>NC_041400.2:174975511-175575511 GCF_900747795.2 Erpetoichthys calabaricus | reverse complement strand
ATGATTACACCGGATGAACTAATTCTAATGATGGCCCTTTCCCCGGCAATGAGAAACATTCAGGATATTGAAGTTAAAACCTAAACACAAAACAAAGCATAAAGAAAACAACAGTAATTGAGCAGAGGGAAATGAAAAATACTAAGGAAAAACAAAAATGGTCACTATTTGAAACTTCAAAAGAACTACAGCAGTAAAATAAAACAGTGCAAGTGTCATGACAGTTTTTTGTGTTAGCTGTAGAATACTTAATTTATGCCTTTTACTTCATTTTATTAGTGTTATTTTAAAAAATTATAGTTTATATAATACTAGTATTTGACCCATGCTATATGTGAAAATTTTATTTTAATTTTATTTCTCAGAGACGTGTTTCCAAACTAACTACCCACCCTCTTATTAGGTAACCAGTAACGGTGCACTGCACGATAACGTGCAGTGAATACACTTGACTTGAGAGTTCCTCGTTTTCATCCTCTTTCTCTGAATGTTTAGCATTCGTTTACTCAGAGGTTGATGTGCTTCTTGCTTCCTGAGCAGCTCTTGTTTTCTCAAACCTAGCGGCCCGCTTCTTCTCTTCTTTCGTCTGCATCTTTTCACGTTAAAACTGATTAAGTTAGTGTTTGTGTTGCAATTATTTAGTACGTGTTCCTTAACTTTTCACTTAAGCTGCCACTTAAGTCGTCAATCTGCCTCAAGAATGATTTAACTTATGAAGAGGTAGGGGAAGTGACGGCGAAGGTGGTAGGGAATGAGAACTGCACCTGTATGCATGCGCTGCACGGCCGCCCTACTGCTGAGAGTTGATTCTACAATAAAATAAAATAAAAATAAAAAGAGGAATAACCTTGGAGGTCAATCATCACCCCAAAAGTGGATAGTAGACGTCACGTAGTATATACAATACAATACAATACAATACAGTTTATTTTTGTATAGCCCAAAATCACACAGGAAGTGCCGCAATGGGCTTTAACAGGCCCTGCCTCTTGACAGCCCCCCAGCCTTGACTCTCTAAGAAGACAAGGAAAAACTCCCAAAAAAACCTTGTAGGGAAAAAATGGAAGAAACCTTGGGAAAGGCAGTTCAAAGAGAGACCCCTTTCCAGGTAGGTTGGGCGTGCAGTGGGTGTCAAAAGAAGGGGGTCAATACAATACAATACAGTTCACAGAACAGAACAATTCCTCAATATAGTAAGAAATAAAAAATATAAATTTTAGAAGTACAGAGCAGAATTTAACAGTAGATGATATATCCCATGATAAGATTTGGATTTGTGTAGAGTCCTGGAGACCTCATCCTTCAAGCTGCCTCCCCCATTTGGCCATTCCACGGCTGAAATAGTGCTGGGCCAGCCAATCCGATGAAAGGACCCCTCTTTCCCACGATTCCTGCGATCCTCCATCTGGGATGACTTTTCCTTAGGCAGGCAAAACAACTTGCCACATTTGAGTACCGAGAAGAAAAACAGAATAAGTGAGGGTTAGTATACAATTATAACTGTCATGTTACTTATGTTTAAGTGCTAATGACTAACAACAGAGATGCAGTCTGTACAGTTAATCAGCAGCTCTAGTCAGGATATGCTAAACTGAAGTAGTGAGTCTTCAGCCGGGATTTAAAAGCTGAGACCGAAGGGGCATCTCTTATAGTAGCAGGCAGACCATTCCACAGTTTAGGGGCCCTGTAACTAAAAGCTCGACCTCCCACTGTTATTTTATTAATCCTTGGAATCATAAGCAGACCGGCATCTTGAGATCTTAATGTGCGCTCAGATTTGTAAGTCATGATAAGTTCAGATAAGTAAGCCGAACCTTGGCCATTTAAGGCTTTATATGTTAAAAGGAGGATTTTGTAATCTGCCCTAAACTTAACCGGGAACCAGTGTAAGGATTTAAGAACTGGAGTTATGTGTTCGTATTTTCTTGTTCTTGTAATAATTCTTGCAGCCGCATTTTGGATTAACTGGAGGCTGTATAAAGAACAGTTTGAACATCCAGTGAACACCTCATTGCAGTAGTCAATCCTACTAGGGATAAATGCATGAATTAGTTTCTCAGAATCCTGTTTATTTAAAAAGCGCCTTAATTTCCTAACATTTTTAAGATGGAAGAAACATGTTTTGGACAACTTTGTAATATGCGCTTTAAATGACATGCTAGAGTCAAAGATAACTCCTAGATTGCGGGCTGATTCAGTAAAATTGACTGGGATTCCCACTGAGTTAAATGATGACAAAATATTGTTGTGATCAGCATCATTCCCTCCAACAATTAACATCTCTGTTTTATCTGTATTTAAAGACAAGTAGTTCTTATTCATCCACTCCTTTAATTCACTAACACAACTAATTAAAGAATTATATGTCTACCAAATTTCAGGTCAATAATTCAAACGGTTTGAGAGCTACAGGTGATTTAAAATCCTGGACAGACAAACAAACAGCCACGGTAGCGTATTATATATAAACTAGCCATGTGCGCCCAACTACGTTGCGCGTGTTAAAGTTGTCTGTGAAGGGCTCCCTGTTTAAACGCGGCTGCCAGTCATGAACTGGGCCCTTTGTCGCACAGCATTATGATTTTTTATAAGAGAAACAAAATTACAAAACAAAACCCTTGGACATTAATTCGATAGGAACGGCCTACTCGGAATCACTGTCTGAATAGTAATTATGTGGTGGTGGAGGAGCATTTCTGCTTCTCTCCGTTCACAGTCCGTCTCGTTTTCATGACGCTGTCGTTTCCTCTCATGATCTTTTCTCAACCTTTCTCCAATCTCACAGGTTGCTTTGTGGCAATCCAAAGAGTAAGGAAGAACCAATGCTTCTTTTTTGAACTCCAAATGCAGACTGATGGAAAATCACAGAAGTGTGTCCAACTTATATACTCTGACTGCCGACTCCAAGAAGTGGGTGAATATTCGATTTGGACGAAGTGCTGGCAATGACGGTCGATAGAAACACAAAAAACCACAGTCTCGACAACGAAGCAGGTGTCGACGCCAGAGCTAAACACAAAGAGTGCTATCGACAGTGTTTGTAAACAAAAGTAACAACCAAGGTGTTGTGTATTCAGCCAGTACAAACAGCACGTAGTCTCCTTTAGTTCAATCCTCTTTAATCACCACACTCCAACCTCATCCAACGATCCTCCCCCTCACTTCCTCTCCTCCTCCATCACTACTGCCCTCTACTGAACACAGCAGGAACACCACACAAGGCAGTGAATTCGCGGACAAACAAAGATCAAGATCCAAATGAAGATTATACTGTATATAAAGATGTAAGATATAAAATAGGAAAAAAGGAAATCACTTTTTAGAAAATAAGGAAATTAAGAATATATTTCTTTATATTGAATTAGAAAAGTTACAAAACTTCAGGATAAACAACCTTCTGTGTAAAAACTTTGGAGCTCCTTCATATTAGTTTTCCTTTTATCACAGTTTTCTGAATTTGAACTTTGATATTTTCATGTGAACAGGATTAGGTAAGTAAACTTTTTGAAGAGTTTGTCCTTGTGACTTGTTACTTGTCATAGCAAGCACGACTCCCATAGGAATATGTGGGTCAGATCACTTTATGGTTCTGACTGATCAAAATTCATATCTCTGGCCCTATAGAGGTTAGAAACTTATGGCGACCCTTACTTGATTTATCAGGTGTCTGGCTATATGCCCCTAAGATTTCATTCACTAATCTTTGCTTCACGCAGAAGTTATGCACAGAAACAGGACAAAAGAATGTTTATTTAAATGGGTGCCATTCTGAAAGTGGCAGTAGGGACAGATGGGGGTCAGACCAAAAATATTAAGAATGTTTTAGTCAAAAGTTTGATTTCACAATTCCAAAAAGGAAAGCACCTATTCCAGACAAAGATCCTTCTCTTGCTTTTTATTATATAGATAAACATTATAGTTTATATAATGTAAAATGCCTAACATTATATAGTACACTTTTCCTGTGTTTATTTATACGTTGCACCACAGTTCTTTGTGCCATTGTATGCTGCAATATTGGGTATAGGCGGTATGACAATAAAGCCACTTGACTCGATTTTTGCTATTATTACATTGCCATTTGGTTCTCACAGGTGTCGCCATATTGTATTTTAAAGAGTCTTTTTCATTTGCATTCCTATGATGCCCAGAAATCATGATGAGTGACATAAAAGGTATAAAGGTCAGCATTGCAAACTTCCTGGCATTGAAATATTTGGACACATTGGTGAAGTTTTTGCAGTGTAGTTAGCTTAATCTTTTGGTAGTCAGGACTTTTTACTAGAATCTTAAGATTTTTGTTAGCATTTTGGGCTAATTTGGGGGTTGGTGGCACGATTGGGACTCTAGCCACCGTAAAAAAACTCACACTCCTCCAGTGTGGTGCTGAGGTGTCACCCGCTTGCACTTGGGTCCCAGTCCAGATGGGTCTCCGTGTGGTGGGTGCAGCAACGTGCTGTCAGCACATGCTTCGAACCTTTGGACTTAGTTTGACAAATGGTTTGGCTAATGGCTAAATTTTTTTGACAATGTTTTCCCACAGCTCAACATCATCCATGTTCTTTGTCATTCTTGACTTTTTGTAAACTTTGAAAGAACAGCAAGATGTAAAAAGACATCAGACCTGTTGAGCACACGCTTCTTCATGTTGGACAGTTAAAATCTCTCTGTGGAAAACTTCTGGACTCATCTTCAGCCTTAAAATAGCGGGGTTTAGAAAAAGGCAAATAATGTTTTTGCTTTGTGCTTCTAATTTCTAGGCAGACAAATACATTAGGTAATAGGATTAAGGTTCATGGAGTATATTAGTTACAGTTAATTTCAGAATCTTCAGTCCTAAAGATATATAATTTAACGACAGATACCAAGCAAAACATAACAGGTTTTACTTTGTCATTGCTTATTTGCCCAAAACTTAAGATAATATGTGAAGCCATGTATTAAAAAAAGTACACCACATGATTCAGAACATTTATGAAACCATCTTGACCTAATTGATGAAAAAGTCTAATTATTTCAAATACAAACCAATTTGGAGGAATTTTTGGCCTGACCTTCCTTATAAGTTCAAAGGGACTGAGGTTTCAGCTTTGACTTTGCCATTCTAAAAATTTACATTTTTTTTCCTTCAGCCATTAAGTAGTGTATTTCCTAGTGTGTTTTGGTTAACTGTCATGTTGCAGATTATGGCAGTGATTGTGAGGAATCTATGTCCTGTAACTACAAAACCATCCTAAATCATTACCTCTTTGTGCTTGGTAGTCTGTATGAACAGCTAGTTCCCTTGTTTGTTAGCTGTAGCTGGCATTAATTTCCCTTCACTACAAGAGGGCGGCATGGCAGACATTGTTACCCTTTCCTTTACTTCATACTCTTTAGGACGGCCATTCCCAATCTAACGCTGTTTTAAACAAGTGTGTTTTTGGCCATTGTTCTGGCATGGCTGCTCCTTTAGTTGGAAGCCAACTTAAATATGATTTCCCACAAGACCCAATACTTTATACTTTACTGTTTTCACTTTACATGCTTCCATTGGGTACTATCAGAATAAAACATAACAAAGTTTCTATTGTATGCAGGTGACACCCAATTATACCTTTCTATAGACAAAATGATGCTTCTCCAATGCTATCTTTACTTAATTGTTATAGTGAGTTAAAGGAGTTGGTGGATGAGAACTGCTCGTCTCTGAATACCTTTTAAAAGGTACATATGACACAGCCTTCCTTGTTTAAACACACATTGCAAAACTATATAAAATGTTTTTTTTTTAATTTAAAAATGTTGGAAAATGAGGACATTTTCTAAATTTTCAGGATACTGAATTTTTTCATGCTTTTCTTTCTAGTAGGGTTTGAGTACCGCAATGTGGTGTTCACTGGCTGTAAAAATAGCTCTTTGTACAGCTTTCCATTAATTTAAAAAGCTGCTGCAAGAATTATTACAAGAACCAGAAGATACAAACACATAATTCCAGTTCTCAAGTCATTGTGCTGGCTCCCAGTTAAGTTTAGGGGTGAATTCAAACACATAAAGCCTTAAGTGGCCTGCTTACTTATCTGAGCTTATCATTATTTACAAACCAGACAGCACATTAAATCTCAAGATGCCAGTCTGCTTATTATTTCAAGGATTAATAAAATAACAGTGGGAGGTCGATCTTTTACTTACAGGGCCCCAAAGCTGTTGAATGATCTTCCTGCTTCGGTTTCAGCTTTTAATCCCAGCTGAAGACTCACTACTTTATTCTGGCATACCCTGACTAGAGCTGCTGATTAGCGGTGTATACTGCCTTTCTATTTGTCAGTTACTTGTACAGAAATAAAAGTAATACAATCTTTATAAACCATTACTAACACTCCCCTATTCTGTTCCTCTTCTTGGTATCTTGTTGTGCTGTGCTGACAAGCTGTTCTTCTGCCCATGGAAAAGTCATCTCAGATTCAGTGAACACTTGACTTATCAGATTGAAAGCTACTTTTATCAGATTGGACACCTGGTATTGACTCTACTATAGACTGCCCACAAGGGGATGGGTGGCTAGTTGGTCGAAGTCTGTAGAACTTTGACTGTGTCTGACTTTGTCTGACATTCTCTCTTACAACTGATTATGGAACTCACCAAGGGTTTATTTCCTGCAGGGATGATGATGCTGCCTTGTGTTTTTATTTTCCTCTCTTTTGTTGTCAACTGGGCACATTTCAGCAATTAATTTAATGGACAGGTGTTGTTGGGTTCTATTTTGTTTTCTGTGTGTTTTAACAAATCTGTTTCTTTATGCTGCGGTGGGTTGACGCCCTGCCTGGGATTGGTTCCTGCCTTGCGCCCTGTGTTTGCTGGGATTGGCTCCAGCAGACACCCGTGACCCTGTAATTAGGATATAACGGGTTGGAAAATGGATGGATGTTTCTTTATGTGTATTAATTATGTATATTAAATAATTCTATATTTGCATTTCGTAATAACACAGTTCATGTTCCGGGTCCTCACTGCATGGAGTTTTCATGTTCTCCCCATGTCTGTGTGTCTTTCATCCAGCTGCTTTCCTCCAGGTTTCCTCTCACTGCCCAAAGACAAGCAGGTTAAGTGAATTGGCAACACTAAATTGGTCCTGGTGTGTGTTTGTTGTGTGGGTGTGTGTTCATCCTGTGATGGTCTGGAACCCAGTCCAGGGTTTGTTCCTGTCTTGTGCCCTGTGCTTTCTGGGATAGGCACTAGCACACCCAGCGACCCTGGTCTGGATTAAGCAAGAATATATGTCCTTTTTTCTTGAGAAGTTGCCACAGCTCTCAGTGCCTGCACTCAGTGAAGAGTGCTATACAAAAGTAAATTGTATTGAACTGAACGTCAGCCCTCAATCTCACAGTCTCGCAACAGACTGGATGAGGAACCATGGGTGGCTTGTGTTGGTGTTATCTACAAAGGAGCTACCTTAAACTCCAGAGAGCAAGAAATCAACTCTATAAATTCAGCCACTGATAAAAAACACTCTTTTTAGTCTGTCTATGATAGATCATAATAATTCAAAATATATGGTTTAGAATCTAAGACTGAAAAAATATAAATAGACACCAATTGCCACATATAGTAAGCCTTTGGGTAGAAATGCTGCTGATGTCAGTATTCCATCTACTAGCAGACTGCACATGGCACCTTCCCCCCATATTCATACAGTCATAATGACTGCTTATCTCCTTCACAGACATTCGGGTCTTTTTCCTAGTCGACGACGTTCCTAGGATTAGTCAGGCTTGTTAGCTATGAAGAGCTTAGTTTCCAGATTTAACAGCTGCCTGCGATTCAGAGTGGCTTCGATCTTTGTCAGCTGTGGAAAAGGAATGTCTCAGCTCTTTTCATCTCAGTGATAAATTAGAGTTCTACTTGGAAAACTCTCAGTAGCAAGCATTCTAACTTGTTCTGAGCTTTTTAACCATATGGCCGTCTCAGCACTCTCTCACAAGCAAAGCAATCACGGCGTTATGGTTTTTCTTTTAACGCTATTTGATTCAAGAAGGCAAATGGGGAATTCAGCATTTTGTTTTTTTTTTTAGTTGGCTGATTCATTTCTACACTTTTTATAGTATAGATACTTATGAGGCTAAAGTCTTGCCCACATTTGCTTTATTCCATTTATTTTTTATTATTCAAGCTAATTTCCTTTATGTTATTCCAATGCTAAGTCTTTCACTCAGCGATTTAATTGTCTGAAATTCAATACAATTCAGGCTCATTGAACTAGCCATCCATCTTTTATCAGGATGGCAACACAGTCTTGGATTTAAATCTTACTTCCATTACTGTCTGTGTTGAGATTTTACATTTCTCCTGTGCCTGCAAGAATTTTACTTGTCTTTCATGTTAAAAATATGTGAGTTAACTATACTAAATTAGCCTAGTATGAGGGAGCATGCTGTGATGAATAACATAGCATATTAACATTATCACTTTGTGTTATCATAGCCCTCGCAACCATTATTTAATGCTGCCCCATCTCTCCATCTGACCTGACTGATTTTTCACATCACATGACTTCTTTCCTGACAAACCATTGTGTGATTTATAAACGTATGGGGTTTCAGCTCCTTTGTAAACATTGATGGCACCTGAAAACAAACATCAAGAAACTGAGACTTCTAAGATCCCACAAAGGATGAATATCAGAAACACCTCTCTGATTGCCTTGAAGGCATGAACTTCACTAATGCTGAACAGCAGCTTCCTCAGTCACCATCATTGACACATATTGAGACCATCACCCATTATCTACACTAACACTAGGACTGGTCTAAATGAAATGATACAGAAATCCAGTAATATTAAATATATACTTTAAAATATATCACCATATGAAGAGTGTTTTTCCACAGGATGAAGGTCCTATATGGACCAAACTGAAATGGCCCCACTAGTCTTAAGTTAGGAGGGAAATCTTCTGAATACAGAGCACTTCAGACAATCATTGGGACCACAAATTCAAGAAAATTACAAAAATATCTATATTTTGCAAACCAACAAACACTGCCACCTGTATGTCAAAAGGAGCTTCTCTCCTTGAAAGGCCATCTTCCTTTATCCATCCAGCATTTCTGCCTTCCAAATGAGACAGGAAGAATGTCTCATCTGTCCCTAATGTCCAGTGTAATCCAATAAGGCCAACAGGCCAGGCAAGGGAGCCTCATAGAATCTGGATAGGATGTCTGTCCATCTATTAATTTGTCCTTCCATGCAAGCCTTCTGGCTGTGAGAAAGGCAGTTGAAAAACTCTGTCTTGGGACGTGCTTCCATCCCTTATAGTCATCTTTCTTTCATGGTCTCCAAGTTGAGTAAGGAAAGAACCTGCCATCCCAGCTGGGAGGCCACATCATCCATGATATGTAAAATGATACAAAGGACACCACAAAAATGTTTGGGGTAGTCACCCCATATACTTGAAGATTAGGTCTGAAAAAGAAAAAAAATAATCATTTCTCATTACAGAACTGACTCCACAATTGAACTGTCTTTTCACAAGCAAAATGGGGCTTTTAGAGCCAGACAGAGGAAGTGATGTTGTCAGGACCGGAACTAGAAGTGATGCCATCCTGACTAGAACCAGAAGTGATGCCATTGGGACCAAAATCGGTTTGAGACCCGAATCAGAACTGATGTCATTGGGCCCAGGCAGAATTTCCCATAGTTAGTCTGCAGAAGAAAGAGAGAAAGATTTAGTACACAGTGCCCCAAAACCAAATCAGGTTCGGCATGGTATTACCCTCTTTCGAGACCTTTAGCTGTCTCCCATGCGCATGTGTGTGACAGATAACATGTATACATTTCACTGAAAAAAACTTATTAAACCCATAATAATTTTTTAAAGTCTAAGACTTGTATACTCATAAATAATATACTTGACATCAGATTTTCCAAATCCTAATCCTAGATGAGATCTCTCTCTGGAGGACTAAATTGCTAATTAACATGCCATTGGTTACTTTAAAATGACTTCTTCAACTAGGACCAGGGATGGAAGCTTGTTAAAGGTAAACTTAGTAAAAACATCTGGAAGGTTTTATTCACAAAGAGCCATGGTTACAGTATGTAGAAATAGGGACCCAGGACTGGATTAACCATTAAGCAAAAAAAGCACGTGTTTAGGGCAACAAGGGAAGGGGGTGGAGGGCACCACTGAAATTTTCCATTGCCAGATTTAGCATGGACCATATGGTGCAAAATTGCAAATGGTGCAGATGAACCAGGTTCCACAAAAAGGGGCTCCCACATTAAATGAAAAAATGACATACAGATATATATATATATAGGCGGCACGGTGGTGCAGTGGGTAGCGCTGCTGCCTCGCAGTTGGGACACCTGGGGACCTGGGTTCGATTCCCAGGTCCTCCCTGCGTGGAGTTTGCATGTTCTCCCCGTGTCTGCGTGGGTTTCCTCCCGGTGCTCCGGTTTCCTCCCACAGTCCAAAGACATGCTGATTAGGTGGATTGGTGATTCTAAAATTGGCCCTAGTGTGTGCTTGGTGTGTGGGTGTGTTTGTGTGTGTCCTGCGGTGGGTTGGCACCCTGCCTGGGATTGGTTCCTGCCTTGTGCCCTGTGTTGGCTGGGATTGGCTCCAGCAGACCCCCGTGACCCTGTGTTCGGATTCAGCGGGTTGGAAAATGGATGGATGGATATATATATATATATATATATATATATATATACACAGTGGAACCTCAGTTCACAAACATCTTGGTACACGTACAAATCGGTTTACGACCAAAAAGTTCGCCAAACTTTTGCCTCGCTTCACATCCACACACTCGGTATACGAACAAGCCAGTTTCCCTTTCGGTTTGTACATGTTCAGTCTCTCCCTGTGCATTTCCTGTGCAGCGAGCAAGAAAGAGGGAGGGAGGGAGCGACACACACACACACACAGGCAGCACGAGAGAGACAAACACACACACACAGGCAGAGCGAGACAGAGAGAGCCGCGCACACACACAGGCAGCGCGAGCGAGAGAGACACACACACACACACAGGCAGCGCGCCAGAGAGAGCTGGACGCATAAGCTAGGAAGGCAGTTAAAGAATGCACTGGGCTTGATTTTGTTTTCACTTTTGTTTACAGCGATCGGTTCGTAGTGTGCATTGTTGCAATGTTACTTTCTTTGGGGGTTTATTAAATTACGGATTTTTTTCAAATGTTCATTTTTTTCCCTGTGCTTAAAACTCATTAAAAATAAAAGTGTTTTTAGCCAGCGGTTGGTAGTGCTATAGCGCAAACTATTGCAGTGTTAGTTTTCTCTGTTGTTCAAGGTTTTCCCAGTGTTATTCAATGTTTTTACATTTAGTTTACTATTACGCTATGCATTCTATGGTTTAATTAACTATATTTGTGCTTAAAAACTTAAAATATATATATATTTACATGCAGTTCATATGGTCTGGAACGGATTAATTGTATTTACCTACAATCCTATGGGGGAAATTGCTTCGGTGTACGACCAAATCGGTTTACGACCAGAGTTTTGGAATGAATGATGGTCATGAACATAGGCTCCTCTGTAATCTGTTAATCCCAAGGGGAAATTCATTGTTGCTAGGAAAATTGCTTTTGTTCATAGCAGATTAAAAATATGTGAAAAAATGGTTCAGCAAGCAGCAATAATAAAATAGTCTATTAAACCAAAGACATGACGTTACAAGAAAAAAAATTTACATGTATAATGCAAATGTAAATGAATAAGTGGGGACGGACTACACAGTTCTCACTCTTTTCTCTTGGGGTGCTTGTGTACTAAAAGAATGGCTGATTGTGGTAATGAAAATGTATGTTTCTTAGAGTTTTGGCAGTGAAATTCAGTATTCAAATCCAAACTCAAAAACAAAATTTAGAGTAGATGTGAAAGCCATTAAAGAAAGGAACTGGGATAAATGATGTGCCTACATTTTGTTGGATCACATCTGAAGGCTGATTTTGGACCAGATAAAATAGTGGAAAGAATGCAAAATTCCAGAACACAAAGGAGCAAACAAATTTAGGATTGGCTAAACTGAGTTTCAAATTTGTCATTACAGAAGACAGAAAAGGTTGTTCATAAAACAAAAGATCATTTTATATTAAAGAAGTTGGAAAAATGCATGTATAGCATAACCTTCAGGTACATTCAGGGTCTTTGTTAACTGTTTTGAAAGTTGGATCATTTCTAATCTTTGTTTATTCATCAAGAGAAAGAGATATCACATTTTTTTATTAACTATTATGTAACAATGAGTCTTATTAAAAAATAATTCTAATAAATGGAATTTATTCACATAGAACAATAGATACAAATTACCATCATCATTCATCTTACTGTTAAGGCGCACAACACAGTTGGTGGGGCGTGGTCTGAGAGGTCATGACATCTGACATCACCGGGTTAAAATCTTACCTGTGATGACCTTTCCTCATTCGAGTTTGTGTCTATCATGATCTTTTGTTGATGACATTATTGTTGAAGGACGTTTCAGTTTTACGATCTTTTTGCTCTCTTATTCTGATCACAATTCTCACTCATTCTTTGGACAAAAATATTTCAGTTCTTCTAGCATTGCTCCTAGCTATATTATAACATCTGTTCTTCTGCTCCTACTCTTTTTAAAGTTGCTAGTCATCCATCTTGAGCACAATATAAAATTGGCTACTAATTTCTTTTTAGATTCCACTGATTCTTATGGTCATTTCTATGACTTTTGTAAATTTGTCAGTGTTTGGAGTAATCAAAAACATTGGACAGATTTGGTACCGAATGTGTGTGACTCAAATAACCCACTGTATAGATTTTAACCACAGAGTGCTATCTGATGGAGATCTCCTGAAATGCAGAATCTGATGTTATTTTACCACATTATTCCTTAAAGTGATAATGGTGATCCATCACTTGAACTGCAGGATTCTGGGTAATACAAGCCTGCTATCAGACTGATTGGACTAATTTCAGAGTTTGCAAGAGTATAGCAGTGATATCATATTTTTAGTCTTCCATGCTTGAGCTCAATTAGAATTTTGCTGGAAATGTATTATGCATTAACACCCCCGCAGCCCACTTCCTTGATGAATCTGAGGTTTTAAAAAAGCAACTGAGACGAGATCATTGTGTCTGCCCTGTCTCTGGAAGAGTACTTCATCAGCAGGACCATTCTTCTTTTATTTTTAGGCTGGCTTCCAGCAGAAAGCAATCAGGATGTCTCTCACTGTCATGTGTTCATTCTGCATGGGCCATTTGGTACCACACCTATTGGGAGGTGTTTGGCCCGGGCAATTAGGCTTTCATCAGACGCAGTCTTTACCAGCCTACTGCTGCATGGATTTCTCCCCAGAGGTCTCCTGCAATTCCCTTTCGCTCTTTTCTTTCTATCTAAATTAGGTATTAATGACTCACTGTTAGGTGCACCTGAGCCAGTCTGACGACCAAAGCCCATGGGAGTCTAAGAACTGTGCTTTCAAAACAGGGACCCCGCAGTTAGCTTAAAACTGCCAGCTGAGTTTTCTTCCTAAGGGCAATTGCTGGATTTATTCTACTCCGGTCGTCAAGTTTGGTCATTTATTCGCTGCAATGTCCTCTAAAAATTATTATTCACAAACAGTTCTTTTAGTGTTTTATTAAAGATTCATATGAATACTATAGGATGCTGAATGGTTACACTTGATGTTTTTTGTCTTGCAGTTTTATTTATGCTTTGTTCTGAAAGTATTATGCAAAACACAGGAGTCAATGAAAGTAAAGTGTGAATATGCTGTATGTTCATGTAACGTATGGCTTGCAAATATGCTGTTATACAGTATGTGCTTAATTTTTTTGCAGTTAATAATATATGATGTATTTTCCAAAGGGCACATTACTGACACTGTCTCATGCTTCTGGGATTTTCTGTCCTTTTCAGACCCTGGGGGGATGTCTGTCACTGAAGAAAATGCTTTGTGTCACCACTTACTGTGATGTTTGCTATATTAAATACATATAGAGTGATTGGATATACATTTTTTTTCTTGATTCTTAGTTTCATCCCACTTTTCAAAAATGTGCAATTTCAGATGAAAAGCCTTCAGGTTATTATAGTCTTCCAATAGAGCAATTTCATGTCCTGCAATGCCCAGTTTACTCAGAGTGACTGCTATTTTCATTTCAAAAAATGACTGCAAAACTTGACAGAATATAGTTTATTGAATATAATTTGTGTTATTTACATAACTGAAATAGTTACAAAAGCTACTCTTCAGCGCAATAGACGGCATAGAGCCTAAGTATCCTTTAAACCTTGATGCAACAAATTTTGAAACATGCAAAATACAGGAGAGACTTTAATTTTTGTAGAATATGCCAAACCTTATAGAAATGATGTGTGCGTATAGATAGATAGATAGATAGATAGATAGATAGATAGATAGATAGATAGATAGATAGATAGATAGATAGATAGATAGATAGATAGATAGATAGATAGATAGATAGATAGAAAAAATAGAACTTTGGGAAATTTGGCCCTTTCAGAAGCTCTTTAAATAAATAAATACATCCACAGTATATATATATATATATATATATATATATATATATATATATATATATATATATATATATATATATATATACAGTAATCCCTCACTTATCGCGGGAGATAGGTTCCAAGGCCGACCGCGATAACTGAATTTCCGCGAAGTAGGGACACCATATTTATTTAAGTATTTAACGTGTATTTGGACGTTTTTAAACCCTTCCTGTATTGTTTACAACCCACCCTTTACTCTATTAATAACAGGGACAACTGCTAAGCAATATGAAATCGGTAGATAAGTTTACACTTACTGTATAGCGAAGTACACGTAGCTATATATGATGTGATGAATATGCTGCGCAGTAAAAATGATGACGATGAAAGTGATGATCCCCTGAATGCAGTATAAAGAGCACGTTAATGTTGAATGAGTGAGATGAGATGAGACTTCCTGGTTAATGCAGCACTGCGTCGCTGAGCCAATCAGCAGCACACAGGAACTTAACTGCGTGCTCTGATTGGGTAGCTTCTCAGCCATCCGCCAATAGTATCTCTTGTATGAAATCAACTGGGCAAACCAACTGAGGAAGCAACTATCAGAAGTAAAAAGACTAATTGTCCGCAGAAACCTGCGAAGAAGCGAAAAATCTGCGTTATATATTTAGATATGCTTACATATAAAATCCGCAAAGTCGTGAATCCGCGAAAAGTGAACCGCGAAGTGGCGAGGGATTACTGTAAACGTCTACGCAATGAAGTGTGTGTGTCTGTCTGGCCCGGAAGTGAGAGATGGAGTTGGGGTAAGGGCTCCAACTTCGAGGAAACAGAAAACTAAATGTCTACACATGGAAGTGTGCGTGTCTTTTTGTCCAGCCCGGAACTGCAAGGCTACTGTAGCTGCTGAAGTATACGGTGTCATCAGGCACGGGTAAGACGCGTGTCAAAAGAATTCTCAGAGTCCAAGAGTTTGTTTTAAAGGTATTTAGTGAAAGTTAAAAGCAAATAATTCACACAAGAATAAAAGAAAAAATAGTTACACACGTAGAATAAAAGGCAAAAAAAAAGGAAAAATGTATCTTGTTTAAACTTAGCTTTTCTTGAAAGACTTTAGTTATTTCTATACTTAAAGGTTTTTAATTTCTTCTTCTGTATGCCTTAGCGTACAGTGCGGTACTTAAGTAAACAAGTTTTCTTTACTTGTTATTTCTCACATTCAAAGAGCCTGTAGGCCATCGAGCACTGTTAAGTGCGGTCACATTTCTTCTTCTCTACTTAAAGGTTCTTAATTTCTTTTTCTCTACTTAAATGTTCTTAGCTTCTTCTTCTGTACTTAAAGGTTCTTAGCTTCTTCTTCTGTATGGTACAAAACATAAATTAAGTGCTGTTAAGTGCATATTTACTTCACACACTCAAAAGGCTTGTAAGCCAGTTGGCACATAGGCAAGTGCCCAGGCACGGTGACGTGCAATCATGATTAAAAACCGTATGCCTCTACACCTTATACAAGGCAAGGCTGTCACTAACTAACTGAAGAATAATGTTTACTCCAAGCTGATATTCATGAATCTTATAGAACAAGGAAAATGGCTCTTACACATCCGGCACCTAATTGTTTATGCTAGGGCAGAAATCAATTACTTTAACATTACTTACTAAGAGCCTACACTACTTTACTAAACTTAATCCTTACTTAAAACTTAAGAAACTTAGATTCTACTATAAAAACACAAAGCTTAAGAAATTTATAATTAAACATGCAAAAAGAAAAATTAATCATTTCAATCATTTGCTGTTTCCTGGAGCAGGCGCAGTTTGTTTACAGGTATGTCCAGTGTGCTGGTCTAGGTCTGCACACAAATTCTTCTGACTGCCCCCTTTGCATCTGGTATTATCTTTACTCAGGAGTTGCAAGGCGTAGCTTTATTTACAATTAAGACAATGTCCCCTGGTTCAAAATTTCTTCATTCCGGATGCGCTATTTATATATATATAATTGTAATGGGCAACCTCAGCCATTATCCGGCCGAGACGCCACTTGGATAGATGGACCAGGGGAGAGAGCATCTGCGAGGCACTACCTCCCCTGGGATACTAGAGGGCAGCCCTCCTGGGTAGCCGTTGCACCACAGATTCCGGCAAGGCATGCCGGGACTTGGAGTTTGGTACAGTCCTTTTGGGTTCCGTGCGGCCTGCCAGGGGGAGCTACAGAGCCATTTAATGGATTTCCAACACATCTGGGAGTGATTCCAGGTAATCCTGATGAACTATCTAGAGCACTCCAAGGTGCTAAATAAAAGCCTCACTCCATTTGGGGAGTCAGAGTCGGGAGGTGGAGGATAAAGCTTGCTGGGAGAGGAGTGGAGGCAGCAGAGAACCAGAGAAAGAGAGAATGAAGTAGAAAGAAGGAAGAAGGGACTGAGCATTACGGCTTGTGTGCTTGATGTATTGTACTTTGTAGTTTAGAGCGAGGGAAAAGCTTTGCCCCACGAGAAATAAACATGTGTTGCCTTGGAGTTGTGTCTCTGTGCCTGTCTGTGTCCAGGTTTGGGGAACTGTACACCCCCATATTCCAAAATATATATATATATATATATATATATATTGTCACACACGTGCGACTGGGAGGCAGCTAAAGGGCCTGAATAAGGGTAGTTAAATGCCAGACCAGGGGTTGGCAAGGTGCACTGACTTTCTCTTTCAATCCTCTGCAGACCAGATCCAGATGACATCACTTCTGGTTCCGATGATGTCACTTCCTTTATCGGCCTTTAAAGCCGCCATTTTTACAGCCTTAAATTAGTTCTGTTTTGGACGTGAACACAACTAAAAAAAAACCATTTTTCAGCCAGGGCACAATATATGGGTGGCTGCCCCAAACCTTTTGATGCCTCCTGTCTATTCTTGTGACAATATATATATAGTATATGTGTGTGTGTGCGCATGTACTGTATATAGATACTGTATACATAGATGTGTGTGTGGTAGATTTTTATTTCAGGTACTCTGGGTTACCTCCTATATACCCAGACATGCATGGTCATGGTGAACCAGCCTCATTATGAAGGTGGGTATGTGAACCCTGGAATGTCATTTTATCCATGGTTAGCTTCTGACTTTCTTCTAGTTTTATTGAGAGGCTGTGGCCATTTGCAACAATGATTTGGATTAAGCAGATTTCATAATGTAGGTATGTGTGTATACAGAATGTGTGAGCACGTGTGTGTGCAGTGTCATGTTCACTCTGGCATTTTGCACTAATCATTCTAAGGCACAAGGGAGACAATTTAAAGAGGACATCAAATTCCAGGTGACTGAGGGCTTGTCCTACTCAAGTTAAGTCAAGTCAAGTCAAGTGCCTTTATTGTCAAACCAACCATACACTGTATTCCAGCGTACGTAATCAAAAGGCTAGTGCAACACAAATATGGAACTACACTATAGCATAAAAATAATAATAAATAATAAGTAAGTGAATAAAGAGTAATAATTTAAAAATGACAATAAAAATATAAATAAATAATAACAGATAATAATAAAAAACAACAGTAGTAGCAATTGTAACAAATGTACTGCATATAAATAATCTACTAGGAGAAGACCTAAGGAGAGGAGGGCAGCACTGAGTTCAAAGTCCAAGGAGTAGAAGCTTTTGTAGAATCTGGCAGAACGAGTTCAGATGCTACAGACCATCTACCAGATAGAAGTGGGACAAAGAGACCATGTGAGGGGTGGGAGTGGTCCTTCACAATGATAGAGGTTTTGTGGATGCAATGCTTTCTAAAGATGTCTTTAATTGAGGGCAGCTGCTGTGTTCACTGTCCATTGTGGGACCTTATGGTCAGAAACTGCAGCTCCCAAACCAGACAGTGATGCAGCTGGTCAGAATTCTTTCAGTGGTGCCCCTGTAGAATGTGATGAGAATAGCAAGAGGCAGGCTTGCCTTCTTTGGATACCAAAGGAAGTGAAGACTATTCATGGTTATGGAGGTTGTGTTAATTGACCAAGTAAGGTCAGCTGCCAGGTGCATACCAAGGAATTTGGTGCTCTTGACCAATTCTACTGCAGAACTCTCTATGTGTAGTGGGGCATGGACAGCATGGGCCTTTCTGAAGTCAACAATAGTGTCTTCATCTAACAATCATCTCTTTCATCTATAATCATCTCATTCTTATTGTAAGAAAGCCCTGAAAGTGATTACACAAGGACATGCCCTGGGAAAAGAGTTGGAATTCCAGTGACCCAGAAGGAAGGCAACAGAAGTGGACAGACCCGAACATTTTCAGGAAAGAAAAGTGGCAAACCAAAGGATGGTTAGGTGCCATGTTGAGTCTAGAAAAGACAATAGTCAGCAGACCAAGAACTCTGTCAGAGAAACTGGTCCAGGCACCTGAAAGGGGAAAAGAAATACCCCTGGGAAGGGAGCATGTAGGGCTAGAGGCCCAGTTTAAATAACCCTAGGATGACTTGTTTCAAAAAACAGTTTGAGAATCATGTCCTGGGTTTTTCTGAGCGCCTGATAGTTGTCACAAAATACAAAATCTAATGTGTCACAGAGGTCATGGATTGAATGGCAGCCCAGCAGGGATGGATGGTTCATCTTCCGATCAAGAAGCCTTCATTATGCATGGCTAAAAGTAAGTAGCCCCCTATGGCCATGTGTTCTCCCAGAGTGATAGGTGGCAGCATCTCTTTGGTTGATATCCCATATGCACTTCTGCAGTGCTACATAGAAGTTATAGTCCAAAGAGGCAGCCCTGCTGGGTTTCTTGGGTGCTGCTGGGTGTTCAAGAAGGAGCATTCCTTGTTTTAGGGAGGTTCCCGGTGACGCAGAAGTGCTTCCTGAATATAATGTGATGACACCAGAAATACTCCCGGGTCCAGTATAAAGGAAGCACTCCCACCTAACTCAGGCGAGTTGAAGTTGGGTCTGCAGAAAGGGCAAAGCTCACCTGGGAGGAGCAGAGATAGAGAAATAGAAAAGGAAGAAAAAAGGAAAGAGTTGTGGCGAGTTATATTTTGAACAAAAGAAGCCTGTATAAGGGTATTGTCAAAATTTAAAGCACTTTATTTGAAATTGGACTGTTGTGGTGCAATTGTGTCTGGGGGTTCGGGGCCCATCTGCTTTAAGGTTTGACATGTGCATTCAGAGGTGCTGTTCTTCATACCTCAGAGGTAACAAGTGCTTATTTGAGTTACTTTTGCCTTTCTATCAGCTCAAACCAGTCTGGCCATTCTTCTCTAACCTCTGGCATCAACAAGGCATTTTCGCCCAGAGAACTGCCACTCTCTGGATAATTTCCCTTTTTTGGTCTATTCTCTGTAAACCCTAGAGATGATTTTGTGTGAAAGTCCCAGTAGATCATCAGTTTTTGAAATACTTGAACCAGCTTGTGTGGCACCAACAAGCATGCCACATTCAAAGTCACTTAAATCACATTTCTTCCATATTCTGATGCTCAGTTTGAACTTCAGCAGATCGTCTTGACAATGTCTACATGCTGAAATGCATTAAGTTGCTTCCACGTGATTGGATGATTAGATATTCGCTTTAATAAACAGTTGAATAGGTGTACCTAATAAATTGGCCAGTAACTGTGTACTTATATACAGTATATATAAGTTGTAGAAGACTGGCCCGGACACAGACAGACACAGACTCAGAATGTCCAAAATAACATACGTTTATTTCTACAACTGTCCCGCACACAGCACAGTACACCAATACACACAATACTCCGTGTCCTTCTTTTCCTTTCACTGCCTCTACTCCTTTCTTCCTAAGCTTCTTCCTCCTCCCGACTCTGGCTCCTGAATGGAGTGAGGCGGCCTCCTTTATAGTGCACCTGGAAGTGCTCCAGGTGTCTCTTGATTAACATCCGGCAGCACTTCTGGGTTTGGCAGAAGTGCTGCATAGGAACCCCGCTCCTCTTCTGGCAGCACTTCCGGGTGTGGCGGAAGTGCTGCATGCCCAGACTCTGGAGCTGTCCAGGTGCCCCCTTGTGGTGGCCCCGGACCCCCACCGGGTTGAGCTTCTGAGCTCCAATTCCGTGGCCCCGATATAAACCAAGGGGGCTGCCCTCTCATGTCCCGGGGGAGGTACTCCCGGTAGTACGCTCATTCCCCAGGTCTTCCCTTGAAAAGGGCAACCCGTCCGGGGAGGATCCCCAGCCGTACATCACAAAGTAATATATTTAAAAGAATATATTAATAACAATGTTCTAATGCATTCCATTAAATAATTAATAACACTATAATAGAGGGATTGGGGGTTCAGGCAGCTGAAGAGGATGTTATCTTTACTTTGCTTGTGGTCGGTGATGGGAACTCAGCGGCCCCTGAACCAGAAGCGGTCTGGTATTTGGAGTTTGGGGACTTTATCTTATGATGGGAATTCTCAGAATAACAGTGGCCTTTACTCACCTTCTGACACTCGGTGCTGCACAGCTGCAGAGTCAAATGAAGAATCCCCATGCAGCCTAAACAAAGAGCCACCTACAGCCTTGGAACACACTGGGAACTTCTGGACATTATTACAAAACACCATAACTTTGTTTATTTTGATCTAAATCCATCCATGATCAAGGAGCAGGAAAGTAATATTTATTGTAATAGTTTTTTTTTTTTGGAACTGGTAATTCTAAACTTTACATTCAAAATTGCTTTAGTTTCATTTCAGTGTATACTGATTTGGATAGTCAGAAGCCAATAAAAAAGTCTGTTTTTAATATTCTCATTGAAAATTGTACAGTATATGCTAGATTAAACACTGTCTTGTTAAATCCAGATTTCCACAGTAACTGCTGATATTTGTCCCATTTTGTGAAGAGCACTTCATTTTTCTCCTGGTTGTAATTCCAAGCAGTACCTTTGCAAGACACAATAAGAGACTTAAATGTTATCTGAGGATCTGCATAGCTTTTTATTTCCACTGATTACATAGAATTTCCTCCCACATTCCAAATGTCTGGCTTTCCTGGTAAAGACACGGGTGTCAGATCAATTGTACTGTACCAATATTTAATGCAATTTTATTCAATTCTATTTTTATTGTCCCAAGAGCTAAATTTGGTTTGTCAGCAGGTTTCACAGAGAGACCACAACATAATAATAAAAGCACATCACAAAGTACACGGCCATCAAAAATAAACTTAGTACAAATAAATATACAATAGCAGAGAGCAGTTATGGTGGAATATTAGACACAAGTTTTCATATAAAAATTAAACCAACATTTCAGCTTGCATAATGGTTGATGTAAATGATAACTGTTTAAATTTACATTTCCTTATTTTTTGATGCCTTTATCCAACATTTGGCATGCAATTAGTTAAATTTCTTTTTTTTTTTCTTGTGGGAGCACAGGCAAGTGAAGTGGCTGGCTCATGGTCACTCAGGGTCAGTTCACCCTGTGGATATATTTTTAAAGTTCAAGTTATTTAGAAGATCAATAACAGTTGGATGAAAGAGTATTTGAACCGGTGGGTGGCTTTTTATCCTTGGGACCCTAAACCTGTAACCTGATGGCAACAACTGGAATTTAGGATGCAGCAGGGTGAGTCCTGCTTATTAAACAAGTGTGTCAGATTGAGGCCTTGTTATTTTACTGCTCCATTTTACAATTTGATTTATTCTGTTTTTGTTGCTATTAAGATCTTCTAACCAGGCCAGCAGAACATAAATTATAGAAAAATAAAGACATATGTGTGCCCTCAGATGAACCGGAGCCCCCTTTTATGGTTGGTTCCTGCCTTTATTCAGTGTTGCCTGGCTAGGCTCTGATCCTGCATTGCTGTAAAAGTTGAGGTCATTACAATGAAAGGATCAATGTAATAACTGAGTAAAAACACAAGCCTAGGAGGCCCCTCACTGGCGCTAATCAGGTAAGAATGATGGAGAAGGATAAGAGTATGACACAGTCTGTAACCACCTTCCTCCATTTCCCTTCATAGTGGAGGAAGAAACCCCCCCCAAAGAACCTTGACGTCGCTGCTGCCACATCACCCGAAGTCCCATCCTATCTGGTCCTTCCACTATTTAAAGAGCATGCAGACTGGAAGTTAGTGCTCATTGCTGGTCCTTCTTCTGTAGAGTTCAAATTCTTTAGAGAAAGAGCAATGTTTTTGTATTTAGATATCAATCTATGCTTATCGGACCACTGATCCATCCATTTTTTTCCCCATGTGTGACTTTTGTTGTTGTTGTTGTTGTTGAAAACCCCTTTTTGACTAAAGAGAACCCTAACACTTTGATGTTTCTCACTCTTTCTCAATATGGCTGATATGCTAGGTTGGAAAACAAAGTGTGCTCCAGGGGAGCATTAGGAAGATGAAATTAAAGGCTGTGTAACATTGCACAACTTTTCCAGAGATTTTCAGTCATAGCCTCCATGCAAATAATCTTTGCGACTAGGGGGCAGTCTGTGGTGTACTCCTGAGAAGCAAATCGTCTAATGTGACATGCCCAGTGATTTTGTCTTTAGTCGTAGATATGGGCTCTGTGTGCATGAAAGATGACAACCAATGAATGCCCAGCTGGAAGTGCAATGCAAAAAATACAGCGACGAGGAATGAGGACTTCACCAAACAAAAGGGGAGCTTGTCTGTCTGATGTCTCGTTTAAAGTTCCACGACAGAATGGAAAAAAGAAAAAAAGGTGAAGATTGCAGCTGAACTTGCTATACCTGTTCACCCTTCAAACCGCATAGACTATGTCAGACAGCACGTTATTGGCTGTTGGAAAAAGGGGTGAGCATGACTCTGCTGGAAGGTCAGCACAAGATCACTAAATTTGACATGTCCAGCGATTATCAGTTGTGTAAACTGACATGGTTCAGCAACGAGATCAGCGACTGTGGTCAGCAAATCTGACTAGCCCCATGACTAGAAGTTACATAATGTGACACTAGCATAAGAACAGGTAAAATCTTAAATCAATGTCCAGGGTGTCTTCATAACTCTTCGTAACTCTAACCCCTGCGGCCTATGCTATCTAGGACAGGCTCCAGCCCTCCCTGTTAAGCTGGTTAGAAAATAACATGACATAACATAGTAGTGGTCCTATTACTTATTTAATTCCTTTGTTATTAAGGTGAGGCTGGTCCTGTGAGAAGAGAGGAAGTTGGTCCAGGGGCAGGATCACACAATTTGGTATCCTGAATACTTTTATGAATGAGAGATTTTCACTTTTTCATTTTTAATACACTTGCCAAACTTCCTGAAAACATATTTTTAGAATTGTCATTATGGGTATTGAGTGTAGACTAATGAGAAAAACCAGCAAATCTATCAAATCAAAATTAAATTTACAACACAGTAAAGTTTGCAGATCATCACCCAAGTAGTGGATATTAGTTAACCCTAATAAAGATTTTTGTGAGCAAAGCATTTCATAACTAATATCTCTCTATTATAAAAAAATCTATAAGAAGACTAGGGAGACACTTTCACATCCCGCGAGACAAGGCAGTGAGACAAAAGGGCAGCTGCTGTACAGGCTTTTAAATGATCGCCGTGCAGCGTGACAAGCAGAACATGCACAATACAATACAATACAATTTATTTTTGTATAGCCCAAAATCACACAAGAAGTGCCGCAATGGGCTTTAACAGGCCCTGTCTCTTGACAGCCCCCCAGCCTTGACTCTCTAAGAAGACAGGGAAAACTCCCAAAAACACCTTGTAGGGAAAAATGGGAGAAACCTTGGGAAAGGCAGTTCAAAGAGAGAGCCCTTTCCAGGTAGGTTGGGCATGCAGTGGGTGTCAAAAAGAAGGGGGTCAATACAATACAATACAATACGATATACCAAACAGAACAAATCCTCAATACAGTATAAAAATAAGAATTTTAGAAGTACGGAGCAGAATTTGACAGTAAATGATATCAGAAGAAGATTTGGATATATTTAGAGTCCTGGAGACCTCATCCATCAAGCTGCCTCCCCCATTTGGCCATTCCATGGCTGAAACAGCGCTGGGCCAGCCAATCCGATGAAAGGACCCCTCCTTCCCATGATTCCTGCGATCCTCCATCACCTTTGCATCTTTGTGCTGCACCACAGCAGCACAAAGCCAGTAGCTGATCCGTCCGCTTCTCCTGAGCATGTGTTCAGCTCCCCCCGCGCTTCACAACGTGAGCAGCAGAGACGCTAAGTGGCTGTAGCATGTGGTGGGGGTGGGGGGGGGGGGGAGGGGAGGTGTTTGCGGAGGGCAAGCAAAGCACCCTAATTACAAATCAATTTAAAACAAGTTCACTGACATCTAACCTAGCAGTTGTTGGAATGCTTTTGGCAGACACACTGCCCAAACTCTTACAACAACGACAAGCGACAAGCAGAGAACGCAGCTCGCCAGCATATGATCCAACCGCATCTCCTTAGCGTGCGTTCAGCCCATTCACAACATGAGTGGCAAAAGGACAGCTGCTGTACAGGCTTTTAAATGATCGATGCGCAGCGTGACAAGCAGAACACGCAGAAAGACAGCAGCTGGTCCAACTGCATCTCCTTAGCGTGTGTTCAGCCCCCCACTTCACAATACGAGCAGTGTTATACATCCCGCGAGAAAGATATTTAACCACGCTGGGTGCCGGAAATAAAGCACAAATATTGTTTTTACATATAGTTTTAAAGTAAAAGTGAAAATAATTCATATGTAACAATTTCTATGAAAATAACAATCTCTTTAAATTGTATATCTGGTAAACCAAACCTGGGAGTGGGTGAGTGAAGCGAGCTGGGGGGAGAGCCCCCTAGTATGTGAATATTTTAATATTTTAATTCAAACTCAAAAAGATGAGAGCAACCTACTGTAGTAACTTAACAATGAAGATGCTAGACTGGATTGACCCTAAAAAGGCGAGGGTGACATTCTACTATGTCTTGCATTGCACAGAGATGAAGGAGTGACTTTATCTCTCTTATTCATCCTTTTATTTGTTTGAGAGCATACAGAGTTATTGAGGGTGAGCACTTAGAGGAAAGGCATCAAATAGACAAGATCCAGTGTAGGTGAAATTAAATTGTAACTAAGTAAGAAGCACAACTGACAGAAAGGCATTAATGTGATAGCATATTATTTATTAAAATGAAGATCCCCATTCTAACCTGGATTATGAAGTTTTATTCCTTAATTTATAGGAGTATTCAGTGGGCTGTTTAAGTAAAGGACAACGAACTGAGAGAATGAGCTGGAAATCCAGGAAGGCTACATCTAGAATTACTTGTACAAAGGTAGTATTTGTGACAACAATAAACCTCTGGGGGCAGGTGGTGTGTGGAGAATTGTTGCATCTAATATTAAGCTGCTTTTAATGAAGGCCTGTCTGCCATGGCAAACTGAGAGGAGTGTTGAAATGTCTGCAGTGACTGCCGCCAACACAACCCAGGCTTGGTAAAACACGAGCTGCTGCTAGCAATCTTAAAGATGAAGAAAGGCAGTTCTTTAACCTGAAGCAACGTCTGGAGTGGTCCAGTTTTATGATGCAGAGTAAACATTATGGGTCACTTTATTTTGTAAAGGGATGAGGAGCGACTCTTAAATGAAGTGATTAAGTGACAGCGTTATCCAGAATGACTGTAGATTTATGAGCTTCAGGGACCCTCTGTAAATTCAGTTGGCTAAGTTTATGTGAGGCCTGGGAAGTCGCTGGTTTGAGTGCACAAAAGAGTGAGTATAACTGTTACAAAATAGGAAAAGAAACAACGGACTGAATAACACGCCTAGGAACGTGTACAGTATGGCTAGCGTCCTTACGTGGGTCCATCTACAAAGGTTATAACAAAAGTGATCAGGATTTTGAAATGAAGGAAGTAGGGCCGGTCACCAAAGTAATGCAGTACTGCTTGTAAAGACTGCCAGCATATTATATTGAAATATAATAATACTGAAATATTCAATAATTGCATCGGTCTGTCGTGGTGAAAAAGGAGCTGAGCCGCAAGGCAAAGCTCTCAATTTACCAGTTGATCTACGTTCCTACCCTCACCTATGGTCATGAGCTATGGGAAGTGACCGAAAGAACGAGATCGCGAATACAAGCGGCTGAAATGAGTTCCCTCCGTAGGGTGTCTGGGCTTTCCCTTAAAGATAAGGTGAGAAGCTCAGTCATCCGGGAGGGGCTCAGAGTAGAGTCGCTGCTCCTCCGCATCGAGAGGAGTCAGATGAGCTGGCTCGGGCATCTGATCAGGATGCCTCCAGGACGCCTCCCTGGTGAGGTGTTCCGGGCACGTCTAACCGGGAGGAGGCCCCGGGGAAGATCCAGGACACGCTGGAGGGGCTATGTCTCTCGACTGGCCTGGGAACGCCTCTGGATTCCCCCGGAAGAGCTAGAAGAAGTGGCCGGGGAGAGGGAAGTCTGGGCATCTCTGCTCAAGCTGCTGCCCCCACGACCCGACCTCGGATAAGTGGAAGAGGATGGATGGATGGATGGATTCAATAATTGAACATAATAATGATACTAAGGAAAGAACAAATACAAAGGGATCCAACATTTAATCTTCAAGCCAACCAAAATATGAAAAATACAGAAGTATGCAAACAAATAGGAAAAGCCCAGGAAATAAATTTGCTAAATTATGTATATTGTTGCAAACAGAAAAATATAAATATATAGAAAAATATTCATGAACAAGCAGGAACTGAGGCAAATAACAACCATTTAAATTTAACATTAACCAAAATATAGAAGAGAATAAAATTTGAATATTTTGTTGCTTCTTCTAACTTCATTATTATAAATATTTGTACACATCTATTATATTTCTGCTTTGCACTGGCAATTTTACTTCTGGGATGCTTTGCAGTTTTCTAGCATAGATTACCTCCTTCTTATGCTCTAATGTTTAAATGAAAACCCACGCTAAAAACAAGTTTTCTTCTATTACATAAGGAAAAGTAGTTATTTGAATGTCTTCAGTTAGATTTGCAGATTTAATAAAAATCAAAAACTGCAATTTCTCATTCCTAGAAGCTTTCATTCTCCTTGATATGTGTTCTCACATATGCACGTCGGTGGATCTCCTTACTGGCTCTGTCGAGGTATGCAGCAACCCTCCCCACTGATACGGGGGGTGCCATTACTAACATTGGCTTCTCCTTTTCTCCACACAGCACCGAGAAAACCACCCAGTGTAGGGCACCCCACTCCGTCCCTTCTGGTACTCGTGTCCATAAGAATCCAGGATACCCAGAAGAAGGCATCATTTTCACAAGGGCAAACCACCAGACTGGAACTCCCAATCAAAGTAACCCAATAGAGGAGATACTTTATTCCTTATTGTTTTGGCCCACAGTATAGGGCAACAACTCCAAGACAGGCATTTCTTTTGTTTATTTTTTTCTTTCAAATTAAATGGGACCACACAGTTGGTGCCTCAAATTTTATATGGCGGTCTTTCGTTCCTTTACCCAGCCACAGTGTCTAGAACTTGATGGGGGCCACCTGCAGCAAACTGAATTGATTGGACATCATTTAGAAAGCGACAAATGTACTTGTGTAGATAAGGTCTCACAATTCCCACTGCATTTCAGGACAAAAACCAAGCCATCAAGTCCATGGAATTCTCTCAAGACGTCCAAAATCAAATTTTGGTCAGACAAAGATCAGGGCAAGAGGATAAAAACCATTTCTAAACCTTTCCAAGCTCCCAGGGGTACAGTAGCTTCAAAAATCATGAAATGGAGGAAGTTTAGAATCATCAAGTATCTTCCTAGAGTTGGCTGTCCAGTCAAACTGAGTAACCAGGCAAGAAGAGCCTTGGTATGGGAGGTGACCAACAACCCAATGGTCACCCTAACAGAGCTTCAGAAGCCCTCTGCTGAGATGGGAGAAGCTGTTGAAAGGACAACCATCTCTGCAACACTCCATCAGTCAGGTTGAGTGGCTAGATGGAAGTCACACTTTGAGTAAAAGGCATATGACAGTTTAAAGGACTCTGAGAGCATGAAAAGGAGAAAGATATTCTGGTCTGATGAGACAAAAATGTAATGAGACCAGTCTAACACCATCCTTCCCATGAAATGGCAACATGATGTTATGGTGGGCTTCTCAGCTGCAGGGGTGGAAAGAGTGGTCAGAACTGAGGAAAAGTTAGAGGTAGCCAACTACAGAGATGTCCTTGAAGAAAACCTGCTCCAGAGTGCACGCCACCTCAGACTGGGAAGATGCTTCACCTTTCAGCATGACAATGACCCAAAGCATTCAGCCTAGACAATGCAGGAGTGGCTGATTGCTCTTGAGTGTCCCATATCACATAGGACATCTGTGGAGTGACCTGAAGATGGCAGTTTACAGACACTTCCTACCTAATCTAATGGAATTTCAAAGGTTCTGCCACAAAAAATAGGATAAACTATCCAAACCTGGGATTACAAAGCTTGTAGAGACGTAAACAAGAAGACTTGAGACTGTAATTGGTCAAACTGAGGCTTCTACAAAGTACAAAATTAAGGGTCTGAATACATATATAATGAAGAAATTTCAATATTTGATTTTGAATAAATTTGCAAACCTTTCTGACAACATGTTTCCACTTTATGGGTTATTCAGTGTTGACTGTTGGGCAATAATGGCAAGTTTATCCTTTTGAAATGAAATCTACTAGAAAAGTGTGCAAAACGTGAAGGAGTCAAATACATTCTCAATCCACTATAAGTGGGATGTCATTCCATTGTGATGCTTTGTATTTTGAAGAATTACATTTTATCCATGAAAAGGAAGAGTTTAATCAAGACAACACCATACACAATTCTTGCACCACATTCTTCAAACTAAAGCCTTTTAGAAACCTGCTCATTCTAATTTAGATTCACACCTAATTGTAATTGTAACCTAATTGTATTTTTACACCCGCACAAGGAGATGAATGTTGAATGCACATACAAATTCAGAGACGTCTCTGCCTAATTCCTCCTTGCCTAGAAAATGGCACAAACAACAATCAGGCCAAATTACAGCTCAGTAATCAGTGTAACACATGAGTTCTCATCCATTATACATGAAACTTGCTCGTCTTCCAGCTAACACCTGATGGACTGCGGATTGAATGCCCTAAGGGTGTTTTTCTGTTAATATTTTTGTAACACATTTCTGATATTAATGCATACATATTTGTACACTTGGTGTATATAACAAATGGAAATGTTTCATATGGGTGGCATGTTAGCAACTTCCCAAACTTAATGGGTAGTGGCAGAGTTTGGGCGATACTCCAATTAGTGCTATATTTAGAATAAAATAAAAGTGATAGCCTTCAGTGCTGACACCCTGTTAACTCCTAGTGGCAGTCGGTATACTCTACAGTAAACAATAGCAGGTCTGCAATTTAGTTTGGAATATTTTTAAAACCTAATTTAATCTTAAAAATAATCAATTTGCAGCTAAGGTTGTGCAATATATTTTGTGAATACATTGTAGAACTGTATACAATGTAACAGACAATTTCATAGAGAGTATTACAGCCAAAGTCAGAAGGATAACACAAAAACAGAAAAATAAAGTCCATCCATTTTCCAACCCGCTGAATCCGAACACAGGGTCACGGGGGTCTGCTGGAGCCAATCCCAGCCAACACAGGGCATAAGGCAGGAACCAATCCTGGGCAGGGTGCCAACCCACCGCAGGACAGATAAAGATATTGTGATATAAAATTTAAAAAGTGCAAAGCCTAGGTTTTGTTCTTGTCGTTGTGTCTATCCCAAATACCCACATCAAAAAAATTACCACACACACGTCCTTCTCTTATGCCTATTAATCTGGCCACACTGGGCCTTTGCCCAAATTTCTCTCCCTACTCTTCATTCGGTGTCCCTTGGCAGTAAACTGTCATGTTTCTCTATTTCCTTCTGACCTAATTATGAAGGGGATTTAAAATTATGAAAGAAATTAGTCCAGCGGATTGTGGCTTTTACACTACTTTACTTTAACACAGGGACACATTTGAAGACTTGTTAAGGGTAAATTTCACACAAACATTAGGAAGTTATTCTTTATATAGAGAACCACAGACACATGGAATAAGTGACCAAGTAGTGTGATGGACAGGAGGACTTTAGGAAATTTGAAAACTCAACTTGATGTTATTTTAGAAGAAATAAGCAGATAGGGACAGAGGGCTTTGTTGGGCTGTAAGCCCTGTTGTCATCCAGATTATTCTAATGCTCGAAATTTGAGGCTGGAATGGCAGCCAAAGGGTCTTCAAGAAAGTACTAAGTGAAGGATCTGAATCCTCATGACAAAGTGAAATTTCAGTGTTTTATTTTGGATAAATTTGCAAAAATTTGAAAAATCCTGTTTTTACTTCTTCATTCTGTAGTATTGAGGGTTGTTTGATACAGGGAAAAATAATGTATATGATTTCAGCATAAGGCTGCAACATAACAAAAAGTGAAAAACTCAAGGGGTCCAAATACTGTCTGAATGAACAAGTGCCTTGAGCATGGGAAAAGTGATATATAAATAAAATATATTATTATTATTATTATTATTATTATTATAGATAGATAGATAGATAGATAGATAGATAGATAGATAGATAGATAGATAGATAGATAGATAGATAGATAGAAAAGGTACTATATAAACTGATAGATAGATAGATAGATAGATAGATAGATAGATAGATAGATAGATAGATAGATAGATAGATAGATAGATAGATAGATAGATAGATAGAAAAGGCACTATATAAACTGATAGATAGATAGATAGATAGATAGATAGATAGATAGATAGATAGATAGATAGATAGATAGATAGATAGATAGATAGATAGAATTAGCTCCTTCATATCTATTGTTAAAATGGTATTATACAGTCTAATCTCTTAAAGTTAAAATAATAAATATTCAGCGACTTAGCACAGAGAGGGTGTAAACAGGAGTAGCAGATGGAATGCACTTCATGCTGACATTCTTTAGAGATCCCAGATTTAAGAAAAATGAACTGCAATGAGCTTTTAGAGTGGTGGTGCTTATTGATCTTGTAATTTAGGAGATGTAATGTTTTTAATAATTCATGCCATTTATACAGTATTGTAAAATACACTGTTGCAGATTAAAGCTGCTTTTTCTTTATATGATTCTGCCAATTGGCAACATTTTATTCACTCCAAATTCCAGGTCAAGTACATTTAAAGTAATGTAATCTTATCCTATAATACAAACATTTTAATTAACAGTGTAAATTTGTGTACTTCATAGCAAATTCTTTATATTTAGTGATTCTCATTCAGTTATTCCTGAATATGGACTGAAAATGAATTGTATGAGCTAGTACACTACACATATAAAAATTCTATATCTATCAGGTAGTCAATGCTTATTTTCATGTCATGACTTTATATAGTAGGTGTCACAAGGTTCAGTGTGATTTCTTTCTAAGGTAACTTCAGTGCAGAGCTTTCATATTGTCCCTGTGTTTATGTGTTTTTTCCATCACTTCTTGCAATGACTATCCCTACTGCATCCATAACTCCACCAGGGCTGAGTCCACCTCTGACCATCAGTATGGACTGTTCATAACTGATGACCAAGTGGGGAGACAACTGAATAGGCTTCATAGAGAAAAATCCAAAGGGCCAAATGTTAGTCCTTTGGAACTTAGAGGCTGTGCTGACCAACTTTATGGTGTCCTCTGTTACCTATTCAGTCTGTCACTAAGGCTCCAATTCTGCCACTGCTGTGGAAAACAACCTGCATTGCCAGGCTGGCACCTCTTCACCTAATGATTACAGACCAGTGGCCCTTACGTCCCACATCATGAAGACCTTCAAGAGGTTTATCCTGTACTATATGAGTTATCTTGTGAACAACCACTTAGACCCTCTGAGGTATGCTTATTGGTCAAAGATTGTAGAGGAAGATGCCATTATCTCTCTGCTCTTGTTCCTGACTTGGACAAAGCTGGCAGCGCTGTGAGGATTATGTTTTTTGATTTCTCCAGTGCCTTCAAAACCATCCAGCCATAACTTGTTAAGGGGTCAGCTCAGACACAGAGGTGGATGAGCCTATGGTGTCCTGGAAAATGGATTAGCTGTCGGGCAGACCGCAATCTGTGAGACTCAAGGACTGTGTGTCTGATGTAAATATGGACAACACTGGACCACCACAAGGAACAGGTCTGTCTCCTTTTCTCTTCACTCTATACACTTCTGACTATAAATATAACTCCAGGTCATGTCTCTTGCAGAAATTCTCAGTTGATTCTGCACTTATGGGATGTATTGATAAAGGGGATGAGACAGACGAAAGGAGTTAAGTGGAGAATTTTGTTTCTCATTGCAAAGAGAATTATCAGAAACATAACATCAGGAAAGCCAAAGAGCTGGCTATTGACTTCAGCCACACTAAAGAGCATCCACACTTGGTCACTATTTATCTAGTGGATCTGGAGGTGTTACACTGCTACAAATACTTGGGGGTCCACATCAAAAGATGTTTCTCTTAAGAACAAAGACTCGATTATGAGAAGTGCGTAGAAAAACTAAAATGTGTGTGATATCCGTCATTAACTCTTTGAGGGTTGAATATTTTTTCCAAAAAATGCAGTTTTCAGAAAAAAACACAAAGCAATAGTTTCACATGTAATTCAACATAAAATGTCTGTTTCTGTGTGCTGTGGCCACCAGTTTGCCTTCTCTTGTGGCTCAAGCCACTCACGGGCAGCATAACTGCTGGCAGGAATGTACGGTAGGCTGGCTGACAGGTTGTCTTTGCGTGGTGGGGGGCAGAAGTGACATTGGCAGTCATGGGTGCAGTGTAATGCAATCTGGTTTGTACCTTTTGTCATTGTAAGTGACGGTCCACCCAGGCGAACATTGCCATAGGTGCATCAGCTACAGGAATGTGTTGAGCACCACGATCAGCTGGGAACGATCAGCTGATGCGGGTACTTCACTTTTGGTCTTGATCTCGATCTCCAGATTACTTGCATCAAAATCGGAGTCCAACAAGTCAGAGTCCAATTCAGTGGTAATATGCAAAATCTCTTCCACAGAATATTTTCACTTCGATCTCTCACCAAATGACGATACCATTTTTGTTTGCTCTTCACTACTCACGCGAGCACAGGGAATCTCAGAAAGACCAACCAATCTAATTTTCCTTCTAGCAAAGAGAGTCAAACTAAAATGTAACGGCAGGTTTTGTCATTGTTTACAGTTGATTACCACCCTCAACCCTTCCTGTTGACAAAAGTCGACATCCACCCTAAAAGAGTTAATGAATTTCCAAATGTGTTCCTGTGTTCTTATTGAAGAATTTATTTCAAAGTAACAATTGGGTTCCACTCCACTAATTCCCTTCAAAATATAAAACACTTCAACTTCTTAATTCCCATTTGTTTGAACTGAAGAGATTTAACTCCTTCAGTCTCTCCTCATAGCTCATACATCTTATTTCCAGAATCAGCCTAGTCTCTCATCTCTGGAATTTCTCTAATGCCGTTTTTTGTAATATGGAGGACAAAACTGTATGTGTTATTCCAGGAGAAGCATCACTAGTGCTTTTATATACCCTTAAGCGTCGAGTAAAGTACCCTTGTCAGCTGATGTGTACTGACCACCCTTCTTCTACCTCCCCCTTTTAATTATGTTCCTGAAGACATGTGTCTGGCAGAGGTGGTCCTTGGGTGTCTAGTCTGAGACCGAACTAAGGGTGTATCCTCTCCACTGCTGTTTACTGGACCTTCCTTGGCATGGCTAACTTATGCAGACTTTCAATCGCATCTAAGAAAGAGAGTGAAGACACCTTGAGACATCTTGATTTCTGAACTGACCTTTGAGGTTTCACTGTACGTCTTAGCTTAAAATTCTCCATTCTCATTGAGAAGTATTCTTCTGTACATTCATCTGTGCCATAACAGAGATCGAGTGAATCTTGGTGTCTGTCTGGCTCATCTCTGTTTAACCCGTAGGCCAACTTTAATGTTATCAACGAGGGTGTTCCACCACTTCAGTGTAACAGGCTGGCACGCTAAAGCAACTAAAAATTTGTTATCAATTCAATTTTTCAGAACGTTTTAACAAACTGATAAATTAGGCAAGTTGAATATTATCTGCCAAGTGACCTTTACGAAAATGTTACTGTACATCCATTTCGACTTTATCAGCTCCACGCTGCATATACAGCCAGCTTTGCAAATGGAATACAGACATCCATTCAATTGTGCATAGTTTGTGTGAAGAATTTCTGACACTAGGCCAAAGAAACGAGAGGTTCGTTCATGTGATTAACTAAAAGATGATCCACTAGCATAGTTGGAGGTCACCTTCCCTCTTGTAATCAAACCGCTGTGCAGATACAAGTAATTAAAAATGAACAATGTCGCTAATCAATGGGACATGGGGTTATCTTTGATAGTTCCTGCAAAGTACAAATGACACAACAGTTTTGACTTGAAAAGGCAAGCAAAATAGCTCCTTTATCATTCTTTTATTTCAGGCAGATCAGAGAGGAAACAAAGACGCTCCTATTCTAAACCTCCCATTTTTTAATTAAAAAGGGACACAAACATTGGATGATGTTGCAGTGTATCAAATGCCACCCCTAAGAAAGAAGAAAGCCCTCTTTTACAGATGAACCCTGTTCCTTTATGCTTTGGCCATCTGTTTGCTCGCTGTGAAAAGCTCCATTGGTGGTGGGTTGGCATTTCCTTTGCTATTTTTTTTTTCTGCTTGAGGGACATTCAGGCTTGCATCTGATACTTGTCGCTGTGTAACACATTGCAACAACTGCCCCTTTGTCTGTCTTAGCCAGCAAGCTGCTCGCATACTGTAAACTTAGTGATCACTTGTAGGTTTAGAAGTCATGACACTAGCTCAAGTGTGCGGCTGGAGGATTTTTTTGAACTTCTTGTCTGTTCTTCAACACTGTGTGTTTTGTGTTACGGCTTATTGCACTTGAATTTTACCATTAAATTAAATGACACATGGCTAGCCTTGTTAAACCGTGTGCGCTGGAGTATCACCCTTTAAATATGCCGGTTATTGTCTTCGATGTCAAATAGCTCTTACAAAAAGTGCCGTCCTGCTCACAACAGTTGTAATGAGTGGTTATCTGAGTTGTTGTAGCATTTTTGTTAGCTTGAACCATTCTCCTCTGACCTTTCTCGTCAACAAGGTATTTCTATCTGCAAAACTGCCGCTGACCGGATGGTTTTCTTTTGATTAAATTCCTGAGACTGCGGTGCATGAAAATCCGAGGAGATCCATCAGTTCCAGAGATACTCAAACCAGCCTGTCTGGCACCAACATTCATGCCACCGTTGAACTCACTGAAATGACATTTTTTTCTCCTTGTTGGTGTTTGATGTGAATATTACCTGAAGTTTCTGACCTGTATCTGAACGATTTTATGCATTGCATGGACACATGATTGTCCATAATTAGATACAATTAGTTCCATAAGCATTTGGACAGTGACACAATTTTCATAATTTTGGCTCTGAACACCACCACAATGAAACTGAAATAAAGCAATCATTATGTGATTGAAGTGTAGACTTTCAACTTTAATTTAAAGGGTTCACCAAAATATCATATGAGCCGTTTAGGAGTGACAGACATTTCACTCAAAAGTATTTGGACATTTCACTGACAAGCTGTTCCATAGCTAGGTGAGAGCAGGTCCCTCATTATTTCATTAATTAATATAGCAAGTAAAAGGTCTGGAGTTGATTCCAAGTGTGGACTTTGCATTCAGAAGCTGTCACTGTGAACTCTCAATATGAGGTCCAAAGAGCTGTCCATGCATTATTTATTTTGTCTTACTGCAACAATATTTTGTTTATTCATGGGTGACACCATTTCCAGTAGCAGTAGCTAGGATAAGGGTACTGGAATCTCATTTGTAAGTCTTGTGTATGCACAATAAAGATGTTGGTGTCAAATAGGATTGAGTTAGAGTTAGGGTCAGGGTTAGGATGTGCAACAACGTTCAATCAAGTGACACGAAGTGAGCAGTTGTTATAGGCATACATTTAGTTTTAATCAGATTTAACTTAAAATGGGATAATAAACATAGCATAGTTTGGTGAAGAGGGCAATAGATTCTACCTGTGGACCTCCAGAGTTCCATTCCATTGAGGAGGGTGTTGCTTTTTATTATACATCAGTAATAATCCCTGGTTATACTCTGGTTAAGGTTAGGGTTTGGGGGAGGATTATCTGACTCAAGATAAGTAAAGTGACAAAAACCTGCAATCCAATTGGCTGTCCAGTTCCGCTACTGAATCATGGAGCTATGGAGGTCTGCAGCTGGACACATTTCAAAGGGGGGTTATTTGTTATAATTCCACCCACAATGCCTGCTGCGAGAAGACAAGTGGGCAAGAAACATAGCCTTACATTGAGAAAATAGTCCCAGGAATTTGTGATAAAATTTTGCTTTCTTTTGTAGTCACGAATATTGCTCAGAAATGCAGAGGGGACATTTTTTCAAATTGAAACCTTTGGTCCTTCAAAGTGAATTTTACTTTTTTCATATTGGGACCCCGGTACCCATTAGCTTTATTATGAAATGCAGAAGTAAATTTTTTTCATGTATAGAATATGCTTCACTTTAGAATACGAGTTGAGACACAAAAATAACTGGATTGGTAATATATATATATATTTATTGATGAATTACAGCATTCTAAACATTGTCACCTTCTCTATACTCCCCCTCCCGATCTCTACACCACTCCATACGTATCTTCCATTGATTGAAACAGTGCTGAAAGTCTTCTTTTGCGGATCTTCAACAGGCTTGCCGTTTTTGTCTTCACTTCATCCACTGAAGAAAAATGTGTTCCCTTCAGGTCACTTTTGATTTTTGGGAACAAGTAAAAATTACAAGGAGCTAAACCGGTTGAATAGGGAGGATGATCGAGGACAGGAATGTTTTTGTCAGTCAAAAACTGCTTTACAGATAAAGAGAAAATTCGTAAGAAATTTGATGTTGATTCGCTGCTCAATTTTTTCACCTGACATTATCGCGGCAACTCGTGTAGCAATTGTTGTGCAAATCCTGACTGGTTTGAGAGGGTGTGTAGGAGGGGATATAGTTCTATGATTCATGTCCAGCCGACCTCCAGATGATTTTCCAGGAAAGCCCCAAGTCCAGCCCGGTTATTTTTGTGTCTCACTCTGTATACCAATATTATGAAAGAATAACTTCAACTCAAAAAATGGCAATTTTATCCTTTAATCCTGTAGTACTAGGGTGTTGTACTGTGTTAGCCATAATACATTACAACATGGTTTGAATAGAGACAAGAGTTTTATGGCCAGGTATGAGGATTGTTTGCATCTCTCAGACTGACACAGACAACCTGACTACAGATCCACATTGTATGGAAAAACTCATTAGAAACTTCAAAGACTTTGTTGGACAGTTATCTTATCCAAAGATCTTGACCATACATTGTTCTTCTCTCCAGTTAAATGAACCTTAGCCTGAAGGGGTCTATTAATTTTTTACATTTAAAATTTCTCACTTAAAGATTTACCAGTGTTGTTTCTTGTCCTAGTGTATATATAAACACAGGGAACTCCAGTCTCTGTATTACATCTCGCCTGAAGAAGGGCACTGAGTTGCCTCGAAAGCTTGCATATTGTAATCTTTTTAGTTTGCCAATAAAATGTGTCAGTTTGCTTGACTTTTCACTCCTTTAATCCTTTAACACATCTTTCATGTGTAAGAAGACAAGCACCTGGAGAATAACCCATGCCACAGCCATTGTGGAAATGAGCTTGGAATAGAAGTTGGAGCTGCAGGGCCTAAGTGCCAACTACTCAATGCACAATGGAAAAACATTTGAAAAGGAAGGTCATATTGTGGCACTAGATTACCGGCCATGGTTTACCACAATTTACCTCATTAGAGCTACTACGATAATTTAACATCCTTGATCATTTTCCAAATCACCCTGTGGGATACATAGCCCAATATTTATCAATGTGTGTACACAGTTTATACTATAATTGAACATGTATCGCTCATGTTTGTGGAGAAAAAATGATACTGCTACATTTCATATTTATAAGGAGAAGAATGATATTCAGGACTGGGAAAACTATAGAGGGATAGAGCTGATGACACACACAATGAAAATTTGGAAAAGGGTTATAGAGAGAAGTCTTAGGCAAGAAATGACCATACAGGAGGAGCAATTTGGTTTCATGCCAGGGGGAGGAGCAGCTTATGCAGTCTTTGCATTGAGACACCTTGCAGAGAAGCATCAAGAAAACAGAAAGATTTGCTTAGGTGTTTAGTGATTTGGAGAAGGTTTGTGATAGAGTGCCACGTCAAGAGGTCTGGAGGTGCATGAGAGAGAGAAAGGAGCACCAGAGAAGTATGTGAGAATTGTCCATGATCTCTATGAGGGAGTGAAGTCAGGTCAGGTTGGGGAGCATGCACTGGTGCAGCATGTTGCCACACTCACCACACGACGAAACAGCTCGGGATCCTGGTTGGCAACCCTCCAGACAGACACACGGTCCAGTCCCACCCTCCGGAAATTACCCTCTATCTGCCGCTGCCGGGTGTTACGTGGGTGTCCCCTTGGCCTGCTCCAGCCACTCTGGTCCTCAACAATGAGGATCCTGTGAGCCGGATCACCTTCAGGGAATCACTCCACATGGCCGTAGTGCCGTAACTTGTTTTTCCTCACAATGGAGGTAATGTGCCTCGTTTGGGACTCCATGAGCAACTGCTCATTCAACACAAAGTGTAACCAGCAGTACCTAAGGATTCTCCGAAGAGACACAGTACCAAAGGAGTCCAGTCTTTGACTCAGGTCACTGGATAGCGTCCATGTCTCGCAACCATATAGCGAAACAGGAAGCACCAGGACTCTAAAGACTTGGACCTTTGTCCTTTTGCAAAGATTTTGGGAGCACCACACAACCCCTTTCCAGTGACCCCATCACCCCCCATGCTCTACCAATTCATCTACTGACTTAACTCTTTCAGGGCGGATGTCGACTTTTGTCGAAATTCAGGGTTAGAGAACAGTAATCAGCTGTAAACTGTGACAAAACTCATGGCTATGTTTTATTTCGACTTCTTTTTAAAGTTAGCTTTGTTGATTTAACCAAGATTTCCTGCGTGCTCATGAGTAGCAAAGAGCAAACAACTCCTCAAATGGCATCGACATCTGGTATAAGACCAAAGTGAATGTGCAAAGCAAAATACTCTGTGGACAACGTTTTACGTATCGTATCACTGAGTCAGACTGGAAGTTGTCGGATTTTGATGTAAGTGATCCGGAGATGGAAAACGAAAGTGAGGGGCCAGTGTCAGCTGAGTGTGGTGCTGAATATGTCCATGTAGCTAATGCACCTACGCCCCCTCAAAGAGTTAATAGGAAGAGTCACCAGAGACTGCCAAGGTAAGTAAACCTGTCGAACAGGTTGACACTCTCTCTGCAGACAGACACACTGCTGATGGCTGTGCCTAAGAAGTCATTAAAGTGAGGACTTTACAGGTTACAGATTAGATCCAAGTTAGAGTAGGTCTGAACCTGGAATTTTCTTTAAGTCCTTACCTCTGGTTATGGATTTATTGAGTCATGGGATAGTCCCCCTGGTGAATGCTTTGAACTGATCACATTGTGTTATATGGGATCAGAAAAAGGATGTGGAGAGGAAGTTGGAAGAATGGAGAAAGGCTTTGGAAGACAGAGGGTTAACGATAAATAAGAAGAAGACAAAATATGAGGCTTAATAATTCTCAGGATTTAGAAGTTAGCCCGCAGGGAGAGTTATTGAAAAGAGTGCATAAATATAAATTTCTAGAATCAGACATTGCCTAAACTGGAAAAATAGATGTAAAGATAACCCACAATGTGCTTTGTGGTTGGAACAACTGAAAGAAGGTATCAGAAGTATTGTGTGATTGAAGAAAGGTAAGGTTTTTAAGACAGTGGTAGAACCAGCAATGGTTATGGAGCTGAGACGCAGATAGTAAAGGGAGTACAAGAGAAGAAGTTAGATTTGGCAGAAAGGAGAATGTTGAGATGGATGTGTGGAATTACAAAAAGAACAGCTTAAGAAATGAGACCAGAACTGGGACAGATATCTAAGAGAATACAGAAAAGTAGGCTGAAGTGGTATGGACATGTGATGAGGAGAAACAATGAATATGTGGGCGAAAGAGTGATGGGAATGGAAGTATAGAGGAATAGAAAGCGGGGGAGGCCAAAGTGGAGGTGGATGGAGAAAGTAAAAGAAGATCTGAATGAAACGGGATTGACTGGTGAGGACATGGAGGACCGAGCTGTTTGGATTAATTAAGCACATCAACCTCACACAGTTGTGGGAAAAAATGAAGAGAAAGAAGAATTTCATATTACAGAGGAAACCTATTTACATGCGAGAAAAATGATAGTTTTAAGTTTTCATCTTACTAGTGAAAACTGTTCACAACAATGCTATTAATTTGTTGCAAAGTCTAAAGACATCATCTAACAGATGAATTATTACAGAAGGTTATGAAACATATGGAGCATTTTAAACTAACAAGTACAGTTGTAGCTTTTTTATCCAGACTATCCAGAGTATTTCTGTGTCCATACAACAAAACTGTGACCCACTGTATGACAATATCAGGAGACCACAAGTCATGAGACCAAATAAAAAAATCTTTGCCCAATTAATTCCACACCTGCATAGCCCAGATAGGCCATGCTTTACTGTACCGAGGTACAGAATATATCTGCTGTTTTTTTTTCCAAGATTGATAACTGAAATAAAGACCCTAACCTCTTTTTCTTTCCATCTCGCTGCGTCTGTAATTGTATGGCACATTTTTGATATTGAAGAAATAGCCATTCTGTGCATCTCGGTAAACTGGCCCTGTGGGGAAAACACAAGACAGGTTAATGAAGTGTGGTGCACAGACATCATAAGCGCTGTGTTATTTATTTATTTACCCTCCTATAATATTTGTGTCATTTGTGCTCACGGTTACACCATTTGCTGATTTGAAGACTACATCACTGGCAGACAATCATAAGTGAATTATGTTTTTGTGGGAAAATGGTGTTTATGAAGAAAAATAATTAGAGGACATGACATTTCTGATGCTGTCCAGATGTTGCATACAATACTCTTGATACAGCAGCTTTATTTAATTGCAGAAAATTATACTGTATAAAGTCTGATTTCTCTCTCTTTCTCTACTCTGAAAATCAATATTTACTTGATTACTTCCAAAAAAAATCTATTGATGTAATTACTGATGTACTCGACTTCCCTTTTGCTCAGAATTGGTTTCATGAAGGAATGCATGAGTTTCAGAGAATCACCTTCCGTACTCCACTAAAGTGTGTGATACCATCCCAGGAAGAGAGTGAGTGTGGTCGCTAACCATGTTGTATCTTTTTGTTTCTGTAGCCCTGAGAAAAAAAACCCCATGAGGGCAACTGAAGTCCATCGACAGCGTCCCAAAGGCCCCACCTCTGTGGCTCAGGGCAGCATAAAACCAAGAGAAGGGCATCTCACTTCAGAGAGAAGCCTCCACGTGTCAGAACTCCCTGTGACCACCCTGCTCAGATGAGACCCAAAGAGTCTATTTTTCTGATGCCCCACCAAGCGCTCGTTTCTGTTCAGTTTTTTGGACGATTGTGTTAAACAAGGTGGTACCCCCACATTGCTTTTGGACTCTGTTCACCCTTTCATTTATCACACCAGGTAAAATTAACAAGTGTTTTGAACCTAGTTTTGTTAAACTTGACATGCTTATATGGAATGTTATTTGATTTTAATATAATCAATAAAATGCAAAAAAAAAAGAATTGATATTCAAACTTCCAAATATAATATAAACATATTAGGAATATTATTTGCCAGTGTAACAGATAGAGGGCGCTGTTGTCCTCTTGAACCCTCCGATCAAACGGCAGACACCAGGTAAAAGTCCAAATATTGTTTTTATTTGAACTACACAGTGCACAAAGCACCCTCCTCTCCGCAATACTCATATACAATAACAATAATCACTACAATAATCCTCCACTCTCCCTGATGCGTTGCCACCCTTCCACTCAGCTCAGCTCGACGTCTGGGATTTCCCACAGTCCTTTTATAGTCCTTGACCCGGAAGTGTTTCGCTCTCTCTGTCCATGTGACTAGGAACGCTTCCGGGTCATATAAAAACTCTTCTTCTTCATCCCGGAAGCACGTCATTCCTCTTGTCCATGTGACTCGGACGTACTTCTGGAGCGTAAGGCAAATAGTCGCTGCTCCTCCCTGCAGCGCCTTCTAGCGGCCCCCATGGTATCCAGCAGGGCTGTAAAGGAAAACTCCAATGTCCATAATTCCCTGCTGGCATTCGGGGCACCTCCATGCTGCAGGGAGGGCTCCACCTGACGGCCTGGGGGTATTGGCCGGGATGAACGGCTGGCCATATATCACACTAGTCATTTACTCCTACTGTAGTTTTGAGATGGAATGCTGTGTTAGCAAGTATTGATTGGAATAAAATATAGTTATTACCTAAAAAAATATTATATCACAAATAAAGTAAAAGGTTTCTTTAAAAAAATTAAAAAATTAACAAGTGTTGCTTTGGCATTTGAACCGGGAATTGTCTAGTTCTACTTTTTTAATATCCGTCAATTTATTTTTCTGCCATGTAGTTAAAAAGCCATAGTTGACAACTTGTTAATAGGGTGCCCATTCCACAATTTTACTTTATTGGTAGCAGCACTGTTACACATACAAAGTACAGTGAAATTCTGACTTGCATGTAACATATTACTGCTCTCCATCACCATGATAATAAAAACTTTATTAAGATGCATAAAAGTGGCCTGGATCACTTTTATTTTATTCAATATTACATTTATATGCAAAATGGAGTTACTAGTAGGCTGAATTTCTGATGAAGTACAAGTATTTATTGTAGCTTGGTGTACTGGTGTTCAGTGCTACATGGAGACTTTCATCTATACAACAAGAAAGTATGCAGGTCATTATCCAAACACCTGGAAGAAATGAATGTCATGTTCAGTGTAAAACAGTGCCAAGAATCTGTTAAAAATGAAAAGCAAAAATGGTCAAAAACAGTTACCATGACAGCTATATAACCTGAGTATCTTTCAAGAGGTCAAGTAGTTTGTGAATGATAGGGCACAAGAAGCACGAAGCATCACAAACCTGGGAGGATAACAAAAAGGATAAAACAATGCAGAAAAGAAAAATATCTTTATTACAGAAAAGACAGAACCCAAGAGGGGATGAACAAAGAAAACAAACAAAATAACAGTCCTGCTGTCTCTCAGAGTCTATTTACACAGGTACCATTATCTCATCAGGGCAGCTTGTCCAGCTGCCCACAGAGGGACCCCCCATCCCATATTTCTCTTTCTGCTCAGAGCTTGCTGCTTACTACCAGCTCTCCACTCAAATCTGCACTTCCTGAAATTCTGAACAGCATGTGGCTTTAAAATCTTTTCTAGGGTTAATATCGGGTCTAGTTCCACAATTACTCTTCTATGTTTCAATTGCCTATACTGCCCCATGATTTTAAACAACATAAATATACAGTATGTTGATTGCATTTTTAATACTTTTGGGGTTTTTTTTGCTGTTAATGTTCAAGTAGCATCTGCTTTAGTGTTCTTGCTTGTAATGGAAAAACACCTGTAAGCATGATGTTCCTTGTAGTTCCCTTAGATAGATAGATAGATAGATAGATAGATAGATAGATAGATAGATAGATAGATAGATAGATAGATAGATAGATAGATAGATAGATAGGCTTTAATTTTAGTAAAGTAGGCAGGATAGATAGATAGATAGATAGATAGATAGATAGATAGATAGATAGATAGATAGATAGATAGATAGATAGATAGATAGATAGATAGATAGATAGATAGATAGAAAAGGCACTTAATGATAGATAGATAGATAGATAGATAGATAGATAGATAGATAGATAGATAGATAGATAGATAGATAGATAGATAGATAGATAGATAGATAGTGTGGCAGACAACTGGGGACCTTGCCCTTCCGGGACGGCTGGAAAAGGGAAGGACCGGGAGAAGAGCAATATCTTCTCTGGGGACACAAGAGGGCAGCCGTCCTGGATTACATCACGGCCACGGATTGGGCGCTTGGAACCACAACCCTGTTAGAGTCCGTGGCCACCGCCAGGGGCGCCTGGACAATCCCGGAGCCCTGGATGGCAGCACTTCTGCCACACCAAGAATTGCTGCCAGAAGAGGAACCAAATACACCTGGAGTGCTTCTGGGTGCCCATACAGCACTTCCACCACACCAGGAAGTGATGCAGGAAGTTCAGCAGGGCGCACCTGGAGCACAGCCGGGTGCAACATAAAAGGGGCTGCCTCACTCCATTCGGGGAGCCGGAGTCAGGAGGCAGAGGACAAAGCTTGTGAGTGGAGGAGTGAGGACGGCAGTAAAGAGAAGAGAAAGGAAAACAGAAAGGATGGACTGAGCATTGTGAGTTTGAGCATTGTGTGGTGCTGCAAAATAGATAGATAGATAGATAGATAGATAGGATGAATGGTTGTGATATAGCCTTGTTGACACCAGGCTATCCTCCGAAAGTCTCCTGAGTAAGCGCTGCACTGGTGGTGCCCCGATCCCGGCGCTGAATCAACTTTAGGAGACAGCCCTGGTGCTTGCTGGACTTTTTTGGGTGCCCTGAAGACTTCTTCACAACAATTGGACCTTTCTATTCTAACTCAATCAGCATGACAGAGTGATCTCCAACCTTGTCCTCGTCAACACTCTCACCTGTGTTAACTAAAGGATCACTGAAATGATGTCAGCAGGTCCTTTTGTGGCATGGCTGAAATGCAGTGGAAATGGGTTTTTTGGGATTAAGTTCATTTTCATGGCAAAAAGGGACTTTGCAATTAATTGCAATTCATCTGATCACTCTTCATAACATTCTGGAGTATATGCAAATTTCCATCATAAAAACTGAGGCAGCAAACTTTGTGAATATTAATATTTGTGTCATTCTCAAAACCTTTGGCCGTGACTGTAGTGCCCAGTCCAGTAAGGAGGTACTGCAATTAAGAAATCCAATTATACACAAAAGAACAAATTCTTGGTTTGTGAGAGCAGAGAAATTAATAGAAAAGGAGTGTGGATGACGGAATCAACTTTTAAGAAACACATAAATATTTGCTTACTTGCCTTAATTCATTATACAAATATACTTGTGCAACACTGGATACTACGACTGGTTATAAATAAAAATAGTAAGCAGGAAAACGTGCAAATACCTATACGCCCATAAAGTTTTTTAATATACTGTGTTTCCCTGAAAATAAGACAGTGTCTTATATTAATTTTAGGTCCAATGCACTAGGGCTTATTTTTGGGTAGATTTTATTTTTATTGAAGTTCAAAAAAGTAAAGTACATTTATTCCTTCGTACAAACTACTGGTACGTTAACGCTTGTTCAACAATCAAATGAACATGTACGGTATTCATGTTCTACAAACTACTGTATGAGGGGGTACCCAAAGGAATTCGCAATAGTGCCGTGCTGAACAGAGCCCCCAGAGCACACACCTCCACCGCCACGGCAGGCAAGCACAGAACAACTGTAGTGCCCCAAGTTTCAACCCCGTCTCCTGCTGTTCTCGATCACTGCGGCCAGCGTGCGGCCATGAACCCCTGCCTCCCGCCAGGGAAAAACGCCGCACCTCACCCCTTCCCAAACAAGAAAAGACTTTTCTCGCCTAAAAAAAGGTGAAATGCAGCACCCCTCCCTAGTAGAAAACAAAAGCCCACAGCTGTACGCTGACCACAAAGAATGAGAAGAAGCAAAAAACGAAGTTGAAAGCTGTTCCACACTCACCCACCGCAGCAGGAAAAACGTGCACCCCAAAAGCCCCGGCCAGCGCAGTGCTACCGGTATCACGGACTCCCTTGGGCACCCCCTCCTATGTTAACTCTGGTTTAACAATCAACCTGTATTCATGTTATACAAACTACCGTATGTTAACTGCTTCTACATTTATTCAAATACAATCATGTCATCTTCTTCTAGAATATCATCATAACTCTCCATATCTGAACCTGCAATTCCTTCCTGGATTTCTTTTGACTCTAATTCCTTTAGAATTAATGGCCCAAATCTCTCATGTGCAGCAATACTGCTCTCCTTAAATGAACCCTTCTTCTCCAGGTAACCTACTCGAAGTGCATTGGCAACACAGCTTTCAGTGATTTTATCCCATGAATTCTTCACCCAAGTCACCACCTCTTGCATCTTAGGCTTCACAAAGTTCCCCCGCTGATTTCTATCCATTCTGTTTTCAATGTAATCATTGACTTCTATTCGCAAATGGCCATTGAATGGCTTGTTTATTGCAATGTCAAGTGTCTGGAGATAGGCTGTCATTCCTGCAGGAATCATTATCTGATCTATTCTTCTCTCTTTAAGGAAGTTCTTCATGTCTTTAAGGGCGGTGAGTGCTAGCAGAATCCCAGACTAGCAGACCTCTTTGGGCACCTCGCAAAACACGTGGAAACATTAAATCTACCCACTTTCTTATAACGGCTTGAGTGCACCTTATTTATCCGATGTTATGATGGACAAAAGAAAACGTTTACTCTTTTAACTACTTGTAAAAGCGCCTTACCTTGTAACCAGGGCAGCTTCTAGGCTAAATACGGCAGCTCTCGGGACAGATGCAAAAACGGCGGATTAGCGGTAGGTCTTATTTTCGGGGGAGGGCTTATATTAGCGTTACATCAGAAATTACTGCTAGGTCTTACTTTTGGGAAAACATCCAATTTTAGCATCACAGAGAGCCAAAAACGAGTAGCAGTGCAGGGTGTATGGCAAAAAGCAAATACCGAATGAAGGGCAGATCATTACAGAGCACAGAATTGGAGAAAATCTTTACCGCAGTGTGTCCACTTCATGTAGGATGTGTAAGGACTTGGCTCAGTTTTAATCTGCAGGGAGTAAAACTGTAATGATTACGATGGTGTCCTTCTCTAAGGCCTGTGAAACAAATTAAGTAAACAGCATTCAGCATGCAAGCCCCTTACACTGAAGTGACAGCACCATCTCCCCAGACACTCAGTTGGCTAAATATATCATTATTTCCCTCTTCCAGGCTTATAAGCATCATGTTTGCTTATAATCATTGTTTAACCTTTTAACCACCAACTCCCTAAATATTCCCCATGCCAGGAGAAATCTGAACAATTTTTGTTTTTTTACTTTACATTTATTCAAGCAGTATTTACCTGCTGAAATGTTTCAAATAAATGGTCAATCAAAGGACGTAGCTTGAACAAGCGGTCACGGTTTGGATCTTTCATATCTGGCTCAGATAACGGGCAGCAGTCCAGTTGAGATGCTGGGGATACACCCACTCATCGCCATCATCCGATGCGTTGTCATTCACAGTATCATGCAGCGCACGTTGCTGATCATCATTGTCGCTAAAATCTTCTTCAGAACTGCTACAATCATGATCAGAATTATTGTCCAAAATCGCCTGCAAAACCTCACTTGAAGTCAGTTTACGTTTCGCCATATTCACAGCTTTCACTTTCGAATCACATCACGTGATCGGCCAATACAAGCGCAGAGTTGTCGAAATACAACGTAGTAATAATACCCACGCCAAACTGTCAGTTATACTACGCGCCAAGCATTCACATAACCACAGGCAAATGTGCCGGATAATTCCAGCAGTAAGGCGTCAGCAATAAAGCTACGATGCCGGATATATCTGGCAGAGGGCGGTTAAGGGGTTAAACTCACAAATTTTCATATTTTTCAGACAGCCACTAAACACTTTATTTTCCATAAAATGGCCTCAAATGTAAAGGATTATCTGAATCTTGGCGTCTGTTTTTCAGTTTGTAAAAAAGTAGGCTATGGGAGGCTGTTCATTGTCTGTTAACTCAGTCCTGGAGGGCCGTAGAGGCTTCAGGTTTTTGTTCCAACCCAATTTCTTAATGAGAAGTTATTTATTGCTGTTGAAGCATTTTTATGCTTCATTTTAGTTGTCTCGCTTGTTAATATTCCCCACCGTTCATTGCTTATTAGTGTTAATCAGCTGCATTCACAGTTTTTTAACTGCTCCTTATTAGCAATGAGAAGCAAATGACAAAGGAACCAACAGGTCTCCATCTTAACTTGTCACTGTTTAAACCTGTGTATATTCATTATGAAATCACTGGCTTCATAAAATATTTGAAAGGAAACTAGAGACAAAAAAGTGAAGGACTGAGAATTACTCATGGGCTTCAGGCTACAAATCATTTGGGTGATATCCTTGGAAAGGGAAAAACCTACGACATAAAAAGCACCTGCTAGGACAGCATGAAAGCACTAACAAGCCCTAAATTTCAATAAGATTTCTTATATGCAAGACTTGGTTTTTAATTAGGCAATTGGGTCAGAACAGCAACACACAGCCACTGTGGTCATCCAGAACGCAACTAATCTCTATATATATAAAATTCAACGTCTGTCTGTCTATATGTCTGTCCGCTTTTCATGAGAGAACTACTTAACGCATTTAGATCGGGTTTATTTCTATAATTTGCTTGTATATTCCAGTTGATTTTGTGTCTTCTCTCATCATGCTAAGTATAATAGTTCGCTTGCAGTGCCAATTTATTTGCACAAATCTGAGAGAGACGCAGCGGGCCGAGGGGAGAGGGAACAGGGCCCTCCTTATTTATGCACCAGCCTTGGGGCAAGTTCCTTACCTCCGCTTACCTAGTGAATGACAGAACTACTTAACAGATTTAGATCGGGTTTTCTTCTATAATTTGCTTGAACATTCTGATTGATTTTGAGATAAGAGTCATAGTTTGTTTACAGGAGCAATATATTAATCCAAGACAGAGGCTGCGGGTCGAGGGGAGGGTAAAGCGTGATGTCATGAGTGGGGAGTCGGGCAGGGCCCTCCTCACTGTCCTTTTTCACTAATATGCGGGCGGAGTAATAGATAAATATAAGAAGCAGAAACAAAAGACCATGGAGAAGACATTTCTGGGTAATATGAAGCATACGATATATTAGCTGGCCTAGCCTAGGTGGACTATTGGTTTATGTTATGGTGTGAAATTTTGCATATAAGTTGATAAATATTTTGTATGTCTTTATTTGTAAGTCAGACAAAGTAAATGTAATAGTGTTTCCGGAAGAATGTTTTATTTCATTGATGAGAACAGCAATGCCTTCATGTCTAACCAACCCCCCTGAGTCTTTAGGGCTGACTCAGGATGTGAATTTTATGGCAGGGTTGGGGGGGAGTACCTAAAACCAGTATGGCAAGGGGGATTCTCTGCAGGACATTCTTAATAAGCCAACCCCCACATGAAGGCCAAAAACCTACAGTAGCTGGCAAGCTTCAGCTTGACAAATGGTCATGGGGGCAGCTGTGAAAAGGTATGTGCACCCATTCATCTGAAGCATGGCTGTTTGGGATTGGTTTTGAATCAGAGGCAAGTCTGTACCACGATGCCCAATTGGTGTAAGGATTTGGACAGAAAATCTATAAATTTGGTCTCTTTGCTCGCTTCTCTCTCTCTCACACACACACCATGGCCATGAAGAGAAGAACATAAGCACAACTTGGCAGCCATGTTGACACAGGCATGTGGCCTGTGCTGAAGAAAACTGACTGGAAATGATGACTTAACTAGAGACATGTAAGTAATTACAAGTCTATGTGCCACACATCTAGCATTTTTCAGGTTGTATGGTTGCCAATATACACATGTATTTTGCTTATTGTTATTATTTTATGAATATTATCAATAATACATTATTTAAAGTTGCAACTTAACTCCTGCTTGTGCTTTAACTTTCTGTAATTGCCTGAGGTTATAGATGCAGAGGGGAAGGTAAGGAGAAGTTATGAAGACATTCTGATAAAGTCTACACAATAAAGAATACAAAAGGGGAAAGTAGAGTCATATAGAACTCTACCAAGACAAGTCTATCACTTAAAGTGTAGATGCATCATCTAAACTGAAATGAATTCAACAGAGTGTGTAACTATAGTCCTCAATATCTAAGACTAGCTGTCCCACATGGTTCCACCCACATACTAATGAAACAGGGCAAACCGAACAGAAAAATCAACAAAAAATGTAAAAAAAATTAACTCTGGCCAAGCAGAAGGTAGGTATGCTCTAACGTCAAACGTTGGCACCGTATCTGATCGTGTTCAGCTCTGACTGGACAGCGCCCCACATGAGGAGAAGAGCACGTGGTCATGATATCTCTGGCAATCAGCAGCTACCGTCTAAAACACACGTAGCTGTGATCGCACTCTCAAAAACGTCAAACGTTACTCCTTAACAATCTGTAGATGATAATGTCTGCTGAACAAACAGGTATCACAAGCTAAGTGGAGGCAAGGTGTGCTTCAACACATGGTGAGAGTTAGAGAAACTAAATTGGAGGCTGGCGCGTCAGTGAGGATGGCACTGCCCCCCTGTCCTCGGCCCGCAACAAATAAATCGGTACCACAAGCGAACTATGATACTTAGCATGGTGAGAGAAGTCGCAAAATCAACCGGAATATTCAAGCAAATTATAGAAAAAAATCAGTTAAGTAGCTCTCTTGTGAAAAGCAGACAGACATACAGACATACAGATGTTGCATTATATATATATATATAGATAGATAGATAGATAGATAGATAGATAGATAGATAGATAGATAGATAGATAGATAGATAGATAGATACGCTCACTCAACAATAGCATTCTGGACACGGCCACTACAAGGCATTAGTCACATATGCTAATAAAATGTGTTGCATTTTTATATTAAAAGATGGAGTGCAACTGATGCTATAAACTAATAAAGGAAATTTTAAACTGAAAAAATGAAAGGAAGTAAAAAAGGCTGATACAGGAAGAACTAATCTTACCAGAGCCCATTAACTATCAGACAGAGTAGCCAATGGCATAACTGTGGGGGTTTCAAACTTTTATTTATAGCTGTTTATGGAATTTATTATTGATTTGCAAGATGTTTTCCTACTCACATTTTGTCTACCTTAATGAAGGTAGCTCAACAAAATGTGTACAGACTCAAAAGATATTAGTACTTCTCTTGTTTTTTATTATTTTCTATATTTTTTCTGTTAAAACTTTCTTTTATTATAAGTGTAAGTCTTTTGTGTTGGACTGTTAATATCAGTGCTAATGTTTGCGATGGAAAGAAAAGTGCACTGTATACTATTACTATTTGCATTACAGAATTCATTCCAATAGACAGCGCATTGTGAACAGTAACGCTAAATACACTCCACCAAATTTCAGTAACGGATTGCTTATATTACAGAGTTTTTTTAACTTATTATTTTTCATCGAGGTTTAAGGAAAAATGAATGATAGCCTCTTAGCGTTTTCTATGGTACATTCAAGAGGCCATTCAGAGACACACAGAGATAAAGAAAGGAAAACTGTGAGAAGAAAAATAACCCTTCAACACAGACTTCCTTTCACAAAAAATACCCTAATTAGCAGCCCTTAAACAACCCCCTACAAGAGGACAAAAGCTCTACTGTGTGACAATGGCCTTTAACTTATAAAGTGTGACTGGTGAAACCAGACTCACATACAGTAAGTCTGTTGACTGTCACAAAATAGCAAGCAATCCATCATGTTATATAGCACCCTCCATAAGGAGAACTATCACAATGAGCTTTATTAAGCAGTTACAGCAGCTGGTCACAGTGTGTCCTCTTCTACCACCCTGGATCCAGAGCAAATTTTGTCACCGAGAAACGTGTGAGTGGCACATACATACAAGGAGATGGGTCTTGGCATAAAATGCAATAAACAAAATGAAGTCTAGTTGACCAGTCTAGTTATAATTTGCTTGAACATTCCAGTTGATTTTGTAACTCCTCTCATCGCTGTAAGTATCATAGTTCACTTGCAGGAGTGACTTATTTACACTAATCCGAGACAGAGGCTGTGGATTAAGGGAAAGGTGAAGCTTGACATCAGGAATGGAGAGCCGGAAGGGGCCCTCCTCACTCACGTGCCAGCCTCCATTCGTGTCGGTCTACCTTTTGCAATTTTTTGGAGCCTACCTTGTCTCCACTTAACTAGCGATACCTGTTTGTTTATTGATTTTTAAAGTTTGTCCTGTTTGACTACTACGCGGGCGGAGCTGCAGGGGACAGCCAGTAATAAATAAAAGAAACATAAATACAAATATGCAAACAGAACACACAGCTGTGAACTCCTAGCAGAGAAACATCAAACAGACATTTATCCTTTTATTAAGAAGGATAACTGTTAATGTCTGTTTTGATGCCTAGTGTTTTTATTAGATAGATAGATAGATAGATAGATAGATAGATAGATAGATAGATAGATAGATAGATAGATAGATAGATAGATAGATAGATAGATAGATAGATAGATAGATAGACACAATGGTCTGAAAAACACCAGAATGACTAAAAAGGAAGAAAATTAAAGAGAACAAAAAACTTCTGACTTGGCTGTAACAGTGACAAAGCACAGCATTATACAGACGTATTGCTGTTGGTATAAAGGAGCCCCCGTAGCGTTTCTTCACACACTGCTGCTGAATAATACTTTGGCTGAAAGGATTCAGTGTGTTAGTGTGTCAGAGAGAAGATGTTCAGCATTGTTCATAATGACACTCAGTTTTGTTTTAATTGTCTCCTTTGCTGTGGCCTGCAGGGGCTCCAGAGTGCTTCCCATAACTGAGTCTGCCCTTTTTAATTAGCCAGTTGATTCAGCTGGCCTCTTTTGAAGCAATGTTACCAGCCCAGCATAATACAGTGTAGAAAATCACACTGGCCATCATAGAGTTGCAGATGACATAAAATAGTCACAACTCATATTAAATGCAGCCTCCTAAGAAAAAAAGAGCCAGCTCTGCCCTTTATTATATAGATATCTGAGTTGCAAGACCAGTTCAATTGGTCATTGATCCAAGAGGGCATCATTTTTAGATAGATAGATAGATAGATAGATAGATAGATAGATAGATAGATAGATAGATAGATAGATAGATAGATAGATAGATAGATAGATAGATAGATAGATAGATAGATAGGTACTTTATTAATCCCAAGGGGAAATTCACATTTTATGTTCACTCCGTAAAAAGGACCAGATATAGAAGATCTTTGGTACGTTGAAAGTCAATAACCAGCTCCATAGTTTTCCTGATGTTAAGTTGCAGACAATTCTTTCTGCACCAAGGAAACTGCCTGAAGAAGGGGCCTGAGTTGCCTCGAAAGCTTGCATATTGTAATTCATTCACATAATCTTGGGGAGTTAGAAACAATGACAGTGTGCTCCTGTGAAAGACAGGCATGTAGTCTGACATCCCCACCAACTCGGTTCAACCAGTCTGTGACTCCCTCCGACTAAATTACATGCATCTAATTATGTCTTAATTGCTAGGGTGGGGCCGCCCTGTCTAGGGTTTGTTCCTGCCTTGCACCCTATGCTGGCTGGATTAGGCTTCAGCAGACCCCCCACCGTGACCCAGTTTAGGATTAAGCAGGTTAGAAAATGATTGACCGACTGACTGTTGTGGCAGGCTTTGTGCACATTTGTGCCTACCCAGAGGTACAATGCATGCAATCCCTAGTTAAAAGGGGAAATGTGCGCTTTGGACCGACAAAAACAGAAGAAAAGCTTATCTGTTTGGTGAAGGGTCAAGATTGTGGCTGAACTCACCATACCCATAAGAATGTCATACAGGCTCTGGACTTGATGATATTTTATTGCTGCTGTCTTTTATACTTATTATGTTTATTTTATTATTTATAGTGTATTGTGTATTTAAGTATTCTGTCTTGAAGCCAAGTCCTACGAACAAAAAATTTTGTTATGTGTATGCATAATGACAATAAAGTATTCTATCTATCTATCTATCTATCTATCTATCTATCTATCTATCTATCTATCTATCTATCTATCTATCTATCTATCTATCTATCTATCTATCTATCTATCTATCTATCTACTGACCTTCAGAATGCCTTAAACCTGTGATATTTTAGTCTTGAGCAGAGAAGACTCCTTGGGGACCTAATACTGGTATTTAAAATCCTCAAAGGCATTGATAAAGGAGATCCAGCAATATTCTTTCAACTTAAGGGTGAATCACTTACTCGAGGCCATCAATGGAAATTAAGGGGAAGTGAATTTAAAACTCAAGCTAGGAAGCACTTCCTTTCTCAAGGAGTTGTGGGACTCTGGAACAAAATACAGAGACATGGAGTTGAAGCAGAAACCTTGACAACCTTTAAGAAGAATCAGGATGAGATATCGGGACAGCTTAGCTATTAGCTAAACAATCGGGCTTGATGGACTGAATGGACTCCTCTCATTTGACAATTTTTTTATGTTCTAGTTGACCTGACTTAGCAACAACAGACACAAATACGTGTCAAAATCTGGTGCCCATAAACAAACAAAGTGGTCAGCTTGAGAACATAATTCATTTTTAACATCCTTAAAAACACAAGAAAACAATAAATAAACACACTCTGTAGAATTCTTGACCTCTAAAACTGCTCAAAAATGATACCCCAATAACTTCTTAGGGAAAGCAATAAAAAATTCCAGATAACAATGGAAAAATCCACTCATATAATAATAATAATAATTCATATATGCCACTCTCCTTCTAATTCCACCTCCTTCTTCACCACCACTAGCATTGATTTCATTTCTCTGTTTAACAATCTTCTCCTCCACCATCATCGCCACTTTTGTCTCTTGCTTAATTATCACAACTTTCCTGTATATCCTTTCTTCCATATCTAATCCACCCCTAGATAGATAGATAGATAGATAGATAGATAGATAGATAGATAGATAGATAGATAGATAGATAGATAGATAGATAGATAGATAGATACTTTCCCTATTCATCCACACTACTTTTTTCACATCTTCTTCTTTTATCCTGCATCACAACCGTTGCTTTAACCTTTCCTTCCTCCTTCACTATTTCCACCTTCCTCTTTTTTTGCTGCACCTCACTTTCTCCACTTTCTCTTCCACCAAACCACTAATATCCACTCACACTGTATACTCTTTCTTCTTTAAATCCTCCTCCTCCTTTCATTTCCCACCATTTCCTCCTGTATCGCCACCACTGTCACTTTCCCTTCTTCATCATCCCTCACCACCTTCTTTTTCTTCTTCTTCACTATACTTTGTATTTCTCTTCTTCTTTCACCAAACCATCAACATCTAGCCACAGCCAATTTTTCCTTCTAATTCACCATCTTTTTCTTCTACATCATGAAACAGGCAAACAATCATCCTCTTCCTCCTCCAAGACCACAACCACCTGCACTTTCTTCATCATGACCACTTTCCTTGTCCACAACCACCAGTAAAATGCACCCACTTTCCACTATTCTTTCCTTTTCACCCCCCACCAATTACCCATAATTCCTGTCCTGTTTACTGACCCCTTCACAGGCTGCTTATTTAGTTAATTGGCCACAAAAGGCATTCAAATGCATTTCTAACTGAGGGAATGATGAATACACATCAATCACTATCTACTGAAAAAAAATAAATTAACTGTCTTCAAATGAATAAATCAGAACAAATATCTTTTCATTAAAAATGTACATAAATAAAAATCACCTGCACTGCTTCCGACATTGTGACAAAGTCTACCACAGCAAATATGCCATAAATTGAATTTGTATTCTTAGCTCCTTTTGGAATTATGAAGCATCGCTTTCTCCTCTGCCCATGGTAAAGAGCCTCAGCAAAACACTAAAAATCCTGTCCATCATTTTGCCTCTGTGTAGCTGTTTAATTTACAAAATGTCATGTTTTTACCAGAATTCAAAACTCTAAGATGACTACTGTTTTATTTATGCATTTATTACCCTTGAGTTCTAGGACATCTTTTTGTAGTCCGTGCTTCATTCAGATGACAGACGCCAAATGTTAACCACTTTTGAGGTTTTCAGACTCCTGTGTGTTGTGTCGGCTAGAAAGGTCAGATGTTGGGTGAAACGGAGTGTCTTGTATGTCAGGTTCACTTACTTTAACAAAATGAAGAAAATGAGCCCTGATTACCCCAGGCTACAGCGGAAAATTTAATGTTTCTGCTTCTTAGCATCAAAAATTGCTGAAATTGTCTCAGAAAATGGGAGAGATGCTGATTTTCATGCATAATAATTGAAGGTATGTTTACAAAAATGTTTATTAATTAATATTTGCTTAAATCATGGTCTATAAATTATGTATCTGCTGCAAGGCACACTGCATTTTGTACAATACAATAATTGCTTCTTAGGGAAACTTGTTTTTCTGGTCACTATTAAAGGCACTATATAAATTAAGGACTAAAAGATAAGTCAGGGCATAGGACAGGAGTCTGGAGCCTATCCCAGCTAGCACTGGGCACAAAGCAGGAACAAGGGTGCCAGTGCAATGCAGGACAAGCACACACACATACACACCAAACACACACGAGGGCCAAATAAGAATCACTAATTCACCTAACCTGTATGTCTTTGGATAGTTGGGAGGAAACTGGAGAACCTGGAGGAAAGCCACACAGACGCAGGGAGAACATGCAAATTCCACACCGGAAGGACCAGTGATGCACACCTGGGTCTCTTTACTGTAAGGCAGCAGCACAACCACTGCACCATTGTGTCGCCCCTAAATGATATGTGTATTTTTTTTTTTTATCTGCATGCTTTCATTTACTCAGATGAGGTAAAAAGAATTACAGTATAATATATTTTTAAAAATGAAAACTAATTTGCTGCTGTTCGAAATACCACACCTTTTCAGGTTTGAGGTGCTCGTGTATAGCATCAAGTTGAATACTGAGATGTATTGAAAAGAGTGTCAATGCTGATTTACATGTTTGGGTTTGTATCTTTACAAGCATTCTATCACTGTTTTGTTGTTTATATGTATTTTCATGGCCAGGAAAACTTTTGAAGCTCACAATAAATGATGAGGAGCCAGCCAAGCAAACCCATTTAATGAAAACATTTGAGTTGAGGTATAATGAATAATGTTAGGGTTAGGGTTAGGCTTAGGGTTAAACCAGTCTCAGTGATACAAACCAAATATGTAACAGGCTCCAGGCAGTTCGAGAACTCCTTCCATTGTGAAAGATGGGTCTAGAGTGAGACCTCTCTCTCTGGACACGCCTCCTTTTATCCGATCTGAACCGGAAGGGGTGGGGCCTTCTCAAGGTTCCATAGGCGGGGTCAATTACTGTGGTTCTTCTGGAACAGAAAGGACAATTAGCAACAGCACCACATATCGGTTCGGGCTGGTATCACTTACCTTGTTTACGTCCTGAAGGTGATCCTCAGAGCACATGTGCAACAGTATATTTTGTAAAAGAAAGGAATATGTTTTAATATAATCATGTTTATCATGGTGCCATAGAGTGGTGATGTGATTAATGTTGGATGGACACACAAGAAAGAATTTCATTGTGTGTTGTACATGTAATAATAGTGCTACAACTTCAAGATACAGAAAAAGATCATTTCTTCTATCCATTTGATGTTGATAGGAGGCACCCTTGAACTGCTCCCAACCCAACCTGCCAGAAAGAGAGAAAACAATATTAAAAAATATTTTCATTATAAGTAAAATCATTAGGTACAAAGAACAACAAAATATACAAAGTAAGCCAAAAAACAAAAAAAATATACTATTGCTATCGTGCTCTGAATTTAGGTTTTTATTTTCATTTATTACATGTTTTTTTCAGTTGCTTCCTTGCCTTCTAAAAGTAATGGAGGTAGTATTTTGCAAGGCTTTAGAAGGCAAGGAATTTAATGGTCTGTTCTGTTTTTTGAAGATGCTGATTATGAAATACAGTACGTCTTCCGGAGCAGCCATTGTTTGCTCTTCATAATTCATTGTTGCCAGGCTGTTGCTGGTGATGTCCTTACATTGATGGATTAAAGGCCAGAAGTACACATGACCGCCATCATCAAATTTTTCCATGAGAACCCCGAATTCAATGAGGACTGATTGAGGTCGTTTATGTTAGGTAGAATGCCTAGAGGGGGCTGGGTGGTCTCGTGGCATCAGAACCCCTGCAGATTTAATTTTTTTTCTCCAGCCGTCTGGAGTTTTTTTTTTTTTGTTTTTTCTGTCCTCCCTGGCTATCGGACCTTACTTTTATTCTATGTTAATTATTGTTCCCTAATTTTAATTATTTACTTTGTCTTTTATCTCTTTCTTCGTCATGTAAAGCACTTTGAACTACATTGTTTGTATGAAAATGTGCTATAGAAATAAATGTTGTTGTTGTTGTTGCTAGACGGGATGTCTTGGATTGTCTGCTGCGTGACGTAATTACTGCAATGGTGTAAAGGTCAGAATTATACACTCCTTTACTGTCTGAGTTTGTGACCGATTCAAAACTTAAGAAGCTAGTGTCATCAGTCTTAGAGCTTTCCAAATTGTGTCCTGTTCCTCAGCTTAGCTTTATGTCTAGGGTCCTGGCTTAGGCTACATGAATATTTGAATATTTTACTTGAGTCATGTCCTCCTGGTTATTATCTGGCCTCAATATTACTATTAGCTTCCGTCTTCTCATTTCATTCTTCCTAAAACTACTGCCGCCGTATGCAGTCAGTACAATTAATACTGCATGTTATGACATTGATGGATTTTTATTTTATCTGGTATAAAAAATGACAAACACAAGAAAAAGAGTTGGGGTACCACAAAGGCAAGTCCTGTATAATAAAATGAAAAAACAAAGTGGAGAAAAATGTAGAAAATGTACGATGACCTTTCAGATCATCATGAGTCAAAGATTTGTATACCAGGAGATGCTGCTGGAGTGGTGAGCAGCACATTCAGATGCAGATTTTCCAAATATAAGCCGTTTTCCAGAATCAAAATTCTTTATCTCTTGTTCAAGTGGTAAAGGGCGGAACCTTTGTTCCAATAGCGGAGGATGTGATGTCAGCAGTTGGGTGGCGGACCCGTCATGGATGCAAAAGAGATGCTGTCACTAACATTCTCTTTTCTTTCTGTTTCTGCAGCACCAAAAAACTGGCCAATGAAGGCACTTAGCCCCGCCCCATTCCGGGCAGAGTAATATAAGAAGCCCGGCTGCCTGTTAGGAGGCGTCATTTGCAAGCAGAGCAGACCGCCGGATGGAGCTCCAGTGACTGACCCTGATTTCCATGGCAAAGAGTCCAATTACTTTTGTTCTTTAATTTGCCCAAGTGGGCTGTTTATTGAAGCCAACAGGTGAATTTCACTTTCACCTACGTATACAGTCATTTTGGTTTTTAATGTGTACACATGATGAGAAAAATACTGAAGAAATGAAAAAAACACTAATTATGCAATGGAGAAAAGCCACAATGAAATGGAATGGAGTGCAATTTTTTTAATATAGTGTAATTGTTCTTGTTCAGAAAATAGAAGAAAGAGCACGATTGAGGATTATGTGTTTACATGAATGAAAGTAATGAATTACTTTTACTATTTCTTGATGGTAGACATTTTTTCAAATCCATTTTCTGAGGAGGCATTACTAATTTTATAGTTGGATACAAATACTAAGTCATGATTTGTAGGACTTTTAAATAAACTTTCTAATGAATTGCCTTTTAAGTCATCTTTATAACATTTCTAATTACTGCTTCTGGTGCTTCAATAAGCAGTCCTGCAGTAAAACACCCACTATCCCCAGTGGGTCTTGGGCCCCACCTACTAAAGATACTTTCTTTGATCCAATATTTTATATATCACCATACCAACATTCTTTACAAGTACAATCTATATACAGTGCATCCGGAAAGTATTCACAGCGCATCACATTTTCCACATTTTGTTGTGTTACAGCCTTATTCCAAAACGGATTAAATTCATTTTTTCCTCAGAATTCTACACACAACACCCCATAATGACAACGTGAAAAAAGTTTACTTGAGGTTTTTGCAAATTTATTAAAAATAAAAAAACTGAGAAATCACATGTACAGAAGTATTCACAGCCTTTGCTCAATACTTTGTCGATGCACCTTTGGCAGCAATTACAGCCTCAAGTCTTTTTGAATATGATGCCACAAACTTGGCACACCCATCCTTGGCCAGTTTCGCCCATTCCTCTTTGCAGCACCTCGGCAGGTTGGATGGGAAGCGTCAGTGCACAGCCATTTTAAGATCTCTCCAGAGATGTTCAATCGGTTTCAAGTCTGGGCTCTGGCTGGGCCACTCAAGGACATTCACAGAGTTGTCCTGAAGCCACTCCTTTGATATCTTGGCTATGTGCTTAGGGTTGTTGTCCTGCTGAAAGATGAACTGGCACCCCAGTTTGAGGTCAAGAGCATTCTGGAGCAGGTTTTCATCCAGGATGTCTCTCTACATTGCTGCAGTCATCTTTCCCTTTATCCTGACTAGTCTCCCAGTTCCTGCCGCTGAAAAACATCCCCACAGCATGATGCTGCCACCACCATGCTTCACTGTAGGGATGCTATTGGCCTGGTGATGAGCGGTGCCTGGTTTCCTCCAAACGTGACGCCTGGCATTCACACCAAAGAGTTCAATCTTTGTCTCATCAGACCAGAGAATTTTCTTTCTCATGGTTTGAGAGTCCTTCACGTGCCTTTTGGCAAACTCCAGGCGGGCTGCCATGTGCTTTTTACTAAGGAGTGGCTTCCGTCTGGCCACTCTACCATACAGGCCTGATTGGTGGATTGCTGCAGAGATGGTTGTCCTTCTGGAAGGTTCTCCTCTCTCCACAGAGGACCTCTGGAGCTCTGACAGAGTGACCATCGGGTTCTTGGTCACCTCCCTGACTAAGGCCCTTCTCCCCCGATTGCTCAGTTTAGATGGCCGGCCAGCTCCAGGAAGAGTCCTGGTGGTTTCGAACTTCTTCCACTTACGGATGATGGAGGCCACTGTGCTCATTGGGACCTTCAAAGCAGCAGAAATTTTTCTGTAACCTTCCCCAGATTTGTGCCTCGAGACAATCCTGTCTCAGAGGTCTACAGACAATTCCTTTGACTTCATGCTTGGTTTGTGCTCTGGCATGAACTGTCAACTGTGGGACAGGGGAAACAGGATGCACCTGAGCTCAATTTTGACCTTCTTGGCAAAGGCTGTGAATACTTACGTACATGTGCTTTCTCAATTTTTTTATTTTTAATAAAATTTGCAAAAATTGGGATGACAATCAGGTGTGAGTGGGCACCCTGTGTTATTTAAAGAACATGGATCTATGGAGAGATCTTAAAATGGCTGTGCACCGACGCTTCCCATCCAACCTGATGGAGCTTGAGAGGTGCTGCAAAGAGGAATGGGCGAAACTGGCCAAGGATAGGTGTGCCAAGCTTGTGGCATCATATTCAACAAGACTTGAGGCTGTAATTGCTGCCAAAGGTTCATCGACAAAGTATTGAGCAAAGGCTGTGAATACTTATGTACATGTGATTTCTCAGTTTTTTTATTTTTAATAAATTAGGAAAAATCTCAAGTAAACTTTTTTCACATTGTTGTTATGGGGTGTTGTGTGCAGAATTCTGAGGAAAAAAATGAATTTAATCCATTTTGGAATAAGGCTGTAACACAACAAAATGTGGAAAATGTGATGCGCTGTGAATACTTTCCGAATGCTCTGTATAAAATCCTAAGCCTAAAAGTGCAACGATTTTATGTCACTTTTTTGTGACACTTAAATCGGGCTTATTTTAAAACCTACATATACATGTTTGGTATAATTTTTTCAGAAGTTATCGAACTTTAATGTAATGTTGTTAGATTTTCAGATTCTTATTCAGTTTTTATATTATAAACAAAAAAATATCAAGAGCTCATGTCCCACGAGACAAGATTTTGTGCCAAGAGATTTTACCACGCCTGGGGCTGGAAATAAAAGACAAAGAGCAGGACAGCTGCTGTACATGCTTTTAAATGTTCGAAGCGCCACACGAGATGCAGATCATGCGGCATGGCAGCAACAGCAGCAGCAGCAAACCAGCAGCTGATCGAGCAAAGAAGATGCAAAAAAAAAACTATTTGTTTCCCATTATATCACCGTTTAAGAGGGGGTTTCGGAGTAGCGACCGCGTCACCTTAAGGTGCGTTCAGCCCCCCTCTTCACAACATGAGTGGCAGAGATGTAAAGTGGATGGCACATAGTGTAGGCCGGGGAGGTTGGCGAGCAAAGCGAGCAGGGGGCGAACCCCCAAGTACAATATAGAGTTCTATTATATTTTGCAATGAGCACAGAAGTAAGTTTCTTTTTTAGTTTTTGTGAGATGCCATTGTGAAACTGGCTGCTTTGTGGTTTGATGCCTCAACTGCTATGCCATCCTGCCCGCCTTAATATGTTTAGATTAAACCTAAAAGTAACATAATCTGAAGTGCATTTTTCTGCCATGCATTATTCTAGTACTCTGTAAAAATGTTCTTGATACAAATCAGTCTTTTTACATGTAATGTGACTAAGGATTTAACACAAAAACGTGCGTTAATACTATAGATAGCGCCCTTCAACTATGTGTCTGAAGAATGGCGTTTTGAATGCTTATTTAGATAATAATCAGTCCTGAGTTGGATGCAATTGTCTAAGTATGGAATGAAGGTGAAAACCAAAGAGCCAAAGCTGGGAAACCCATAACAATAAAGAAAACATTGTATGTTTTGATAGCTGTGCAATGTGATCTGATGCGCCTTTTCTATAGGATTGCCTTCTACATTTTCAAACACCACTGAAACAAACAAAGGCAAATGCAAGATAGAATTAAAACAAGATAACACTCCATGCTTATCGTACCAAACTGAGCCAAAGATAACGTTGATCAAATTTCAGCACATTCACCAAGTAAACTTAAAATAAAATGCAGCAGACAGCAGTGTGTAAAACAAGACATTTACTCACGTGGTGATGAAGAGGGGCAGCTTTAATACTAGTTCCATTATTTGCTTTTTGATGTATTTTCTTACCTCACAAAAGTAATATCTGGAATCAAGTTTTTTCTTACTAATAACCAGTGACCATAACTTTAGAACAACATCTTTATTTATATACAGTATTTCATTGCCAATAATAATAATGTTAGACAAGGCCAGATATCATCTTGTGCCTTTGATTTTGGCCAGTATGTACATTCAGTCCTTTCCCTCAAATGGATACGGAGGTAATTTTCACAATGTAGGAAAACACATATTGGTCTTTACAGAACCAGCTGTCATTACTGTAGGTTGGAAGGAGCTTTGGTGCTACAACTTTCATAACTTAAATGGGGACCATAAAATTTTACTTTCAATTTTGTGATTTTGTGATGATGATGTAACAATTCGGCCATATTGGACTTTGTTTGCTATTACACCATGTATTACTAGGAGGTACATGAGCCTAAAATTCATGGGGTACAGTCAGTAGCATAACAAGCTGTTTAAAAGTGGAAGAAATTTTTGACCCCTTATTGATGTATCTCAGTCAGTGGTATGCGTCAATTCAGTTTATTTTTGTACTTTTGTCTAAAATGGGTTGAAATACAAGTAATCAATACAGACCTCAGCTTTGACCATTGCAGGGTGTGTGTTATATGCTATATGGTATAGGATTCGTAAAAGCAGTGTTAATGTTTGTGAGGCACCATCTTTTGGAATGTCAGAGACATAGCACCTGGTGTAAATACTGACAGACACAAGGTCACCTATCCTTTTATTAAAGTGGATGGTGCTCTTAAATGCATGCAGGCGTAGAGCATTGTGGCAAGTTCTCAGATAAAATGCAAGAATAGATTCACTAAATACAGAATTAGTATACATAAAGATATGGGTTTGTTAAAACACACAGAAAACAAAGTAGAAACAGGCTAGCATAATGGAAAACAACATCTGTGCATTAATTAATTGTTGAGCTGTGGCAAGTCGACAGCAGAGGAACAGAAATAAAAAACTCCATTCAGCATCATCCTTAGAGAAAATAAACATCTGGAGGGTCCATGGTCAGTTGTAAGAGAGAGAATCAAAGACAAAGTCAGATGCAGTCTCAGTCCTGGAGACCTTGAGCAAATGGTCACAGCCCCGCACCTGGGAAATCAATGGTAGAGTTTGTGCTGGACTGTCCAATCTGACGAGAGAATCTTTTCTTTCAGATGACTCCAAGGCTACCAGTATCTCAGGTGTCTTTCCATGGACAGAGGAACAGCTTGGCAAAAAAGCAGTAGCACCAAGTTCCACATCAAGATACAGAGAAGAGAAACAGAACAGAGGAGGGTTAGTAATGGTGTATAAATATTGTATTATTTAAATTTTTTTACAAATGATGAATAGACAGAGATGTAGTATGTACAGCTAATCAGCAGCTCTAGTCAGGGTATGCTGGGCTAAAATCATTAGTCTTTAGCCTGGATTTAAAAGCTAAGACTGAAGGAGTGTCTCTGTTATTTTATCTCTTCTTGAAATTGAAAAGAGGCCCGGGATCTTGAGATATCAATGTGTGCTCTGGTTTGTAAGTAATGATAAGTTAAGTAAGTAAGCAGGGTTATGGAGATTTAAGGCTTTCTGCCCTGAACGAAACTTGGGTCAAGTGCATCAACTTGAGAACTGGAGTTATGTCTTTATATTTTCCGGTTTGTGTAATAATTCTTACAGCAGTGTTTTGAATTAACTAAAAGCTGCATTTGAACAGCCAATTAATAATGCATTGTAGTAGTCAATCCTACTAGAAATACATAAATTAATTAATTTCTCAGTATCCTGTATACTTAGAAAATGTTTTAATTTTCCAACATTTTAAAAATGATAAAAACATGCTTTGCTTAGTTTTGCAATGTGTGTTTTAAATGACATGCTGGTGTCAAAGATAAATTTAATTACGATTCCAACTGAGTTAAAAAGTTACTGAATGTTGCTGTGGTGTGCATCATTCCCCAAAGAAATAGCATTTCGGTTTGGTACAAGATAGGTGTAGGACAAGATAGCAAATATTTTTAAACCATTCTATTACCCGTCTTCAACTGGTATTGTAGCTAGCGTATATTAAAATCCAAATATGTATAAGCAAAGGGCCTTGGAATGGTGTCTGCTACAGAAAGGTGCCAGTAAGTGTTATTGTGAGGCACTGTGCAACCCTGCTGCCAACCCTTCCAAATAGTGTTGACTTCTACAGTAAAATGTGATCTGAATGGCAGCCCAATTAATTCTAATTATTTGTTTCTCTTACTTATTACATATTTTTGATAATACATACACCAAATGGCCATCCATCCATTTTCTGAACCCACATTTTCCATTACAAGCAACAGAGGCATGCCAAATGTATTCAGATCAAATCCTTGTCTCTCCATAAAAAGCTAAAATAATGGAAATGGAAAGAATTTCCTGTCGTATAATTAAAAGCAACACAGGTGCAGGGAGAGCCTGCATTATTTAGATATAATAATGACTGAAAAAACTCCAGCTGCCAAAGACTGCGGGCTAAGCGACGGGGGGCTAACGGGGGTGAAGCAAGGGGAGGGTGAAAATGAAGGGGAAGAGAATAAAAACAAAATTATTTATTTGCTCCGTTTTTTTTTTTTTTTTTTTTGTTTTTTTTTGGTTGTCATCGTTAGACCTGACAGTTTTTGAATTGCTTCTTCAAAAAGAGAAAGAGGGAGAAAAAAACTCGACTTCCTTGTTTCTGCAAAGCCACTTTACCTCTGTGAAAATGCCAGAGCTGTCAATCACGCTGATTTATTACGTCTACTTCCTAAGGGCTAAAATTGTTTTCTTTCCAGACCTGCCAAGGATTTGAAAAAGCATTTACTAAAAATGACCAGAAAGAGTAGATTTTTTTTTTTTTTCCGAAGGGGGAGTTTTCTTTTCTTCTGAATGCAGAGTGTGTCCTACTCACATAATCACTTTGAAAACTTGACAAGCTTTTTGCTGCCCAATTTTGTTTCATGTTGGATAGGCTGTTATTTCTCTATTTCCGTTTGAAGAAGATTCATGTAATGTTGGATCTTAGCACCCAATAATAAGGAAGACAGACCAAAAGGAAAGGAAAATGTCTTGAAAATGCGTTTGTAAAGTGTAGCAGTTGTGCAGGCCAGAGCTGAAAGGGTGCTGCATCCAGAGCTGATAACCACATGCACCAATTTGTTCATGTCATTTTTTTGTAATGCCTAAAACCATATTTGAAGTAATCATTATTTAAACATAATTAGACTATAGGCTGTGATGGTGATGAAGTATTGTGCTGTTGTGTTTCCGGCAAAGCCTTTGAGCTGCAGGTAATAATGAGAATTCTCAATAGCTATTTGACAGACACCAGGAGGCAGACAACCATTATGTCCTTGATATCCTACTCTCAGTGGCCTCTTCAGTGGCTGCGTGATGTGCTGGGGAACCAAGAGCTGAGATCTTCTGCGTAGGTTACTTGCAGAATAGAATTTACTCAAACAGGGAATGTTTCATGAAAAAAGACATCCTGACAATATGTTATTTTGTATAGCATTGTTTTTGTTTATAGATAGATAGAGTGAAGTTAGAATATTTAACATTATTTTAATTCTGATGTTTTAGGAAAGTTAAGTAGATATTTAAAGAGCATACATATTTATATTATCTATTGTAATATATATAAATATAAAAAGATAATAGATAGATATATATTAGATAGATAAAGAAAACAATAATAATGTTGTACTATTTGTAGGTATGTATTTAAAGTGAAGTTAGAATATTTAATATTATCCTAATTTTTATGTTTTATGAAGCCTAATCAGATATTTAAACAGCATACATATTTATATTATCCTACTGTAATATATATAGATAAAGATAGATAGGTAGCTAGATAATGAAAACAATAATAATGTATTATATTTAGGTATGTATTTAAAGTGAAGTTAGAATATTTAAAATTATTGTAATTTTAATGGTTTATGTTTAATTGGATATTTAAAGAGCATATATATTTATGTTATCAACTGTATATACATTATATGCCACTTTATATTAAGTGCATTTAAAAATCATTCACCTCCTTGGAAGTTTTCGTGTTTTATTATTATAAAACATTGAATCACAGTGAATTTAATGTGGCTTTTTTGATCAACAGAAAAAGATTCTTTTTATGTCAAAGTAAAAACAGATCTCCACTAAGTGGTCCAAATTAGTTACAAATACAAAACACAAAATAAATGTTTGCATATGTATTAATGTTATGACGCATCTGGTGTGGCCAATCAGTTTTAGACATCACATCATTAGTTCAATGGAGATCACATGTCTGCTGTTTCCGTTGATTGTAGTATAAATGCCCCTGTACGTGGAAGGGTCAGCTTGTGCTGAGTTAGTATGGTGGCCTAACCTACACAATGGGGACAAAAAGAACACCCCAAGCAAAAAAACTGAATTCAATTTGCTGTGATTCAATGTTTAAAACAATAAAATGTAAAAACATCCAGTGGGGTGAATACTTTTTATAAGTACAGTATGTACTGTAGTACAGTATACAGTATATAAAAGCATGAAATAAATTGTGGAAACGTCTTTTCAAATGCAAGTTCAAAACAGAACTAACAAAGATTGATTTTTTTACTTTGTTTTGTTAGTTCTGTTGTCTGTATGCTTGCCAGAGTGAAGATGAACAATATTTATTGGAATAGTGAATTTCAATTAAGGACCTATGTGTTCCAAAAGGCTCTTTAAAATTGAGTTATGTGTGATTTGTGGAATAAAATACAGTCATCTACAGTAATCAAGCTATTTCTTCAAGGAAAATAATAATTCTTTCCCAACCCAAAGAACTCCCAACGAATTTCCCTAAATTTCAGTGACACACTCAACCACCTGCAGTGGTCTCAAACTCTGGTCCTGGATCACTAATTAAGAAAGAGTTAAAATGAAAACCTGCAGCCACTGTGGCCCTCTTTGATTTAGAACAGTTTATTGATCAGTTGATGATGTCATTAATGAGAATGTTTCTGTACATTGGCCTACATTACGGATACCAGAGGTAAACAGGGTCAATCCTATGTGTTGGAAAGGCTCATTTCTCAGGTGAACCAACATGGTGGAATTGTCACACAGAAAATGAACTTGTGAAACATACGCAAAAAAAAAAGGAATTGCACGATATTATCAATTGCCTTTGTGGCTACTGATACTTGCAAGAGAGAGCAATAAAGAAATAGACAGTGACAGTATGGAACGACTTTACAAAATTACGTGTGTTGGATGAAATGTAGCTTATAGCAAAGAGTGGTCCAGGTACTGAATCTGTGAAATAAAAAAAAACAAGAACTGTTATAGTAAAAAAGTAAACAAAGAAAAGTTAATAAAGAGGGATAGCTGGACGTATACAGTAATGTATACAAATATTGCAATGCTCCAGGTTCAGACCTGAGAGGGTCTTCAAGAAGAGGGAGGGTATACCTGGGACAGCCAGCCTTAAAAGCAGCTCCTGAGATTGTGAAAATTGGGAGCACAAGCATAACCCTTAGGGAAGCACTTTGGACTTATGTATCTCCCAGTTGCTAAGGTCCATCAGTATGAATGCATGGTGGCTGGTGAGCTTTGAGTTTTGACCATGGCCTTGGGTTGTCTCACAAAGCACAGGAAAGAATGGCAGATGGGTTACCTCTGACCCTGAGTAAGCGAAGTGAGATGGGGCTGGTGGTGTGCATGTGCAGGCACAGGGACAAAGAAGCCAGGAGCACATGAAGCCACAGAAGAGTAGCTAATGAAGGAGATAACAACATGTCTACCTACAGAAGAAAGCAACGATTCTTCTAAGGGCCAGCTACTACCAGAATACTAAGTCAATTCATCCATCTCTTCTACCCCCAGATCACTACAATATTTTTAACTCAATGATATCACCACAGTTTCTATTTCTAACTATTTTAGCTAGAAAATGAAACTCTTTACTGAACACTAATGCATGAGGACTCATTTATTCTACTTCATGTTAACTAAAAATATCTTTAAAAGAAATTTTTGTAATGGAACCAAATCACTTTATATTATTTCTTATTGTATTATTGTAAGGTGTAGGGAAGAAGTGAAAGAAACCAACATTTTATTAAGTAAATTAGAGTTAATTTCATGGTCTTTTGTTGGGATCTCACTTTGGCCAGAATGGCAGGTACGGCTTAGTCTGAAATTCTGTAGGGTTTTCCTATAGAACTGGTACATTCAGAGCAAAGACAGAGTGATGTAAAAGTACAATATATATCGGAACTATGCTGGGGCTTGTTCTTCACATTATTTATGTATTCCAGTGGTCCTTACACGTTGCTTTTTTCCGTATTTTCGATGCATGGCTATTTACTTAAACAATAATCTGCTCCTCAGAAGTGTCAACCTTTGATGAACAGCAATGAGTTACACATCTTCAGGTCTTTCTATAATGGTCAGGTCAGGTTGGAGAGCATGAACCGGTACAGTGTGTTGCCATATTCACTACACAACGAAACAGCTTGGGATCCCAGTTTGCAACCCCAAAGGCAGACATGCGGTCCAGGCCCACCCTCCAGAAATGACCATCTATCTGCCATTTCCAGGTGTTACGTAAATGTCCCTTGGCCTAGTCCAGCCTCTTGAGGATCCTGCAAGCCGGATCACCCTCGGGGAATCATGCCACGTGGCCGTAGTGCCATAACTGAGATCCCTCGCAATCCAGTTAATATGCCTGATTCGGGACTCCATGAGCAACTGCTTGTTTGACACAAAGTAAATCCAAGGATTCTCCAAAGAGATACAGTACCGAAGGAGTCCAGTCTTCATCTCAGGTCACTGGATAGCATCCACATCTTGAAACCATATGGCAAAACAGGAAACACCAGGACTCTAAAGACTTGGACCTTCGTCCTTTTGCATAGATATCGGGAGCGCCACACACCCCTTTCCAGCGACCTCATGACCCCCCATGCTCTCCCAATCCGTCTACTGACTTCATAGAAAGAGTTACCTGAGACACGAATGTCACTGCCGAGGTAAGTAAACCTCTCGACATGGTCGGCACTCTCTCCACAGACAGACACAATGCTGCTGATGGCTGCGTCCAAGAAGCCATTAAAGGCCTGGATCTTTGGTTTTATCAGGACACTTGCAAGCCCAGACACTCAGATTCCTTGTTCAGTCTCTCAAGAGCCCCAATTAGAGCCTCAATTGACTCTGTGAAGATCACAGCATCGTTGGTAAAGTCAATATCAGTGACTCTTTCTTCAACAACAGATGCCCCACAGCCGTTGGACCCCACGACATTATCCAACACCCAGTCCATGCAGGCATTGAACAGAGTAGGAGCAGAACGCACCCCTGACGAACCTCAAAATCAACTGTGAAAAACGCAGAGGTTCTGCCTCCTTTCTGCACAGCACTCACAGTACCTGTGTAAAGGCCAGCTATGACATGTCCATCTTTTTGGAAACAGCAAACAAATGCAGCCAATAGTAATAGCGAGCACCTAGGCTAAGGATCTGGGCCCACACAGCTCTGGAGATGTAAGGCAGAAGTGCTAAGTACTGTGCTGCAGTTATAAAAAATGTTTAAGGTGATATATTCCAGTAACAATTATAATAAATTCAGATACTGTATACACACAACAGTTAGCTTCTTCAGGCAAGAAACAGTTTATTGATGAAAGGGGCTTACCCACCATCACAGAGGAAATAACCAGTCACAACTAACAGCCGAGTACAAGGGTGGCGCTGAAAAGAGAGACTTCAAGAAGACAAGACTTCTCATGCCTCACAGTTGATATATGCTTACTTGTAGCTGCCGAGATATAGGTGTGGTCAAACACAGGTAAAACGCGTGCCGAAAGAAATCTCAAAGTCAAAGTCCAAAAGTTCGTTTTAAAAATATTTAGTGAAAGTTAAAAGCAAATAATCCACACAAGAATAAAAGAAAAAATAGTTACACATGTAGAATAAAAGGCAGAAAAAATGGAAAAATGTATCTTCTATAAACTTAGCTTTTCTTGAAAAACTTTAGTTATTTCTATACTTAAAGGTTCTTAATTTCTTCTGCTCTACTTAAAGGTTCTTAGCTTCTTCTTCTGTATGCTTTACGTATGGCACAATACATAAATTAAGTGCTGTTTTCTTACATATTTACTTCACACACTCAAAAGGCTCATAAGCTGGTTGGCACATAGGCAAGTGCCCAGGCATGGTTTAAAACCTTATGCCTTCCACACCTTACTCATGGCAAGGCTGTCACTAACTAACTGAAGAATAATGTTTACTCCAAGCTGTTAGAAATGGCAAGAATATACCAATACAATTCTATTTACGGGGGTTATAGGAACCTCCCATAGATTATGCATTGTCATCTAATAAATATTCATAAATCTTATAGAACTAGGAAAATGGCTCTTACATTACTAATGATGTTCTGGTTGGCAACAAACAGCAAGGTGGGTTTGCAGTGACAACAATAACAGTATTTATTTATGTAGCACATTTTCATACAAAAAGTATACATTACAACATGTAGTCTAATAAAGCTTGCCAATCCTATCCACATAATTTCTTTCAAACATCATTAAGTCAAGTCTGAATATTCCCTAAAGTTCTATTTGCTTTTTATGGAGTAGGACTATGTTTCTCTGTGTGAAGAAAAACTTTCTAACATTTGCATAAAATTTACCCTTAACAAGTTTCCAACGGTATTGCCATGTTCTCATTTTAAAGTAACAGTTGGAATCCACTGTACTAGTTCCTTTGACAACACTGGGCTTCTTTAGTTCTGGTTTTCTTTGTAAGGCTCGATTATTGTGTTTTCATATCAAATCTGTGATGTTTATCTGCACTGTAATGCTACACAGATATTCACTAATTGAAGACAATGAAGAAGAAGAAGATGTCTAGACCTGGAAGAGGACAGGTATGCTATCATGATTACATTCAGTGCAGTTCAAGATCAAGTGCTTCATTGTCATTGTGTAACACAACAAAGTTACTTTTATGACAATCCCAAAGGTGCCATTAAAGAATAGAATAGAAATAACAATTTTAAAACTGAATTTGATTAAAAAAAGAGTGAAAAATAGAATATTCATACAATATATTATTATTATTGGTTTAAAGTCCAGTGACGTATACAGTGTTAAGTGATCAAGTAACCAGAGCAAATTATTATTGCCCAATGTACAGCAGCATAAATTCTTATTGCACCTATTAATGAATAGTATATTGCACATTATATATTATATTATATTAGTATATTGCACATTACTAATATAGCTCATATTCAATTAAAAATGATCTCAGACTGAGGAGATTCAGAGTTCAGAAAGTTTATGACGGATGGGAAAAAGCTATTTTTTAGTTTGTTTGTACATATGCGGATTGATCTAAAGCATGTACCTCATGGGAAGAGCTCAAACAAACAATTTCCAGGATGAGTATTATCTTTGATAATGTTTTTGGCCCTCCTCACACAGTGAGTCTTATGCAAAAGTTTGAGAGATGGCAATTCAGTACCGATGATGACCTGTGCTGTTTTTACGACCCACTGCAGGGCTTCTTCAGCAGCCTTGGTGCTTTTTGTACCAGGCCATCATGCAGTTACTCGGGATGCTCTCTATAGTGCATCTATATAAATTGACCGACAGCTTCTGGGGGAGGTTAGCCCTCGTTTGCTTCCTCAGAAAATAGAGATGTTGAGACATTGCCTATTACAACCAAGGTGTTATCAGCCCGGGACAGGTCCTCTGAGATGGTGACTCCTAGAAACTTTAAAGCCGAAAACTCTCCACAGCCTCTGCATTGATTGCTATCGGACTGTAATTGGTCTTTTTAGTGGTCCTAAAGTGAAGAATAACTTCGGGTCTTTTTGATATTTAAGACCAGGTTATTAATGTCACACCATGCTGTCAGTTTCTGAAACTCTTCCTGATATGCAGCTTTATCATTGTCTGATATCCCTGTACAGTAATCCCTCCTCCATCGCGGGGGTTGCGTTCCAGAGCCACCCGCGAAATAAGAAAATCCGCGAAGTAGAAACCATATGTTTATATGGTTATTTTTATATTGTCATGCTTGGGTCACAGATTTGCGCAGAAACACAGGAGGTTGTAGAGAGACAGGAACGTTATTCAAACACTGCAAACAAACATTTGTCTCTTTTTCAAAAGTTTAAACTGTGCTCCATGACAAGACAGAGATGACAGTTCCGTCTCACAATTAAAAGAATGCAAACTTATCTTCCTCTTCAAAGGAGTGCGCATCAGGAGCATATAAAGTCACAGAGATAGAGAAAAGCAAACAAATCAATACGGCTGTTTGGCTTAAGTATGCGAAGCACCACGGCACAAAGCTGTTGAAGGCGGCAGCTCACACCCCCTCCGTCAGGAGCAGACAAAGAGAGAGAGAGAGAGCTAGAGAGAGACAGAGTTTGTTTTTCAAGCAAAAATCAATACGTGCCCTTCGAGCTTTTAAGTATGCGAAGCACCGTGCAGCATGTCGTTTCAGGAAGCAGCTGCACAAAAGATAGCAACGTGAAGATAATCTTTCAGCATTTTTAGACGAGCGTCCATATCGTCTAGGTGTGCGAACAGCCCCCCTGCTCAATCCCCCTACGTCAGGATCAGAGAAAGTCAGCACAAGAGAGACAGAGAAAAGTAAGTTGGGTAGCTTCTCAGCCATCTGCCAATAGCGTCCCTTATATGAAATCAACTGGGCAAACCAACTGAGGAAGCATGTACCAGAAATTAAAAGACCTATTGTCCGCAGAAATCCGCGAACCAGCAAAAAATCCGCGATATATATTTAAATATGCTTACATATAAAATCTGCGATGGAGTGAAGCCGTGAAAGGCGAAGCGCGATATAGCGAGGGATTACTGTATCCCTTTTTCCAAGGTGACTTACTAGATCAGGATACATTACAAATGTTTTTTTCAATCTGAGCACAGTCTAGCTGAGTGTCTTGCTCAAGTCACACAATGAATCAGAGGCAGGAATTGATCTACTAGCTTTCAATACATCTTCAGCATTGAAGAGGTGCTATATAAATAAAATGGATTATTATTATTATTATTATTACCAGTAACGGCACACTGCACAATAATGTGCAATGAATACACTTGACTTGAGCATTCCTAGTTTTCATCCTCTTTCTCTGTATGTTTCGCATTTGTTTGCTCAGAGGTTGATACGCTTGCTGCTTCCTGAGCAGCTCTTCCTTTCTCCACCCTAGCGGCCCGCTTCTTCTCTTCTTTCGTTGGCATCTTTTCGTGTTAAAACTGATTAAGGCAGTGTTTGTGTTGCAATTACTTAGTACGTTTTCCTTAATTTTTCACTTAAGCTGGCACTTAAGTCTTCAATCTGCCTCAAGAATGATTTAAGATATGAAGAGGTAGGGGAAGTGATAGTGAAGGTGGTAGGGAAGGTGCGCTGCATGGCTGCCCTGCTGGCCACTGATTCTACAATAAAATAAAATAAAAATAAAAAGAGGAATAACCTTGGAGGTTAATCATCACCCCGAAAGGGGATAGTAGACATCACGTTGTATATGTGTACCAAGTTATAGGTCAATATGTCAAACGGTTTGCTGGTGATTTAAAATCCTGGACAGACAAACAGACAGCCAGGGTAGCATATTATATAAGATTATTATTATTATTATTATTGGTTTAAAATCCAGTGACTTAACCAGATGTGTTAGATGTCTGCCTAAGAATATATGTAATGGATATTTTGCCCAACCCACTAATGTAAAAACAGCAAGAAATTAAACATTTGCAATTTTTTTAATGAAGTTTTACAGCACCAAGATCAAACTAAGAGAAAACCAGCATATGCTTTACCCAGTTTACTGCTCAAAGGCTGATCTTTGATTACTCGTGAGACTTGGAAGAGATTCTCATTTATGTTTTGTTTAAGAATCAACTTTGTCACAGACGTTTCACCTTTGGAGACATAGCTATTGACAAAAAGGAAATGTTACACAACTAAGGTAAAATGGGTAAAAAAATTAAGAATTTGATTTGAAAATTATATTTTATATTTTGTGAGATCTCTTTCTAATCTTGTTTTAAACTCTTTGAAGTCTTCATATTTTTTACTTACTACTGAACATTTATCCAAGGTGAAATATAACATTTGAAATACAATCAGTTACATTTCTTTTGTTTTTTTTGTTTTTCCCCAATTAAAGCACAGACAGATGAAGTGACTTGCTCGTGGTTACCTGGTGTGAGTAGTGGGATATGAACCCGGAACCTCTGGGTTTGAAGTCCAAAGTCAAAACCACTATACCACGTCTCCCTGCTTTTTCTTCTAGAATGAGTTTGATCTCATTGGAGCACAGCAATATAAATTACAGCAACTAATAGTATATTCAGAAGAAATCACTACACTTTTGTAATCCAAGTAAAATGTTTTATTATTAACGAGCAGGCAATGCAAGTACTTTCAAATTGAAAAAAAAAAGGTCAACACACTAGTTGGAAAATCTAATCCATTGTGTGACTTTGCTAAGATTTCTGCTGAAACTCAAGAGGAGACACTCTTGGGGTTTTTTGCTTCAGGCGGAAAATCGTAGAGAAGCATGAGACAAAAGAAAATGTCCCCATTTTATTCCTTTCTGCTCTCATTGTTGTCTTGGAGAAAACAAAAAAGGATGTTAAGGAGATCTATTTTTTGATTTCCCTTTCTATGGGTTCTGCTAATTCCACATTTTTAGGAGTTAATTAGAAATGCCTGATTATTGTTTTTTACTACCAGAAACCTAAAGACTGCACTTTCAACGCCTTCTGAGGTCACAGCTCTTGAACACAAAGGCTTATTTTTATTAAAAAAGCACTGCTTTATTTGTCTCTTCAGAAAACGGGTTCAAGTAAGGGTCATCTTCAAGGCACCATGAAATGCAGAAATAAAGTAGCCTGTTGTTTTAATAGAAAATCCAGTTACAGCTATTTTGGTGGCATTGATGTGCTCCCAGTCATGTGGAACTGTATTTTGAAATTGTTCAATAGCTGGGAAACTCTGTTAAGAGTGAAGTTTCTAAATGTATTTATAAGAACATTGATTATATTGCTAAATGTCATAAGCAGACATAAATGTGAAAGACGGATAACGAATAAGCAAACATATTACAAAATTATTTTTCAAGTAGTAAAAACATCAGTCTAAAAAGCAGCATGGTGGGGACCTAAATAAAAATTGCATTAGTTATTTGGTAATATGACTATGCATGAGCAAGTATCTAAGTTAATTTAAGGGACGCAAAGTAAGTAGGCTGTAAGCTTGGAACTCTGTAAGAATGAATTTTTAAAACAGTAGCATAAGAATGTTCAAAACAGTATATACAGTATGAATTAAAGAGAAATACTCAGGACAGTCTGTTAATTGCTCTGAAGTAAGTGAAATATTAAGAGCCTCTAACTGTTTTTAAACCTGCTTATTTCAACTCAGTGCCCATGGAAGCACTGACTTGGAACCATTCCTGGTTTGAGGTGCCTGCCTAACCATTGCAGGGTGTGAACTCATGCACACTGACAATGGCTCGGAAAGGACAATTTATTATTCATTTTATTTATTTAAAATTTTTCCAGAGCTTCAAGCTCTTAACCTAAGAAGCCAGCCAGCAATGGTTCAATTGCCTTCTTCTGTCTAGTATTTTACTTTAAAAGGTCACCAATGATTTATAGCACTACTAGCAATGGAACAGGTAGTAGAAAAAAATTGAAAACATTGGATCTCTCTTACCCTATGTGTACCTTCAACGCCTTTCCTTGGTGTCCTTGTGTGTCTGAACCTCTATTGACTGGTGCTCCTTCTTTCGAGTGTGTTCCCATGAGGCCTAATTCTCAGACTCACACCTCTCACCTTGCTCACCTCCTGTCTGGCTTTATACTTTCCATCTTTAAAGGCGACTCTCAGCATTCCTCTTACACTTCTACTCCTCCTTGTGTGTTTCATGTTTGCAATTCCTGTTTCGATTGTGCCACCTAAGCCAAACTAACCAAATATACACCAATGCCAAATTGACCAGACTGAACATCAGAACAATGTAGGCGAGAACAGGCCATTCAGTCCAAAAAAGCTTGCCAGTCCTATCCACTTTATTCTTCTAAAATAACATCAAGTCAAGTTTTGAAGGTCCCTAAAGTCCTATGTTGTACCACACTACGCAGGAAACCATGGACATATGGAATAAGCTACCAAGTAAAGAAAAACGTCCTAATGTTTGTTCCAATTGTATCCTTAACAAGTTTCCAACTGCGTCCCCGTGTTCATGATGAACTCATTTTAAAGTCACAGTTTCAATCCAATGGACTAATTCCCTTCATAATTTTAAACACTTCAATCATGTCTGCTCTTAATCTTCTTTTGTTTAAACTGAAAAGGCTCAGCTCATAACTCAACCTTTATAGCCCTGGAATCAGCCTAGTTGTTCTTCTCTGGACTTTTTCTTGTGCTGCTATGTCTTTTTTGTAGCCTGGAGAACAAAACTGCACAAAGTACTCCAGATGAGCCCTCACCAGTGTGTTATAAAGCTTGAGCAGAACCTTCTTGGACTTGTAATCCACACATCAGGGTGCTGTATAACATAATGTTTAGCCTTCTAAATGGCATTTGTAAAAACAATGTCTGGAGGTTGATAATGACAAGTCCACTGCAACTCCTAAATCCTTCTCATAAGGTGTACTCTCGATTTTCAGACATCCCATTGTGTATTCAAATCTAATATTTTTTCTTCTTACATGCAATACATTTACTGAAAAATTAAATTTCATCTGCCATAAATCTGCCCAAGACTTTCTGCTGTCCATGTTCCTGTGTTAATGATTCAACATATTCTCGATTATCTGCCAATCCACCTAGCTTGGTATCATTTGCAAATTTAACCAGCTTGTTATTTATATTCTTATCCAAATCATTTAAATATATTATAAATAGCAAAGGCTCCAGCACTAACCACTATGGAACTCCACTCTTAACATCAACCAATTCCGATAGGGTTCCTCACACCGTAACCCTCTGTTTCCTGAGTCTGATGCATTTTTGCATCAGCCATATACACACTACACCCTGAAATGTCACTTCTTTAAGTTTGATGCCCGACCTTTCATGTGGCACCTTATCAAATGCTTTTTGAATGTCAAGATAAATAATATCATATGATTCACTTTTATTATACTCTTTATTGCTTCCTCTTTGAATTTTAGAATGTTAGTAAAACATGACCTACCTCCTCTGAATCCATGCAGACTGTACAGTAAAACTCCTGTTCTGGCCATGTGTTGCTCAGTCGTATCCTTAATAATTCCTTCCATTAAATTCCTGTGAAGCACATTAAGCTTACTGGCCTATAGTTGCTGGATCTGCTCTTTTAATAAAACATCATAATATTTGCTATTTTCCAGTCCCTCTGAATTTCCCCAGTTTGCAGTGAATTCCTACAATTATGCATACTCATTAACCTCTTTAAGAACTCGAGGTTAGATATGATCTGGTCCTGGAGATTTGTTTGATTTTAGCCTATTTAATCTGAACAGCACTTCGCTCTCTACATTTGCTATATCACTCAGTACCTCCTTAGTAGTCCCATTTACTGCTGGGAGGTTATCCACTTCCTAACTTATGAAGACCACAGAAAAATGCAAGTTTAGAGCATTTGCAATTTCACTGTCTGTATTTTTTAATTCTCCTTTACCATTCCTGATCACTTCACCTCCTCCTTGACTGTTCTTTTGCTATTAATAAACTGAAAGAATTTCTTTGGATCATCTTTTGCCTTATCTGCAATATTCCTCACTAACTATTCTTTATCCTCCCTAATATCCTTCTTAATGGCTGCCTTCATGTTCTCATATGCCCTATGATTCACATTGGAGTTATTAGTCTTATATGCCTTATACAGCTGTTTTTTCCTTTGCAGCTTCTTTTTTTAACTTTTTTTAACCCACTCCAGAGTATTTTAAAATTTGCTACTAATTCCAAATGTAGGTATGTACTTAAAGACTGCTAGGTGGAACACACACACACACACACAGAGACATTAGCCTTATAGTATAGTATATAGTAGATTAGAATTTTTTGAGTTGCTCTCTGATATGTCTCAGCTTTCCACTTGTTTTGCACGCATTGTCACACACACAAGATTGGAAGACAACTTCAGAGCTTTTTTGAATAGCAATTTCACCCCAAGACCGGTGTTGGCACTGCCTCCTGACACCTCTCTCTCTCCTTCCCTATGCAGATTCAGAAGATCGCAGGCCAATGACGGATGTCGTCACTGTTGGTTTTTGAGCACCTGATCCAATCCATTCTGCCGAACTGACCTCATAACTGGCATTAGTACCATCTTTTGCCAGTCTATTCTGAGACATCCCTCTGTAAAGACATATTTTTGAAAAGACCTTTTTCATTAAGTACCACAATATACAGGTATCACCATTCCCTGCCCCAATTCTTAACCTTTGTTTGTGTTCTCATATTATAGTATGAATTTCTGATTATTATTTCAGAAAAGAAGCAAGATTGCTGTTGATTTGCTTCTTACGTCTCACAATAAGCAATTAAGGATTAGCAGAAAAAGCAAAGTAGAACCAGAATTCCGGTTAAAACTAAAATCTTTACATGTCAAGCAAGTGGATCACTTTTAATACATTGATGGTATATTAACACAAGATGGAAGAAGTGACCAGGAAATCAAGAGAAGAACTGCTATGGTAAAAAGGGCTGTTATGAAGTTAAACACATATTTATAAACCAACACTTAACAATGAAACAAAGGAAAACATTTTAAGGTGTCACGTTTGGGCTGTCTGAAAGGCAGACTAGACTAGAGAGCCATGAGATGTGTTTTTTAGAAGAATGGAAAGGTAACAAATGAAGGAGTATTAAACAGAGCAAAGGTGAAAAGATGTTAACAAAGTGAGAAAAAAATATTTGAGACATGTCATCAGAGCTGAAGGCGTTCAAAGCGTTCTATTGTTGGGTAAAAATCAACGGGAAGAAAGCAAGAGGAAAGTAGAGAAACACCATCAGTGGAAATGCTGTTTGATGGTTTGAGAAAAAAACATGAGTTGCAATGAGCTTTTTAGTATGGCATTGGAAAAAGAAAAGTGGAAGAGCATGATCTCCAAAGTCTGCATCAGACATGGCACTTAGAAAGAGATAGAATAGAATTGTTTTTGCGAAAATAAAAAGAAACAATAGAATTAAGCCAGAAAAAAATAGAAGACAGGCTTCAACATAGAGCATGATGTTGCCTTAAGTAACCCATAGATTCCTGTTGCTGATTATATAAAATACTGTACAAGGTGCCTATAAAAAGTATTCACAACCCTTAGAAGCTTACACATTTTATTATCATAAAACACAGTTTTAATATGGCTTTTTTGACATTGATCAATAGAAAAAGATTCTTTAATCTCTAAGTGAAGACAGATCTCTGCCATTTAGTGACGACTGATGTAAGGTTAATCTGGGCTCCATAGTGCAGAAGAACTACCAGAATCTCAAAATGAACTGGGGCGAGGGATCAGAAATGATGGATTTTGTTTTTCTCTTATAAAAAGGCTCCACTAATTAGAGGTAGGTGGCTTATTTACAGAAATAAAATATGAGCTCTTAGAAGATTGTGTACCGTTACAAATACAGTGTTGATGAAATTCATAATCAATTCTGCCTGGGGGAGCACAGGGTTGAATTAATCCCCATGGCAAAGCCGTGACTAGCCTTAGCATGGCAGCACGGAATACAGGCCAGTACAAAGTCCCTTTTGTCTTTCTGCATATTTTCCACCAAAAATATCTTTTTCTTAATTCACTGATTTGAAATATCCCAAAACCGTGGAAGGATGTACCCAATTCAAACCTTTTCCTTAACTTCGGAAGGAACATGTAAAACTCCATCTAGAAAAGTAATAGTTAATAGTTGAGCTGCAATAACTACTGAAAAAAAAATATTTTCTGAATTTTTTAAGGGAACGACTGCTAAAAACTTCTCTGGAGGTAGGACAGTCTTGGGTTCAAATAACGTCTTGCTCTTATTAGGCTGTCTGGAAAGTGCGTCTACTTTTAAATTTTCATCTCTCACTTGGTAGGATATTATAAAAATTGAAATTACTAATAAAAACAAACTGGCTTGCAACAGTTAAAGTGTTTGGCTGATTTCAAATAAATAAAATTTATGTGGTCAGTAAAAGTAATAAGTTGGTCCTCACCACCAGTCTCCATTTCCAAGGTCAAGTCCGTGTAGGTCTTTCCCACCTATACCTGCCATTAAACTGGCATCGTACACAGCCCTCACCCTTCATCTTGCTGGTGGTGAACCCACAAGATGGCTCCACATTTCTTTATAGCCCAATTAGGTTATGTGGGTTGCATGACCACCAGGCACTCGCCAGCAAATGCCACTCCCAGGCTGGGCTCCAGGAGTAGGTACCAGTAACTCTATCCTGGGCAGGATACACAGTTTTTTACTTTCTACTGTCATGAAGATTGTCATGAGCCATTCTTCTTCTAACCTTCCAGCCCAAACATGTTTGCCAAAGGAGACCCTATCGGGGCAGAAAATTAGAGACAAACCAGCTCTGAGCATCCCTACGATGCACAAGCCCCAACACCACGACAAGCTGACGGTCCACAGGAGGGTCTAAAGACAACACGTTTGGTTTACCAGTCAATCTATATCACTGTCTTTACTTGGGGTCATGAGCTGTGGGTAATGACCAAAAGACTGAGATCATGAGTACAACGACAAGGTTTCTTCACAGTGTGGCTGGGATGACACTCCATGATAGGGTGAGAAGCTTAGTGATTCAGGAGATCCTTGGAGTAGAGATCCTCTAGCTCAAGAGGAGCTAACTGAGGTAGTTTGGGCACATTTTAAGGATGTTCCACGAGTGGTTCCCCCTTGATCTGATCTGGGCACTTCTGGACCCCATCCCCAACACACTACTTAAATCCTGCCTTCATGCCATAATGAACTCATCCCTTGACACTGGCTCTGTGGAGATCACTTTTAAAATTGCTTCTGTAACCCCAATGTTAAAAAAGTCTGGTCTTGATACTGACAATCTTAACAATTTCCGGCCTATTTCCCACTTACCTTTCCTGTCAAAAGTTCTTGAGCGTGTTGAGCTTCCCAACTCCCAATTACTTAACCTCTAATAATTTGACAGAACCCTTTCAGTCTGGTTTTAGGGCGCGGCACAGCTGTGAAACTGCTCTGCTACTGGTAACCAATGATTTGCTTATGGCAGCAGATTCTGGACAAACCAGCATATTAATTCTATTAGACCTCAGTGCAGCATTTAACACTGTCAGACATGACATTCTACTGTCCAGAATGGAGAACATGCTGGGTGTCTCTGGCACTGCCCTCCAGTGGTTCATGTCCTATCTGACTGATAGGCAAGAGTTTGTTAGTCTTGGCAACAGCAGATCCAGCTCAGCGCCGGTCACACAAGGAGTCCTTCAGGGCTCTGTCCTCGGCCCTCTTCTCTTCTGTATTTACATGCTTCCCTTTGGCCATATTCATAGCTATGGACTGGGTTATCATTTTTATGCAGATGATACTCAGCTCTACTTCAATGTTAAAAGTGGAACTTAATCAGAGTTTTCTCAGCTCACAACCTGCCTTAGTGAAATTAAAACCCGGATGGAGCAGAACTCTTTAAAATTAAATTGCAATAAAACTGAACTCCTGCAAATTGGGACTGAAATGCAACTTAATAAAATGAGCTCTTTCCTAGTCCATCTTGGCAGTGATCTCATCATACCTGCCTCTACTGTAAAGAATCTTGGTGTTATTTTTGATTCCTCCCTCTCTTATTCCGCCCACATAAATCACATTAAGAAACTTTGTTACTTTCACATCTGTAACATATCCCGTGTTCGCTCCTTCCTCTCCTTCTCTAATGCTGAGAAACTTGTCCATGCTTTTATCACATCCCGCATCGATTATTGTAATTCCCTACTGGCAGGGACCCCTTCTAATCTTATATCACAGCTCCAGCTTATTCAATACTCAGCTGCAAGAGTCCTTACTCGAACCAGCAGCAGTGAGCACATCACACCCATCCTGCTCCGTCTTCACTGGCTCCCTGTGTCTTACAGAATTGAATATAAAATCCTACTAATAACCTACAAAGCCTTAAATAACCTCGCGCCAAACTACATCAGTGACCTCCTCCATCACTATGTGCCTGCCCGCCCACTAAGGTCCTCTGATTCTGGCAATCTTGTTGTGCCCACACTAATCTACACTCCATGGGTGACAGGGCCTTCAGCTGTATAGCGCCCAGACTCTGGAATGACCTACTGAAATGAATCAGGTCAGCTGACTCCACGAATTCTTTTAAAAGACAACTCAAAACTCATCTGTTCAGGAAGGCTTTTAGCTCGACTTGACTTTATTACCCTTCTCTCAGTTTACTTCTCTGTCAAGATGCTCATGTAACCTGTGTGTATGTGTGCGAGACCATCAATTATGTTGTCTGTTAGGCTTTTTTTTTTTCTCTGAATTTACTCTTTTAATCTTCTTTATTTATTTATCTGGTTTTTACAATGCTATATACTGTATACCCTGCCATTCTTTCTTATATTCTGTAAGTGCCTTGAGCATGGGAAAGGCACTATATAAATAAAATGTATTATTATTATTATTAGGCAGAGATACTGCAGCAGACCCGGGACACACTAAAGGGATTATATCTCTTGACTGTGGTTTCAGAAAATGTGAATGAGATGAGAATGAGGTGCTCAGCTCCCACTAACCAATGACACCAGTATTCCAGTGCTAAGATCTCACAGTTTCCCATATCATAATTTTCTTTTGTGCAAGTTAATTTCTTATAGTAAAATGAACAACAGTGCAGCTTCTTTATATCAAAAGTAACTAATGATTTGCTTATGGCAGCAGACTCATATTAATTTTGTTAGATCTTAGTGCAGCACTTGACACTGTCAGACATGACATTCTGCTGTCCAGAACAGAGAACATGCTGGGTATTTCTGGCACTGCCCTCCAGTGGTTTAAGTCCTGTCTGACTGACAGGCAAGAATTTTTTTAGTCTTGGCAACAGCAGATCTAGGTCAGCGCCAGTCACACAAGGGATTCCTCAAGGCTCTGTCCTTGGCCCTCTCCTCTTCTGTATCTATATGTTTCCCCTTGGCCATATCACTCGTAGCTATGAACTAGATTATTATTTTTATGCAGATGATACTCAACTCTATTTCAGTGTGAAAAGTGAAACTTCACAGAGCTTTCTCAGCTCACAACTTGCCTCAATGAAATTAAAACCTGCATGGAACAGAACTCTTTAAAATTACATTGCAACAAAACTGAACTTCTGTAAACTGGCAGTAAAACACAACTTAAGAAAATGAGTTCCTTCTTAGTCACTCCTGACAGTGATCTCATCAGACCTTCTTCTAATGCAAGGAATCTTGGTGTCATTTTTGATTCCTCCCTTTCTTATTCCGCTCACATAAACCACATTAAGAAACTTCACTACTTTCACCTCTATAACATATCCTGTGTTTGCTCATTCCTCTCCTTTTTTAATGCTGAGAAACCTGTCCATGCTTTTATCACATCCTGCATCGATTATTGTAACTCCCTACTGGCAGGTGCCACTTCTAATCTTCTATCACAGCTCCAGTTGATTCAAAACTCTGCTGAAAGAGTCCTAAGATGGACCAGCAACAGCGAGCACATAATGCTCATCCTGCTTCACCTCCACTGGCTCCCTTTGTCTTACAGAATTGAATATAAAATTCTATTATTAACCTACAAAGCTTTAAATGGCCTGGCATTGGACTACATCAGTGACCTTTTCCATTGCTATGCTCCTATTTGCCCACTAAGGTCCTCTGATTCTGGCAATCTTGTTGTGCCCCACACTAACCTTCACTCTTAGGCCGGGTTTATACTTCACGCGATGCGACGCATGCTCCAGGGGATGCTCCTGCTACGCAAGTGTTGTATTGTTTATACTTACGTGCGTACTTTACGTAAATCTGGAGGAATCCACCAGATGGCAGTGTGAGATATTTTCACGGTGAGAACAGGTTCGGCTTCGCTGTGTTGTGAATTGCCTGGAACACCCATTAAATTCTGATGACACCTTACCACAATATCTCTGAAAAGGATGTTTAATAAAGCCCCAGAGAAAAAAGACGGCACAAAAGATGGCATGTGAGACTTTTAAAATGTATCGTGTCATTACGATCAGGAATAGGCGACACTTCACTATAAAAGCACCACGAATGCATCTGCATGTCGGCATTTTGCTTCACCTCATCGAACCATTCATCAAACATCGAAGTGCGCACATCGAACCTACTAGGATCCGCATAGCGGCATTCTGTCACATGTAGATAGTAAACAGAGACTCTGACGTCATGTTACAACTTTTATCACACTGTGCCCCCCGACTTTTTGCTGGTACTGCAACTCGCGTACGCATCACGTTAATTTCTGAGGACCTGCTCAGAGGATGCGTCAAATGAATGCTGGGAACGTGTGGCAGCCATGATGCGCATGCGTACGACTTCTGAGCATTAAGTATAAACGAGCCCTAAGAGTGACAGGGCCTTCAGCTGACTTTGGAAAGACCTCCCAAATTTAATTAGATCACCCGACTCCATTCATTCCTTTAAAATACAACTTAAAACTCATCTGTTCAGGAAGGCTTTTAACTTAACCTGACATTCTGCCTCCTCTTTCAGTCTTCCTCTCTGTCTAAATGCTTAGGATAATTTGTGTGAGTGTTATATCACAAATGATGTTATTTACTAGGCTTTTGTTTAGTATTGATTTTAGTATTTCACTCTGGTTTATTGTCTGTTTTTCTATTTAATGCCATTGTATATCCTTTATCTATCATTTTTAATGTTCTATTCGGGAAACATCTGTATCCAATGTTACATATGCCAGCAGTTTCTTTATGAGACTTTGTGAAGCGTCTTGAGCATTGGAAGGGCTCTACATCACAAAAATTATTAATATGAGAGAAGTGATGCAACAAAATATAACCAACTGTGACATTTCAGGCATCCACCGAAACTTCTAACAGAAAAAGAAACACCAGAATGACACAGGATGGAATCTGAAATGAACATTTGCTTAAGTGAATCAAATGCTTGTTTAGCTTCTGTCTTTTTAGGGTGAGACGTGGGGCAGTAATTCAAATGAAGTTCTTGAAAAAAACATCTGTACTAATTTGAAAACCCTAAAATCCTACCTGTTACAAGATACTTTCCTAGTTTAAAGGGTGTCTCGCATGTGTGTCCTGGGGTCACCTTCCAGGCTCATCTGAGGTAAGCACTACCACTCCAGGACACCATGGGGCGCAATTACTAACTCTTATATCTCTTTTATCACCCACAGCTTGGAGAAGATGCCCACTGAGGGTGATTCTCAGATTCTTTGAATCTGAGAGCTTTAGGAGTGAGGCGCTCCTGAAAGATGGCTTCTCATTCAGGAGATGAGTGCACCCTGTGATTGGATCGATCTGCAGAGCTTATTGTGTTGAAGCCAACAGTTAACACTTTACTTTTGTTAACCCTTTCACTATTTTCAGTTCTTTTTCTCTTTTCAAGTAAACAGAGTGGCCTGGGTGGCACCCCTTGACTGATGACAAAACCTCAGGATAGTCCATTTTAAGAGCAGATCTAATAATATGATAGTCCAGAAATATTTCAAAGAATTTGTGGAACTCACATTTTTCACTAATAGATTTTTTTTGATTTGTAGTCTTAACACAACCTACCTCACATGCTGAATATGCTGTTCTGAATCTTGAGAGTATATGGTATATTAAAATGTAATCTATATAAACCAATATATATATGTTGCCAAACTACTCTGAAAAATATCACTGACAAAAGCCTGGAAAACAGCCATTACATTTGCCAAGTCAAAGTCATTAACAGATATTCATAGTAACCCGTAGAATTATTAAAAGCTTTTCCTCAAACTGTGTATAATAAAAATGGTGGATCCAGTTACTTGATTAATTAATGATGAAATTTGAATTGTGATCAAATTATGCACACTTCTTAAACTGAATATAGAAAAATGGTGGATCCAGTTACTTGATTAATTAATGGTGAAATTAACGAGAGGGAGTGGTTATTTTTTATTGTCATTTTATTGAGTTCTCTGCAGTAGAAACAGAAAACACAAACCCAGCCACTCTAAGAGTGCAAGAAGGACTAATACAATCATCATTTTTTAAATTTCCCTGAATGTAATCTCCATTTCCTTAAATGGCCTGGAAAATACCATTTTTTTTTCCTCCAGTAATGGGTTACCTGGTATTAGAAAAATAGTGCACACATAATTCCTATGGGGTTGTACATTAAAGGACAATTCTTTGCTAAATACATTTGAAAAATCTTTAAACTAATTAGACAGGGTAACAACCAAACAGAACTGGATCAGAGGAGCTTTTATGCTATGCAAGCATTTCCTATAACAATTCCACATACAAGAGTAATTTCACCAGCAAGCTAATTAATGCAAGAATTATGTAATTTAAACCAAATATTAATCAAATAGTTGAACTCTAATTGCCTAGAAAAAATTTGATTGCATAATGGAGAATTTTTACTTGCAAAAGAGGAGTTATGAACACGGGTAGCCCATTTCCAATTGGACCACCCTCTAAATATTGAAATGCAGGTTTGAATTTTAAAGATATTTTGTGTGTATTTTTTTGAGTGTCATACCCATGTGCACAGGGGACAGCTTAAGGATTCTGGTGATTGTAATTCCCCGCCTTTTCTCTTCCTCTCTTTGCGTCCGGATGATTGACAGCTGTAACTCCTCTGACATCACTTCTGGTGTTTGTCCGCCTGGAGCCGCCTCTCCCTGCCAGAATAATTTAAGTCCACATGATTCATAATGTTGAGAAAGTTTATTACTGGAACTCACGTCTGGAAGAAATATTTGCAATTAGTGTGTTTTCTTTGTGTTTGCTGCACTTCAATTGTATGGGGTCACCGAGGGTACTGCTCCAACTCTTTATCAAAAGAATCCCAGAACTCTCCAGCTGTCCATTGTCAATTACAGTCGTTTGAATTTAATGGTATTTGATTGTAACAGAGATTAACTCAGAATTTCCATAAAAAATCTGACTACAATTGCCCATCCCACCAAACAAAATACAGTGTGTGCTTTTCGATTTTCCTTTCATTTTAGGGTATGCTGCAAGCTGGTGTCAATAATAAAATAAAGTTTCCCTAAAAATCTTTTCTTACTTTTTTATACTCAAACTACCTTTACCCGATTCCACAGGTACTAGAACATTCTTTGGCTCATTGAGAGCTTTGATCTAGTGGGCTTCCACTCTAATGTGACGTCATTGAGCCTAGTCATTGATTTCAATCTCAAATGAACAATTCTGTCACTTGAAACATGGCTAACCTGTTAATCTTTTAAATCTTCCAAAAGTCCCTTTTCAAAGAAAGACAAACAAGAGAGGATTCCTCCAAGAATACATCTGCACCAATTGTCTGGAAGCTTACAAAATTGTTACTAATTGATTTATTACCCTGGTGATACCCTAACAGTTCATTCAGAGGCTACACTTCTCCTCTCTGGCTGGTCAAACATGCCTCTATATTTTCTTTTAAAACCTCCTCCAAATTAAATCAGCAAGGATGGCTTGGATCACAGAGACGTGAGGCCCACTCAGTTCCATAAAGTGGAGTTATAAAAGCCACATAGGTTTGTCAATGCTGGTCAAAGACCATCCTATACAGATTTAAGAAGTTGCTGCAACTTTCTGTGCTGTTCAGCACATTTTCTGAGATGAGGACTTACAAGATCTTTAGGGCAGCCATTAGCCTGGAGAGTACTGTTAGTAAGCGGTCTAAACACTGTTGCAGATTCCCAAACTCAACCACCATTTGTTGAAGAGATGCCATGTAGATACTAACTAGTTGTTGTCTTCATCATCTTGAAGTCCAGTTTTGTTTACGGCCAAATATTTCTCACAATTTTTAAAGGGAGTGTATACCATAAATAAAGCAGTGAATGTGTGGGTAATTCTTAAAATTTGTACCTGACGTTTTTGTATTGTTATTTCGTAATGTTACATAAAATTCTTCCCTGACTAAAGTGCCACCTGAAGAGATCGCTTCGTCACCTCATTCCACATGCCAGCCATGGGTACTAGCTAGGTCTCCTGTTCTGGTGGGCACATCCCACAAACCTCACATTCCACCCCTAAAACATTTTCCATGGGATCCATCTTAGCTGAATTTTAACCAGCAATTTCTAATGTATAAATACTGAGCATTCAAAAGAGGCCTTTGCGGTTTCTTTCCTTGTTAATAAGCTTTAATACTTTATAATAACAATCATCCTTCTTTCTTAAGCTTGCCATTGTCTGTTAATGAATTTGTCAAGGTTTTTGATTGACCAGAATTGAGTTCAGCAAGGAATAAATTAACAAAATGTAGTTAGGGAAATTAATTCATTGGGGATGTATAACATTTAAAATGTTTGCAGCTGACTTGGGTTGGGTGATTCCACATTGCTAAGTCTATTTTAAATTGGCTTATCAGAGGAGCTTAAAGACAAATTGGCTAGCCATGATTTAGGGAAATCAGTGAAATTAGGAATCAGCATGGAACATCATGAAATGGAATGAAGGGGCAGTAGGTCTGCTGCTGTGAAAACCCCTAGTGTTTCAAAAGAAAATCAATTCCAGTTGTTATCTATCAAACAAATAAAATGAAATAGCTTGAAGGAATTGCTGCTAGTGAATATACAGACACACACACATGCTATATACACTATAAGATGCTAGGGGTCGCTGTTTCCCCTTAAACCCAACAGACAGATGCTCAGTACACAGGATAAAAGCACTTAAAAGTATTTTAATGCTTCTTCTTTTAAGCACTGCCTCCAAAGCACCCCAGCCACCATAATCAGGCAATTAAATAAACAATAAATCAATAATTATACACACAAATCTCTCCTCCACACCTCCTAGCAAGCTCTGTCACACTCCTCCCAACTCCGGCTCACTTGCTGGGTCCTTTAAATAGTCCTTGATCTGGAAGTGCTTCTATCCTTCCGCCCAAGTGACTGGCTAGTCCTTCCGGGTCAGATGGAAAATTGGGTTTTTCTTCAGCCCGGAAGTACTTTGAGGCATCCCGTCCCGTGACTTAGGAGTACTACTGAGGCATGGCTCCTCTGGTCCTCTCACAGCTCCTCCTGGCAGCACCCACAGTACACAACAGGGCTGAGAAACTGCACTCCAAGTCCCAGGATGCCCTGCGGGAATTTGGAGGACCGTTACACTCCAGGGGAGCTGCCATCTAACGTTTAGGGGGAGGCAGTGTCCTGGAAAAGCTGCCTTCCCCAATCCATCCATCTCAGGGGTGTCCCAGCCGGGATGAGCTGCTGGCCGTCCACCACAACACACAATGAGAAAATTATAAGGATCTCCTGTACACCTGTTTCTCCATGCAATTATGAAATCGGCCAATCATGTGGGAGCAGTGCAAAGCATAAAATCATGCAGGTGCAGATCAAGGGTTTCACTTAATGTTCACATCAAACACCAACCAAAATGTGATCTCACTGATTTCGAATGTGGCATGACTGTTGATGCCAGACGGGCTGGTTTGAGTATTTCTGTAACTGCTGATCTCCTGGGATTTTCATGCATAAAAGTCTCGAGAGTTTACTTAGAATGGTGAGCATGGGAAGGCACTATATAAATAAAATGTATTATTATTATTATTTTATTTTTATTAGAATGTTGTGAAAAACAAAAAACATTCAGTGAGTACTGCAGATTAAAATGCTTAGTTGAAAAGAGAGGTCAGCTGAGAATAGCCAGACTGGTTCAAGTGACAGAGAGGCCACAGTAACTCAGATAAGCACTCTGTACAACTGCGCTGACCAGAAAAGCATCTTACAACGAAGCACATCGAACCCTGAGGACATTTGAAGACTGGCAAAATGAAGTCTGGTCTGATGCATCTTGATTTCTGCTGGGGCACACATTGTAGGTTCAGAATTTGGCACATGCAGCACGAATCAATGCACCCAACCTGACTTGCTTCAATAGTCTAGCCTGCTGATGGTGGTGGCGTATGTTTTCTTGGTATACTTTGGCCCCGTTTGTACCAATTAGTTATCACCTGAATACCATAACCTGTTTGAATATTGTTGCTGACCATGTGCATCCCTCCACAATTTACCCGTCTTCTAATAGCTCCTTCCAGCATGATAATACAGTGATCCCTCGCTATATCGCGCTTCGCCTTTCGCGGCTTCACTCCATCGCGGATTTTATATGTAAGCATATTTAAATATATATCGCGGATTTTTCGCTGCTTCGCGGGTTTCTGCGGACAATAGGTCTTTTAATTTCTGGTACATGCTTCCTCAGTTGGTTTGCCCAGTTGATTTCATACAAGGGACGCTATTGGCAGATGGCTGAAAAGCTATCCAGCTAACTTTCTCTCTCTCTCTCTCTCTTGCGCTGACGTAGGGGGGTGTGAGCAGGGGGGCTGTGTGCAGCTGCTTCCTGAAGGACAGGCTGCACGGAGCTTCGCATACTTAAAAGCTCAAAGGGCACGTATTGATTTTTTTTATCTGTCTCTCGCTATCTCTCTCTCTCTCTCTCTCTCTCTCTCTCTCTCTCTCTCTTCCTGCTCCTGACAGAGGGGGTGTGAGCTGCCGCCTTCAACAGCTTTGTACCGGCGGTGCTTCGCATACTTAAAAGCCGTATTGATTTTTTTTTTGACTGCTTGCTTTGCACTCCTTTGAAAAGGAAGATATGTTTGCATTCTTTTAATTGTGAGACAGAACTGTCATCTCTGTCTTGTCATGGAGCACATTTTAAACTTTTGAAAAAGAGACAAATGTTTGTTTGCAGTGTTTGAATAACGTTCCTGTCTCTCTACAACCTCCTGTGTTTCTGCGCAAATCTGTGACCCAAGCATGACATTCTAAAAATAACCATATAAACGTATGGTTTCTACTTCGCGGATTTTCCTACTTCGCGGGTGGCTCTGGAACGCAACCCCCGCGATGGAGGAGGGATTACTGTACACCAGGTCAAAAAGCAAAAGCCATCTCAAACTGGTTTCATGAATGTGACCATGAGTTTAGTGTTCTTCAGTGGCCTTCCAAGCAGGGCTGTCTTAACGCATGGGCACATTGGGAAGTTGCCCAGGGGCCCCATGAGCATAGGGGCCCCATGCTAATCTATGTATGTTGTGACTTGCTGAGTGCTTGTGTAGGTAGGGGCCCCAGTGCACTGCTTTGCCAGGCGGCCTATAATGCTGTTAAGACGGCCCTGCTTCCAAGTTACCGGATCTGAATCCAGTAGATGTGTTAGAACAGGAGAGTCTAAGCATGAATGTGTTGCTGACTTATGTGCAGAAATTGTGTGATGCAATCATATTAACATGGACCAGATTCTCAAGGGAATGTTTCTAACATCTTCTGGAATCCATACCATGAAGAATTTAGACTGTTTTGAGGAGGCACTACTCAGTATTAGCATAGTTGTCGCAATAGTTAGCCCAGAGAGTGTATTTTTATTCAGTATCGGTATCATTTAGAGGTGAATGTAAAGGGTTTTTGTTTGTCACTGTTTAACCATCTTGATGGAAGCACTTCTAGTTGGTCACATGCTGTTCTGATAGCAAAATACTGCATGTTATGAAAAATGGGTAACACTTTAGTTTAGTTACTGCAAAAATGCCTCTATTACTCATTTACTGTTAAGTAACAAAACTTTAACATAGGCTTATTTTGGTCCTAGTATCATTTATAAGTCATCAGTTAGATGGTTATTTACCTTTCTGGAGTGTGGCAATTGACATGATGCTAAAATGAATTGGGAATAAGGTTGCTCGATGTCATGATGGGCCTGGTACTGTGAGTGCTGTGCAGAGTGGAGACAGAACCTCTGTGTTTTACGCAGTTGATTCTGGGGTTTGTCAGGGGTGTGTTCTTGCTCCTACTCTGTTCAATGCTTGTATGGACTGGGTGTTGGGCAAGGTCATGGGGTCCAGCAGTTGATGAAGAAAGATTCACTGATCCCAACTTTACTGACAATGCTGTGATCTTTGCAGAGTCAATGGAGGCTCTGATTGCGGCTCTTGAGAGACTGAGTGAGGAGTCTGAGTGTCTGGGCTTGCGAGTGTCCTGATAAAAATCAAGATCCAGGCCTTTAATGACCTCTTGGGCATAGCCATCAGCAGTGGGTCTGTCTGAAGAGACAGTGTCGACCTCATCGAGAGGTTTACTTACCTTGGCAGTGACATTTATGTGTCTGATGACTCTTCCTATGAAGTCAGTAGATGGATTGGGAGAGCATGGGGGGTCATGAGGTCACTGGAAAGGGTTGTGTGGTGGTCCTGATAGCTTTGCAAAGGTCCAAGTCTTGAGAGTCCTGGTCCCTGCTGTTTTGCTATATAGTTGTGAGATGTGGACACTATCCAGTGACCTGAGGTGAAGACTGGACTCTTTTGGTATTATGTCTCCTTGGAAAATCCTTGAGTGCCACTGGTTTAACTTTGTGTCAAATAAGCAGTTGCTCATGGAGTCCTGTATAAGGCACATTAGCCGCATTGTGAGGGAGTGTCAGTTACAGCACTATGGCCATGTGACGTGATACTCCAAGAGTGATCCAGCTCACAGGATCCTAATTGTTTTGGATCCGAGCAGCAGGACCAGGCCAAGGGGACTTCCATGTAACACCTGGCTGTGCCAATGTGGCAGACAGATGGTCATTTCTCTGGACTGGACCTCATGTGTACCTGGAGGGGTTGCCAACCAAGATCCCGAGCTGTTTTGTTGTATGGTGGGTGCGGCAACATACTTTACCAGTGCATGCTCCCCAACCTGACCAGACCTGAAAATAAAGGTTTTACAGTTCTTATACTCAAACATGAAATATCAAGAGAAACTTGAATCAGTTAAGCCACCTTTGACCATTCCAAAATTAAGTTATATTAGTAGGCCATATTGTAAAAATGAGCAAACATCTAATTGATGCTTTGTGTTATTAAGACCAAAAGTTGCATTTGTTAAATGAGTAATAGATGCATACCTTAAGTGTTACTGAAAAATGAATTAAGCAAACATTTCTGGTTTTGATTTTTGTTTAATTTTGACTTATAATTTTGGTTAGTGATTTGAATTTGGTGAAACGATACCATTCTCCATGTATTGGTCCTAACTGACAATCCTCTTGTCTAAATCTGAAGAGAAATGGTTAGGCATCCCCGCTGCTCCCATATTTAAAACCTGGCTGATTCAGCTACCATTCTGCCTAACGTGAGGAAATATTTCATAAATGTATCATTCAGACAGAATTTAAACTTGATGTACAAGGTAAATTATTGTAATTATTGTACTTTGTGATATCTGAATGTTCCAAATAGCAGATTAGGGACTGGTTTATTAGAACTATAATTTTTAATCTAAAGACTTCATACTATTTCTTAATACCCTGAACATTGATTTAATACAAGCAGAAAAGCAATTATTCTGAAATTTAAACGTTCTGAACTCTATGACAATTGTTTAAACTCACAATTGAATTCATTCTTCATCACTTCCCCACACAAAACACACCATGTGCTAAACTGAGCTAACATCAGTGTAAAGGTTAGGATGGAGAAACACATTTTAATTTACACTTCCCATGCACACTCCTTATAGATGAAGGGATCTTGGTCCTGTTATGTTCTTTATGGACTTTTTAATGTCAAGCAAAAAATTTCATACACAACACATGAAACTACAATTGGTCTCATAGCATTCTTTATAGCATTTTAGTATGTTACATTGTAAAGAATGTAAAATTTGCTGTTATAAAAATGAGTATAATAAAAATAAGATTTCTTAAGAAATTGTCTTCAATGAATATAAATGAAAAGCTTTCTGTGAGAATCAACAAAAGGAAAAAATCTGTTATAATAAATTAATTTTCCTGTCGCTTATATTACTTATGCTTAGCTTATATTGCAGCATTTCAGCAGATTTCCATAATCTTTTTTACAGGTTTAGTTAGCTGTTTAAGAAAAGTACTCCAGTCTCTTTTATTGCAAATAGCCCCTTTAAGACACACAGAGGGTTTTTAAGTATTCAGCAGAAGTTGGGAGACATGTGCAAATTGTTTGCTTCAACCTGCAAGGCTTAATTTACATTAATTGCTGCAGAACATCTGTAAGTTGTAACAAATAAGTTGTTTCCTGAAGAAGGCCTATCTGTGATATTCTGAAATTTCTTTTTATTCAGTGTTTGATAGATAGATAGATAGATAGATAGATAGATAGATAGATAGATAGATAGATAGATAGATAGATAGATAGATAGATAGATAGATACTTTATTAATCCTAAGGGGAATTAACCCTTTGCTAACCTAAACTTTAAATGCAAACCACTGGCAGTTTACTGCTTACCTTTTCAGCATTTTAGGTTATTCATTGCATTTCAACTGATTAAATTTGAAGAGAAACTGAGGTATTCTAAAACTTTTGGCTAGTCATGTATATATATTGTGAAAGGATTCCACACAACAAAGAGAAATGTTTGGGGGCAGCCGCCCGTAAACTTCAGATAGGCTGCCAAAACAGATGTTTGTGGTTCAAAATTGTTACAAGTCTTAACAGACTTCAGTCCAACACAGAACAGTACAGACAGGCAAACATGGAGGTTTTAAAGCTGGCCAGGGGAAGTAATGTCTTTGGGGCAGGAACTGGAAGTGACATCATCGGGTCTAGAAACGGAAGTGATGTCATCGGGGCAGGAACTGGAAGTGACGTCATCGGGGCCGGGACCAGTAGTGATGCCATCAGGGCCGGAAACCAGAAGTGACATCCTCGAGTCCAGGTGAAATTTCCCATGGTTGGTCTGCCGATGAAAAAAAGAAAGGATCAATGCACTCTGCCACCCTCTTGTCTGGAACGGAATTATCCCTTTGTGAGTCCTTCAGCTGCCTCCCATGAGCACGTGTGTGACAACATACTATTTATGCATATTAGTTAGAAATACTTTATATGGATGTGGTGAGAGAGAACATGACTGCAGGTGGTGTAAGGACAGGAAGATATGGAAAAAGATGATCCGCAGTGGTGACTCCTAATGGGAGCAGCCAAAAGAAGAAGAAGAAGAAATATACAATATACAATACAATACAGTTTATTTTTGTATAGCCCAAAATCACACAGGAAGTGCCGCAATGGGCTTTAACAGGCCCTGCCTCTTGACAGCCCCCCAGCCTTGACTCTCTAAGAAGACAAGGAAAAACTCCCAAAAAAAAAAACCTAGTAGGGAAAAATGGAAGAAACCTTGGGAAAGGCAGTTCAAAGAGAGACCCCTTTCCAGGTAGATTGGGCGTGCAGTGGGTGTCAAAAGAAGGGGGTCAATACAATACAATACAGTACAGTACACAGAACAATTTCTCAATATAGTAAGAAATAAATAAATAAATAAATAAATAAATTTTAGAAGTACAGAGTAGAATTTAACAGTAGATGATATATCCCATAATTAGATTTGTATTTGTATAGAGTCCTGGAGACCTCATCCTTCAAGCTGCCTCCCCCATTTGGCCATTCCACGGCTGAAACAGTGCTGGGCCAGCCAATCCGATGAAAGGACCCCTCTCTCCCACGATTCCTGCGATCCTCCATCTGGGATGACTTTTCCTTAGGCAGGCAAAATATGTGAGCATGAAGAGAAATTAATGTTCAAGAAAATGTTTCAACCAATTTAGGTGAATAAGTTCTCACGGGAAGAATATGTAAGCCTCTTGTTATAGTAGTATTGTTCTTTATTTTTAAATTCTACCAGACTAGACATTATCTTGAGTGGAATGTATTTGATTACATGAATGCTAGCTGTGTAAATGTCTGCAATTTCCTCTGTTGAAATAACTAAGAATATACTCGCACATAGACATCCACCTTTTATATCTCATTTAAAATTAGAACATTGTTTCAATTCACATTCTGCCTATTTACCTGGAGATGCTATATCTTTTGTAAACATATTGTACTTGCAAAGAGATGAAGGAATGCAAAACAGTGAATGTGTTTGTTCCTTTGAACTCAAATTCTGTGTAGCAAACACATCGGCAAAGCAGGTTTTTAAAGATCCTTCAAAATTTGTGTTTAATGTGAATATGCTTAACTTTGTAGCTTGAACTATAGAGATTATGGCAGAATGTGTGACAGTGAGGGTAACAGGATAATTGCATCTCATGAGAGGCCATCTGTGTAAATGCAAAACACTGAGAGTTCTCCATATGAGGAGTTTATAAGGGAACACATTGTTAATAAGGTTAAAATCATTCAGATCAGAGACACCTTTTTTACATTTATTTATAGCATGAAAATATACAGAATACATATAAATAAGAGACTTCAAAAGAAGTCAGAAATCCAACACTGACAACATAAGAGCAACTCAGCAGGACCTCCTTGCCAACAGGGGGTAGCAAATTGCCATAAAGAGATACTCTTATTCTTCCCATCCACTAGGTGTCAGAATATGAATATCCCTTCAAGTGAATGAATGTACTGTATTTGTGAGCACCCTGTGAGAAACTGAATGTACACTAAAAAATTAATAGAAAATGATCAGGAGAGGAAAAGTGTAAAGGTCCAGACAAATTCATAGTTAAGAAATTTGATACACATGAAGGCCAAACGCTTAACACCAAAGCTGAAATCCCAGACAAACTTGAAGGATTGAAAGGCTAGGTAAAATTCAAGAGTCAAAACTAACAAAAAGAATTTCCTTGACCAAAAAAAGAAAAAAAAAAAAATATGGCATGCATGTTTTATTTACAGTATCTCAAAGCTAGTGTCATAATTGGCTACTTTTTCATTAGGATTTAATTGTTTGTATTCAATTTTTATGTTATCAAAGCCTTTGCTGGTGTTAGTTTTCTGGTTTAGAGTGGTTTTCAAGTATTTATTGCTTATGTTCATTTTCCTATGACGCCATTTTGTTTTTACATTGAAATCACTGTTTTGCGTAGTTTGTTTACTTGTTGCCCTGTGGGTACGAGTGACTGCATTTGAGATCACAAACAAAGTGATGCCAGGGGTCATGGCTTGAAACTTTTGCTTCTTGAGGTCACTTAATTGTCCAAGTTTTTGGATTTCTCAAACAAACGGAAGTTGAAAGTTCTAACATGATTTTTGTGTTTCTGTGATCTTTATCTTTCTTTTGGCTATGAGTTTGGGTGCCATTTTGGGTTTTATCACTTTAACCACTTATACACCTGGCTGCAGTCTTTGCTTCATATCGATCTCCCAGTCCTTTCATTTGCCCTTATGACATTACAAATAGAATGCAGGGAATATGGTGTCACCATCTTATATAGGTGGGGCAAGATGACATAAAAAACAGTATGACTGTTATAATTGGTTTCTTTACTTCATTTTTCTAGCAATTCCTTGAAATGTTTTGCAAAATTTTTACATTGTTTATGGGGTTTTGTTACCCAAAGAATTGATCTCACACTTATTTTGTGATCTAAGTCTCTGACAAAGGTAATAACTTTTACTGTTACGCCACAGCTCTGTTATGTTTTCTTGTGGGTGTTACCATTTTCTGGTAATGGTGTTTATGGTTGCAATGGTGATGTGTCCCAGAATTCTCTGGTGTTGCTCTATTTGTGATGTCATCAACATGGCCATGTAAATTTCAGTGTGTCCATTACCTTGTGTTTGAGATTGGATAAACCTTGTAAGAATATTTGCAGTTGTTTCTTAAGTGCTTTTCTGGTTTAAGGAATGTTTTTTTGAACTCCTGTCTTTGATTCTTGTTCGACCCCTTCATCAAATGAAAGACTGGTTTGATTCTTGGTTTTTAATCTTTGCACATCTCTGATTTTGGCTTTCCCCCTGGCCTTACAAAAAAATGCCTAACTGTCTAGTAGACAAAACAGTGACCTCCATGTCATTTGACCAGCAATGGGCATAGTAAGCAGTAAACCATATGACAGCTTCCATGTCAAATGAGTACAAAGTGCCAGCAAGATGACATGCAGTAATTGTTACAACATTAAAAGAACATGTGCTTATAAAACAAAATACTTAGTATACTCCAATAAAGGCTCAGAAATGTTTCAGAATAGAAAAATATTTGGAATCACAACATTGTTGAAGCTTTCCATGAGACCGAAATAGTGGAAGTGGTTCTGGCACTTGGCCATTCAGTATGAATCAGGAGGGTGTGTTGGGCCTAAGAACCAATGGCATGACGAACAAGATGGGAATGCGAAAAAGAGTGAATGGTGCCACTTCAAAGACACACAACAGTGCGACCCCACTAGGCAGGCATGAGTTGAAGGCTCATATTTCATATAGATAGGCCCAGCGTTGTATCAGAGCTTGGTTTCTGTTCTATTTTACTTTTGTTCTTCATGTTTTGACTTTTTGTGTATAGCCCTTTATAAGGGTCGTTTTATAACCAAGTTATTTTTTATACTTTTTACCTTCACTGTGTGGTGCAGTGGTAAACACTAATAGCTCATGGATCCCAACATTCTCAGTTCAAATCCTGCACCTGGTTGTTGTCCATCTGGAGTTTTCACATTCTCCTCATGTTTGTGTTGGATATATAATAGGTAGATGAATAAATAGTAAAATGAGCTATAGATAGATAGATAGATAGATAGATAGATAGATAGATAGATAGATAAACATGATGACTCAGGTGCCGCCAAGAGTGTCAGCCTTTTCAGCAGCTCCGTGTACGACTTTATTTTTCTACTTTTATTTTTCTCTTTTTTATTGATCACTCCTATCACTTTATGTTATGTGGATTCGTTCCCTGGACACACTTACTTTTACAATCTTTTGTGAATTTCCCCTTGGGATTAATAAAGTATCTATCTATTTATCAGATAGATAGATAGATAGATAGATAGATAGATAGATAGATAGATAGATAGATAGATAGATAGATATGGATGGAAGGTCTTGCCTTTTTTAACACGGAGAGGGAGACCATCATTATGGGAGAATAGCCAGAACGGATCTGCATCATTGCCAGAACTGGCGATGTTGCTGAGGCAGGAATAATGGACAGATGAAGGGGAACTGCTTTTGAAGAGCCAATATTCTCCTAGTTTGCATGCTGGCAGTGCTCCTTTAGAGTGCCTCTGGTTTGAACTCCCACCGGAGTTCATGGAAGCTGTAGTTTGAGAAAACAGTCTTGCTGAATTCCTTGGTGGCCACCAAGAAGCACTGCTAGGAGAGCATTCCATTGTGTCACGGCTGTTCCACCTGACCTGGAAATGCTTCCTGGGTACAATGCTCTGGTAGTGGAAGTGGTCCCAGGTCCAACATAAAAGTCAGGAGGAAGTGGAAATAGCATGTTTGAGAGGAGTGGAGGAAAAACTAAACAAAATGAAGTGTGTCATGAGTCTATTGATTCTAATTTATAGAAGAAATTTGTGTTAATAAAAGGTGTTTTAAACCTGGGACTCATGCCTGCCATGATAAAATTTCTAGATGCTTGTGTAACTGTTGGAGTGCCAAACCAGCTGTTCCCCATTTAATCAGTATTTTTGAAAAAAAAATAATTCAAAAGCAAAATGTAAATGCATTAATTCCTGTGAACGTTCTCCTAACAAATAAACAACTGAGGCTGGGATTTTTGTCTCTGTCTTCATCTTATGTGGGTTTTCAAGGGTGAAAAATAATGTCCTTCCCATAGACCAGGATGCTCTAAAGAGGGTGGGCTGTTACAGCTGTTTAGACTTGTGCTGTGCCTCCTTTCCTGGTGTCCATTTAGGACATTGGAGAAAGCAGGAGATATCATTAGTGATCACACCCCCTCTTGCCCCTATGTGGTATTTGTGAACTTATCAGAGCTGTCTAGACAATCCCGATGCACATATACATGACACTGCATAGTTGTGTCTAGGACTCAGTCTCTGTGGTGATCAGTATTACCCATAATAGATACATAAAGAGATGCATATACAGACAGATTAATTGTACTTTAGTGATCTCTAAGAGGCAATTTGTTTACTCCAATAACAGCAAAGAACATAAAGTCACAATGCATAACAGTAAAAACAAAGTGCCTGCTATTTCATTAGTGTAAAGACATACAGTCCTAAGTCAATGCATCTATTATCACTGCCTATATATAGTAGAGGTGCTCTAGGACAGTGCTTTGTGGAGAAGATGGGAAGGATTTATCGACAGCCTTTAATTTTGACATCATCCTCTTTTCTGGATCTACCTTCTGTAAGTCAAGGGTAAGTCAAGTAATATACTGTAGCTCACCTAGGATCACCTAAGATTGTGTTATCCTCTCATCAGATCACAACTGTGGCCATTGTGGACTGGTAGAAGATCTTCAACAGCCTGAGCAGAGCCCATGGCTTTCTTACGCAGCAGTTCTTTGTTGTCATCCAATCCAGCTTACTATTCAGATAGCCTCTATAAATATTTATAAAAACACAACACCTCATTGTTACCCCACAAGAGCCAATCTTGGGGGCTCTGGGGAAGCCTAGAAGTCAACCCTCAACTACTTATTTGATATGGTGATATTCAATTGCAGATGGTTGTCCTTGTATCACATGAAAAATAAAAATTAAAGACTCAGTACCGACCTGGTCTTCTATTGCCAGGATCACATGAAGTCAAGGCCTAAGAGTATCAAGTGTGAGGCAGCAGCTTGCACTGGATATGATTCCAGACTGTTACAGGACACACTCGGACACAAACCTGCACTCATTCACGTGCAGTCATTAATCATTCTTATGTGAACCTATTTTAGATTGTAGGAATAAACAAGAGGACCCTGCAGAAAGCATGTATTCATGGGCAGAGTGTTCAATCACCACATAGATGGGGGCTGGACCAGGACTTGAACCATACTTTCAGCAGGAGTGGGGCCACAGCCTTAGCCATTCCAGTCTGATTTTATTTTACGTGGTATGATTTTTCTTTATAATTTTAATTATTTAAATGAATCACTGTAAAAATGCTTAGATATAACCACAGTATGTTGTCATAAGAACAGTCCAAAGACATCAAAAAGGTTTGGAGCAGCCACCCATATATTATGCCCTGGCTGCAAATGGGTATTTTTTTAAGAGTTGTTCACAGATCAGACTCCAAAACAGAACTGATTTTAGGCTGTTAAAGATGGCGGCTTTAAAGGCCGAGACAGGAAGTGATGTCATCGGGACCGGGGCCTGAAGTGATGTCATCTGGGTCGGAAGTGATTCATCATTGGCACCAGAGCCAGAAATGGCATCATTGGGACCAGAAAGTGACATCATCATATGCGTTGTACCCTGAAGTGACGTCATCATAGGCGCCAGGACCGGAAATTAGGTCATCATTGGTGCCAGAACCGTGCAGGATTTCCCATGGATGGTCTGCAGAAGATTGAGAGAGAAAGTCAGTGCACCTTGCCACCCCCAGGTCTTGCGTGGAACTACTATTATTCAGGCCCTTTAGCTGCCTCCCAATCGCAGGTGTGTGACAATGTAAAATAACAAAAGCAATGTTTTAGCAGCAAAATCTTTCAGATGATTAAGGGGACCTATATATGTTTCACTTTATCCTGGTGTAGAAACCCGAGGACTCGGCAGTCGCTTAAACTGTCTGTATGCAGTGTATCAAGTGTCCTCAAGAGTAGCACAAGTAACATGTAGGGGCTAAACTTGAGAATTTTTATTTTATCATTTGCAACGACCCTGAAATGAGTGGTGAAAGGGAATGAACTCCTATGAGTCAAAAAACAGTGCAATGATGAATGAAGATAGGAGAACATGGCAGTAATCCAGAATAGGAATCCAAATGCCTTCTCTGAAACTTTTGCTGCTCTTAACAAGGAGAGAACAGGGCCGAAGCATAGTGGAGCACCGTTGCAGTAGTTAATTTCCCACCTGGAACACATTCTGAGAGGAAACACTGATTTTTTTAACACTTCATTTCTCACCGAATTACTCCGAGCAAATCTTTCACAGATTATTTCAGAGTTACTCACACGATTCCGCAAAGCATATGTGCAGGCAGAGGAGACATTTTTCAGCCTCAGCCTTTCCAATCTCCCTGTGAACCATATCTTTTGTGGTTGGTTGATGAGAAAATGAATAGGTTGGCTCTTTTGCAAACCTTCATTTCTTGTGGTTGTGAAAGTGATACTGGATTGATATGCTGCTAGGCCGTTGTTTTACATCTACCTGTCTCTGCACTACTTATGCTGCCAACTAAGCCTGCTTGCTAATTTGCACCTCATTATGGAGGATGTCATTTTTTTGTGAAAATATTTCTTCTCCCACTTAAAGTATATACTCGAACAGTGCCATATATAGTGCCTTGAGGACATGGTTTTAGATGAATTATTCAAAACTCAATACACTCACATTAAAGACTACCAAGCAGAGAGAAAGAATGAGATAGAGTCACAAATAAAGTGAGGCCAGGAAAGAGACATATGAGGTAGCAACAGCTCCCAAGGAGCTCTCTTAGAGTCCTGGGCCTTCAAGTACAGAGGTAGGTAGGCTCATGGGTGTAGAAACAAAAGAGAGTTCTAACTTGATGTCTAACTTGATGTCTCCGGAGCAATTGTAGGCCTTTCTCTAACCATAAAACTGTTATGATTTTGCCTCCTGTTATTCAAACCTTTGGAAAACTTCCACAAAGGAAAACCACACCTTTACCCAAATCCAGAAAACAAATATAAAAGTAATATTTAATAAATGTTAGTCTGAGCAATGATGCCCAGACATCCCTTTTCCCCAACCACCTCCTTCATCTCCTCCAGGGGGATACCAAAGTATTCTCAAGCCATCCAAGCCCAAGGTTTCCTCCCAGTTGGACATGACCAAAACACCTCCCAGGAAGGAGTTCTGGAGGCATCCTAATAAAATGCCCAGACCACCTTAACTGGCTCCTTTCAAAGTTTGGTGCAACTGCCACTGGTAGGGTCACCCAAGGCAAATTGGTCCTAATTGAGGACTCAGACGAAGCGTGGTTCATATGACTATGATGGAAAACTCTCTGTGAATTGCTGCCTTATTGTGTTGGAGATGTTTGTGTGTTCCAATGATCCTAGGAGATATATTGTCCAGGCCAATTTCCTCTAGTAAGGTCACCCATAGCCAAATGGTCCTAGATGAGGGCTCACACAAAGAGCGGTTCATATGATTATTAAGCAAAGAAGCAACAAGGATCTAGTAACCTCACCCAGAAAAGAGAAAGCTGGGACCTGCCCTGGAGCCATACCTGGGGGGGACCTTGTTGATAAGTGCCTACTGGTCAAGCATTTACTTATTTTACCCGACCTGGCACAGCCCAAAAGATCACCATGTGTTCATCCTCCAGTGGGCCCAGCAGTTGCAAGAGGAGCCATAAGGGTTCAGTGCATTGCGGCTTGGGCTGCAGTCAAACGCAACTGCCTTGGCAAATCATTCCCCATCTACTGAAACTGATTCTAGGAACATGGAATGTGAATTGACCGTATACTGATAGTGAAATGGTAAATGCTCTAAACTTGCATCATTCTGAAGTTTTCACATGTGTGAAATTGGATAACATCCCAGCAGTACCAGGGACTACTAAGGAGGCACTGAATAACCTGGAAATTGTAAAGAGAGTAATGCTGCCTAGATTAAATCGGCTGAAATCAAACAAATCACTGGGACCAGATAATATTTATCCTCGAGTTCTTAAAGAGGTTAGTGATTGCAAATATACACTCTTGATGCATATCTTCACTAAGTTAAATATTTCAGTGGGTGGAGTACAAATCAAAAGCAGGTTATGCTTTAAAGAGGTTTTATAAGGCACTGGTGAGACCTCATCTGGAGTACTGTGTACAGTTTTGGTCTTAGGGCTACAAAAAGATATAGCAGCACTATAAAATGTCCAGAGAAGAGCAACAAGGCTGACTACTAGGGATGAGTTAAGGGGAAAGATTAAAGGAGTTAAACCTTTTCAATTTAAGCAAAAAGAGATTAAGAGGTCATATAATTGAAGTGTTTAAAATTATGAAGGGAATTAGTACAGTGGATTGAGACAAGAAGAACACATGGACACAGTTGGAAAATTCTTAATGGTAAATTCATACAAATGTTAGGAAGCTTTTCTTCACACAGAGAACCATAGACATGTGGAATAAGTTACCAAGTACTGTGGCAGGCAGAAGGACTTTAGGGACTTTCAAAACATGGCTTGATGTTATCTTAGAAGAATTAAGTGGAGAAGATTGTCGAGCTTTGTTGGGTTGAATGGCTTGTTCTAGTCTAGATTTTTCTAATGTTCTAAAGATTTGTAGCCTGAAGTGGATGAATGATTTTTTGTCCTCAGTTTCCTTCCAATTATTTTATGAAACCAGGCAAGATTTTTGTTCACACAGAGAACTATAGACACTTGGACTCAGGGTTGCAGAATGCTAAAGCCTATTGTGACAGAAAATGTATGTATGATAGGAACTCTTCCCAATTACAACACACATCCATTCCATGGCACACTCCAACATCTACCTTCACTCATACTGAGTTACTATTTAATCAAACAGCATATCATTGGACAATATAAGAAATAATTAGAGTTACTGGAGGACTCCATGCAAGATATAAAGAGAAAAAGCAAAGCACCTCTTCAACAACATTAAAGTGAATTTATATAGGCATTGCCACAGTGGGGATTCTGTAAGTACAACTGAGTATATCCCCTTACCCATTTTAATGAGGCTTCAGAACGTGATTCGTTTCGTTGCTTAGTAACAGTTCCTACAGCTGGCTTGGCATCTAAATTTCATTGGTTGTTAGAATGGTATATGAGGAAGCTTTTTATCTTTGCTTGCCATTTATTCTTGAAGTCTCACATACATTAATGCTCTTGGCATTCCAAACATTTGGGGCTTTCTATGGTTTTGACTGTTTTGTAAATTTCAAAATTATGGTTAGCATTGGCGGCATGGTGGCGCATTGGAAGCGCTGCTGCCTCGCAGTTAGGAGACCCGGGTTCACTTCCCGTGTCCTCCCTGCGTGGAGTATGCATGTTCTTCCCGTGTCTGCGTGGGTTTCCTCCGGGCACTCCGGTTTCCTCCCACGGTCAAAAGACATGCTGGTTAGGTGGACTGGTGACTCTAAATTGGCCCTAGTGTGTGCTTGGTGTGTGGGTGTGTTTGTGTGTGTCCTGCGGTGGGTTGGCACCCTGCCCAGGATTGGTTCCCTGCCTTGTGCCCTGTGTTGGCTGGGATTGGCTCCAGCAGAACCCCGTGACCCTGTGTCCGGATTCAGTGGGTTGGAAAATGGATGGATGGATGGATGGTTAGCATTTGTTGGGATGAAGCAGCTCACAAAATTGATAAAGGGTGAGAGGCCTGGAAAAACACCCATAAACAGACCAGGGCCCATCCTAGCCTGCCCAGAAAAGGCTTGACTTGCCAACTCCACAGGCAGGCTACAGGCCTGTCCAGGCCCCAAAAATGGGGGACAGGCTTTTAAAGTTCACATAATTGTAGGTATTTACTAAGTGTAAAGTGATTCGAATTGCATATACTTATCAGCTACAATCTCATATCACAGGATGTCAGTCATTGATGCAGTGTGTTGGCATATACTGTATATTGCACATTGTCTGTTAAGATGTCTGCTCAGTACCATTCAGCAAACAGGGACCAAGACCACATCGTCTAAGGGGGGGTGACTCATTATGGAGCTTGAAGGGTGAGGATAGAAACTACCTCACATGATGCTCCTGTGGTGTTGTGGGTCCACAGCTCTCTCAGCAAAGGCCAGTTTTTAAATGAATAATCACCGCGCTCGCAGCGTAGCGAGGGGGCGTGGTAGTGTGGCTGAAGCAGTTCCTGGGTGGATTTGTGCTGCGGACGTTTCTCACCTAAGTGCACAGGTGAGGGACGGTCTGCAGCGTAATTGTTCCCGGGAACTGTTGATTGCCACAGCTGTCACGTCCATTATAAAGAGAAGCCCGAGGCGGTTAAAGGAAATGGAAAAAGAAAGATGAACGGAAAGAGAAAGAGACGGAGGTTGCTGGAAGGAAGGGAGGAGAAAGACGGTGTGTGAGAGAAAGTGCGAAGGCGAACGAGCGAGAGCATGCTCGAGTGTAGCTGGACTGTGGGCCCTAGCGAGGTGTGTAGCTAACACCTAGGGCAGATGATTGTAGTTGCTACCGCTGAGCATTTGGAGAAGAGCGGGAGTGACTCGCTGTGGAAGACAGCGGGAGTTGGGACACTTAAGCATGTAATCTCCAGCGTGGGAGTCTTGGCCATGGGAGAGAAGCTAAGTCCCGGACTGGGATGAGTGCGAGACCGAAGCTAGGATTGGGAGGCCTCTAGACCTGTGTGAGTGTTTGAAGGGCAGCTGCAGAGAGAGCGTCTCATCTGCTGCAGGGCCCTAACGGGAGAAGCAGGTGAGACGCTAATGTAAAAGAAGCACAGGGCTTATAATTGTTTTAAAGGACTGCTTCCAGCATTGTTTTAACCTCGATTTTTAAAGGATTTGTTTTTGTAATTATTTTAAACCTCCACATTTATTTTATGGATTATTTATTGAACTTTGGACACTGCTCTGTTGCACTTTGTTTTCATTGTTTGTTGAATAAAGCACTTTGTACTTTTATGTACCATCCCCTTGCTATTGTTGCCTCACTGTCTAGCTCATCTCGGTTATAACTATCAACAGTGTTGGGTTCAAGGGCTCCCGAACAGCGGATGGAGCAGAACCCGCATCGTCACAGCTCCTTGGAGCAACACAGTTGCTTCAATCTGTTACTGAAAGTGCCCATCTGTTTAGCCAAGACCTCATACAGGTGGTGAGAGTCATTGTCCAGGACAGTAAGCAGCTCTCTGAGTGAACATCTGTTCTACCATTTCCTCCAGTGAGTCCAGCCTGACTCCCAAGATTGAACCAGCCTTTTTAATCAGATTATTTGTGGTAAAGTGAGTTTGGGGTCTGTGAGTTTTAGAAATAAAAGTAGTGTGCCACAGTCTCAGTGGGTGTAGGTGCGTGCTGCTCTGAACCTGACAGTGGAGTATTCAGTGGGAAAACAAACTGATGGCTTTTTAACATGCAGGTACAATCTGCTTAGCTGTTCCTCATTGATGTTCCACAGGTCATTAGGCAAAACGCCTACACCCAAAGAGTATGAGAGCCTGAGTAGGACAGAGAGGAAATCAAAAACAAAAAGGAAAAGAGAGGTTGAGAGAAAGATCGGAGAAGACTCAAAGATAACAATTGGTGAATCAGAGGAGCAGAGAGTAAGTTTGGGTGAGCAAGCCAGTGAAAAGGATAGGTGGCATGATGGTCGTGAACAGGGTGATTGAGAGGAATGGTGCTCTTGAGGTTGGGTCGCTCATGCCGAGCATCCAGGGAGCAGAACTGACTGAAAGGCTTTGATGCATCGTCCCACGGATGCCAGAGAGTGATGGTAGTGGGACGATTGTGGTATAGCAGGTCCGCGGCTCAGAAAGAATGGCTGTTTTATTAAATAATCCATTGGCCAGGTCAGTCCCAGTGGGTGCACTTGCGCAGCTGCAGGAAATTGGTAAAGTAATTGGGTGAAGGATTGGCGTTCTAGGGACAGATCATTCTCACTGGCTGTGCAGTGGAGTGATCAAGGTGGCATCCTCTTCAGGAATCCAAGGGACGACTGCGGCAGCAAGAAGGATGACAAGAGGACAACCTGGACTGGCACCATCACAACGATGTACCTCGATTTGGGTGACCTGGCAGTGATCAACTGAGGTGGCTGGGACGAAAGCCGATTTAAGGGATGATATCACTTACTTGATGGGTGAGTGGGTGTGTAGAAGAGAAACAAAAACACCAAGGCTTAGTGAACAGCAAGAAACAACCTGCTTTCATTCTTGTGATTTTACTCCCAATTTTACATTCCTTCCCAATTAATTATATATTAATGGACACTGCACATTATTGATTATTTATGAATTTATTTAAGGAAGAAGAATGCACTGCACTTATTTAGTTGGACATTGTTTTTTATTGTATAAATTGCACATTGTATTTTTGCATAGACCTTCTTGTTGTGTGTCCTCATTGACCTGGTCCATCTCGATCATGACTATCGATGTACCGAATTCAAGAAAATGTCAAGATTCCAGGCAACCTGTTGGTATCACCTGCACTAATGCCATTTCCCCCATCACACCACCTCACAGAAAAATACATTAGCCACTACAGATTGGTAGAGAAAATGAGAGAGTTGCCTACATACACCAAGTGACCTCCACCTCCTCAGCAAACAGAGGTGACTCAGACCCTTCTTGCATACAGCTGGTATGCCATTCAAGACTGTCATTAAGATGCATGATGAGGTACTTCTATTTCCTCACCTCCTCCACTTCTTCAACATCAAAGAGCACATATTAATTGTATTCGCCCCTCCCTCACTCCCCACACCACTGCTATCCTTATTCATAGCCCTGTCACTTCTCGTCTGGATTATTGCAATTCCCTTTCTTTGGTCTTTCTTGCAAATCTCTTTATATGCTTCAACTGGTCCAGAATTCAGCTGCCCACATCATTACTAGAACCCCCCTGTACTCACCATATCACTCTCGTCTTGCAGTAGCTTCACTGGCTTCTGGTTAAGTTCTCCTGTTAACATTTAAGGCTATCCACAACCTTGCCCCTCCAAATCTGTCTGACCTCCTCCATGTTGCCATTCCCTCCCACACCCTTAGATCCTCTTCCTCCATCCACTTGACTGTCCCCTTCATCCATCTTACCACCATGGGGCGCAGAGCATTCAGTTGCTGTGCTCCCCAGCTTTGGAACTCATTACCATCCGAGCTTAGAAATATCGATTCATTCTCACTTTTCAAATCTAAATTTAAAACTCATCTGTTTAAGACTGCTTTTTCTCTTTGATTATAATTGCTCTGCCTGATTTTAATTTTTGTATTTATTATAGTTTTGTTTATAATATGTGTTTTATCTATTGTTTGGTGTCCTTGAGTGTTTAGAAAGGCGCCTACGAATAAATAAAATGTATTATTAGTATTATTATTACAAATCCTAACAGATGTTGAATTGACTATATTGGCATCGCTTGCAAGTTGCTTTGCATAAAATCATCTGCCATGTGAATAAACGTAAACGTATAATTAACAAAAATTAATGGCTGATTTAAAAATATATGTTGTACATTACAGACTAAAACCGAAAATGAGTGAAAAAGAAATCTGAAAATATTAAGAGTTCATCCAAACATGTGTACATCATGATTTTAGCCAGCTGTTTGAGTTGAGACAGTATAATAAAATCCTCAAAATTAGTAATAAATAATAAAACGCATCACGCCTTGACGCTGGCGCATACTGAAGCCCACTCATATGTTTGGCACCAGTTACAGCCTTATGCTGACCCAGCAGGAATAGCCAGTTTCCATATTTATAATGGCCCAGAGCCTGCAGTTCCAGTTTGTTCCATTCAGGAAATTTCCATTGAGCATTTTTTTCAGAACTTCTGGGGGAAATTTTGATTTAATTTCCAAGCAGAACTTTCGTTCTCCTAATATTGGTGTTAACATGCATTAAGGCCACTAAGTCTACAGCTGCAAAGAACAACTCCTCTGAGATGAATGAACATAATGGAAGAAGTTCGGCAAATATCCAGGTGCAAAATTAATGGGTTTTACTGGCATCAGGATCTAGGGAATGAAGGAAAATTGATTTTACGAGGAACACAAGAGTCGTATGTTAATGTTACAGTTTAGAATTTTGAAGTCTGACCAGTAAAAATTTCATATTAGCCAAATAATCATAGCGCTTATTTCAGCACAATTGAAAATATATATTTTGTTATCCATCTATCCATCCATTTACACAGCCATGGATCAGACTTGCTTAATTTAGATCGCAGACATCAGATCCTCCTTTGGCAGCATCAGGAAAAATGCAGGATGGTAAACCTGGATGGTTCATCTGTCCTATATTTTCTTAGTCAACCGTAAATTTTTGTTTATTACTCACAGTCCTTAAATAGCATGAAATGTAACCAATAAGGCAGTATTTTGTTCATTAAATCTTTTGGTTAGCAAATAGTTAAGTTGATACACTATCCAATGCAGTTTTTTTTTATTAGTCATCAGTAGGGTCTCAGCTTTATCTTTAATAATAATAATAATTCATTACATTTATATAGCGCTTTTCTCAGTACTCAAAGCGCTATCCACACAGGGAGGAACCGGGAAGTGAACCCACAATCTTCCACAGTCTCCTTACTGCAAAGCAGCAGCACTACCACTGCGCCACCTAACTTTATAACTTATGATCAAGAACTTCCTGATTGTTGTCTTGACTTGGGTGACCAGACATCCCAGAACAGTCTCGATTTCAAGCTGTGCATCCCAGTTTGGCTGACCAGACGTCCCAATTTTATTATGCATTACGTCCCAGAATTGAAAAAAAATTACTGTTTTTCCTGGTTTTAGGCTCCCAAACCTCCAACTCCAAAGGGGAACTAACAACCCAGACTTCAATTTCATGTGCATTTCAACAAGGTGCACAATACTTTATCCGATTCTTTAATTCTATTTACATCTAGTGCATTCACTGGATTAATGAGTTGTTTCCCTTATTGAAACCATGATAACCTGGTCAGCCTATTCAGAAGTGTCCCGGTTTGGGATTTTGAAAATCTGGTCACCCTATTCTGGATTGCATTTGGCCTTCATCCTGCAGTTAATATTACAGTTTCATAACAGGCAGCAAAAAATGGATTCCTCCACAATCACATTCTTTAGGCTAAAGGTGTGGCTAAAGAGTCATTATTGACATGTCCTGGTCATTTCATTGGAAACCTGAACAAATTTAGGTGTTTTTTTATTCAGTGGCATCTGTTTTTCAACCAGAAATTGAATGTGTACTCTGCGGATCATTCAAATGTGCCATTCATTATTTGTTGCATGGTAATGCTTTGGAATGGGCCACTGCCCTTTAAAATGAGAACTCCCCTCTTTATTATTCTGTAGAAGCTTGTCATAAAGAATTCAAGTTAATTTTAGATCTGCCTGAAAGGAGAGGTGTGTCTGTTAATCATCTGCTTTGTGTGGACAGGGTGCAATATTTGAGTGTATGATGACTTTTAAAAACATTGCTGCAGATGTTTAGTTGTGTATTGGCTTACTTATTTAAAGAGGGTTATCATAAGAGCTTAAATATGAACTGGTCAGAATAAACTGCGCTGAAATATCCAGTGAGGTAACAATATGCAAGCTTTCGAGGCAACTCAGGCCCCTTCTTCAGGGGCCCCACATCTTGCCTGAAGAATGGGCCTGAGTTGCCTCAAAAGCTTGCATATTGTAATCTTTTTAGTTAGCCAATAAAAGTTGTCATTTTGCTTGGCTTTTCTCTACATTCATAATGGCTAACACGGTACAACACCCTAGTACTACAGTGAGGTAACAGAGACGCTCAGCAGCCTTTGCTTACTTCAGCAGCCTGAGAAGCTGAGCTGGCGAAAACGCAAGCGCAACGATCGGAAGCAGAAACGAGGTAAACATGGAGGTGTTAGCACAAGGCTAAAAACTAACCCAACCAGACCTTCGATACCGTCTATTCTGCTTGCGAACGTCCGATCGCTGGACAACAAGCTGGATTATATCAAGTTGCAGCAGGCCAAGCAGTGGGAAATGAGAGTCTGTTGCATCTTTATTTTCACTGAGACATGGCTCCAGGAAAACATTGCAGACTCGGCCATCCAACTAGACGGACTGACCATCTTCCGAGCGGACAGAGACGCCTCTTTATCCGGTAAGACCCACGGAGGGGGACTGTGTGTTTATGTGAACAGAGAGTGGTGTACGAACGCTGGCTCAATTGCGCGACACTGCTCCACGCTGATAGAGGTTTTATCAGTAAGGTGTCGGCCTTTCTACCTGCCGAGGGAATACAGTTGTGTGCTGGTGGTTGCTGTCTACCTCCGGCCTAGTGCAAATGCTAACCAGGCGCTAGCGGAACTCTATGAGATCATCAGCAAACTGCAAACGACGCACCTGGGGCATTTTTCACTATTGCTGGAGACTTCAAACATGCCAACTTGAAGTCATTTCTCCCAAAAATCTTCCAGAATGTGAACTTTGCTGCTAGAGGGGGAAGCTGTCTGGATGATGTTTACACGAGCGCTCCTGACGCCTACAAAGCCCTACCCCACCCCCACCTCGGCTGTTCAGATCATATGAGCATTTTTATGGTCCCTGCATACAAGACCCTGCTGAAGCGCACTAAACCAGCCCACAAGAGCATCAGAGTGTGGCAGGATGGTGTGGTTTCAGCTCTCCAAGACTGCTTCAAATTGACAGACTGGGACATTTTCACAGAGGCTGCTATGAATGGTGACTCCATCAATCTGGAGGAGTACACAGACTCTGTGACTGGCTATATCTCCAAATGCATAGAGGATGTTACTGTTACCAAGGATGTTACCACAAGAGCCAACCAAAAGCCCTGGATGACAAGAGAAGTGCACAAGCTGCTCAAGATCAGCAATGCAGCCTTCAGATCTGGAGACAAGGCCGTCCTCAGGATGACCAAAGCCAACCTGTCTCACGCTATAAGGAGAGGATCAACAAACAATTCAGCAGCACCAGAGACACACGTCGTATGTGGCAGGGCGTTCCGACAATTACAAACTACAAGCCCAACCCACACAGCAGCGATGGTGATGCTTCCCTTCCGGATGAGCTGATCAATTTCTTCGCATGGTTTGAGGAGCAGAACAAAGAGCCTACGAGAAAAGCAACACCTCTCTCCACTGACCAGGTACTCTGTCTTTCCATAACTGACATGAAGAGGACTCTATCCAGAGTTAATCCACGCAAGGCTGCAGGACCTGACAACATACCTGGTCGTGTGCTCAAAGAATGTGCCATTCAACTGGCTGGTGTCCTCACAGACATCTTCAACACATCTCTGAGCCGGTCGTCGGTCCCAGCATGCTTCAAGTCGACCACGATCATACCAGTGCCAAAGAAGTCATCAGTGACATGCCTGAATGACTACCGACCAGTTGCACTCATGCCAATCATAATGAAGTGCTTCGAAAGGTTAGTCATGTCACACATAAAGACTAATTTCCCTGCCTCCCTTGACACTTTTCAGTTTGCATACTGCTCAAACAGGTCAACTGAGGATGCCATATGCTCTGCCCTTCACCTCTCCCTGACACATCTGGATAAAAAAGACACATATGTCAGGATGCTATTCATAGACTTTAGCTCCGCCTTCAACACAATCTAAACCCTCAAAAGCTGGTTGTAAAACTGAGCAGGTTGGGCCTGAACACCACCCTCTGCAATTGGATCCTGGACTTCTTGACAGAGAGGCCCCAGTCAGTTCGGATGGGCTGCAACACTTCCAGCATCATCACACTGAGCACTGGAGCATCGCAGGGCTGCGTGCTTAGTCCACTGCTGTTCACCCTGCTGACTCACGACTGCACAGCCACGCACAACACCAACCACATCATCAAGTTTGCAGATGATACAATGGTGCTGGTACTGATAAGCAGGGATGATGAAACAGCATACAGAGATGAGGTGGAACGGCTGGCTGCATGGTGTGAAGACAACAATCTATCTCTCAATGTCGACAAGACAAAAGAGATAATCGTGGACTTCAGAAAATCACGTTCTGCCCACATCCCACTCAGCATCAACGATTTAGATGTGGAGACTGTTAGGAGTACCATGTTCCTCGGTGTGCACATAACTGAAGAACGTATGTGGACACATAACACCTCATCACTAATCAAGAAAGCCCAGCAGAGACTACACTTCCTGAGGCGACTGAAGCGAGCAAGTCTTCCTCTTCCATCCTCACCATGTTCTACAGAGGCACGATTGAGAGTGTTCTGACCAGCTGCATCACGGTCTGGTATGGCAACTGCAATATATCCGACCGCAAGCGCCTGCAAAGGATAGTGAAGACAGCAGAGAACATGATTGGGGTGCCTCTCCCTTCACTACATATTTTACCAACGCAGTGTCTCCAAGGCCTGCAGCATTGTGCAGGACCCCTTACACCCCTCACATGGACTTTTCACACTTCTGCCATCCAAGAGAAGATAGATACTGCAGCATCAAAGCCAGATCTGCCAGGCTGCAGGAGAGTTTTTACCCACAAACTGTCAGACTCCTTAACACCAGGCTGCCCCCTGGGACCTTCCACACGGCCTCAACCACCTCTAAAAACAGAACTTTTATACATGCGAGCCCCTGTCCTGCAAAGACGAGTGTGCAGGTAGAGAAGAACTGAAAATCTCATACTGACCTTTTAAGTATTTTGACACTCTTGATATCCTTCTGCTGTGAAACATTCTGACCTGTCATTGTTTACACATGTCTTAAACAACTATTATCATACACTGATAATTTCTGTATTATCTATATCTATTATTTATTATTTATTATATTACATATTTTAAACATCAATATTGCTGCTACTTCTTTGTCTTGTCTTGTTTGTGTTTTAATTTTAAATTTTAATTTTAATTCTATTTTTAATTTATTATTTGCATGTCATGCTGTTACACTGTGAACCCTGAGCTCCACAATTTCGTCTATCTGTACAGTTGTGCTTGAAAGTTTGTGAACCCTTTAGAAATTTTCTATATATCTGTATAAATATGACCTAAAACATCATCAGATTTTCACTCAAGTCCTAAAAGTAGATAAAGAGAAACCAGTTAAACAAATGAGACAAAAATATTATACTTGGTCATTTATTTATTAAGGAAAATGATCGAATATTACATATTTGTGAGTGGCAAAAGTATGTGAACCTCTAGGATTAGCAGTTAGTTTGAAGGTGAAATTCAAGTCAGGAGTTTTCAATCAATGGGATGACAATCAGGTGTGAGTGGGCACCCTGTGTTATTTAAAGAACATGGATCTCTGGAGAGATCTTAAAATGGCTGTGCACCGACGCTTCCCATCCAACCTGATGGAGTTTGAGAGGTGCTGCAAAGAGGAATGGGCGAAACTGGCCAAGGATAGGTGTGCCAAGCTTGTGGCATCATATTCAACAAGATTTGAGGCTGTAATTGCTTCCAAAGGTGCATCGACAAAGTATTGAGCAAAGGCTGTGAATACTTATGTACATGGGATTTCTCAGTTTTTTTATTTTTAATAAATTTGCAAAAACCTCAAGTAAACTTTTTTCACGTTGTCATTATGGGGTCTGCGGTGGGTTGGCACCCTGCCCGGGATTGGTTCCTGCCTTGTGCCCTGTGTTGGCTGGGATTGGCTCCAGCAGACCCCCGTGACCCTGTGTTCAGATTCAGCGGGTTGGAAAATGGATGGATGGATTATGGGGTGTTGTGTGTAGAATTCTGAGGAAAAAAATGAATTTAATCCATTTTGGAATAAGGCTGTAACATAACAAAATGTGGAAAAAGTGATGCACTGTGAATACTTTCTGGATGCACTGTATATATATATATATATATATATATATATATATATATATATATATATATATATATATATATATATATATATAAACTTACATTATACACATCTATATATTATTATATTATATAAGACATTAACAACAAAATCAAATAAAAGGGATGGATAAATGTTGGGTGGCAGGCACAAAAACAACAAATGAATACATCAGCTAGAATTCCTAGCTGCTTCCCACACCCTTCCTATATAAATTCTTTACTCTAATCGGTGGTGTGTTGCCCAAACAAAGCACCGTGTCACAGTCACAAAAGCAATCTCCCAGTGAGCACTATATTCTTACACTTTGACCAAAGGTCTCCCTACACTCCTTCCCTGTCAGATTGAGCTCTTGCTCTAATGTTGAAGAGGGACAGCTTTAGACACAAATTATAGGTGTTGTCAGGGCATCCTCTGTAACTACTTGCTTCAAATAGTCCTGTAGTCTTACCTAAATAGCACCCACTGGTGACAACAGGTCTCCCTGCCCTTCTGAACCTTAATTTCTATCAAATGGCAAGGTACCCTTCACTGTTATGACCACTACCCATTCTCTATTAGGAAATATAAGAGTATCACAATCCTTTGTTGAAGCCTTGTGCATAATGTCTGGGACACAGCAATGGAAGGTGTATTAAAGCCATCATATTTAACACTTTGTCACATATCCCTTGCATTCAATAACTGTGATCCATGTACATCACCAGGTGCTGAGGTTCTTCTCTGGTGATGCTCTGGCAAGCTTCTCATGTAGCCATCTTCAGCATGTGCTTGTTTCAGGGGCTTGTCCCCTTAAGTTGTTTCTTCAACATATGGAAGGCCTGCTCAATTGGATTTAAATAGGGTGACTGGATTGGCCATTCAGGAATTTTCCATCTTTTACCTTTGGAAAACACCTGCATTGCCTTAGCAGTATGTTTGGATCATTATCTTGTTGTAGGATGAAGTGCCATCCAGTATATCTGGAGGTCTTTACTGGAACTTGAGTAGATGTTTCTATCAGATAAGATGTTTCTACAAACATCTCAGAATTCATTGTGTGTCTGTCGTCAGCAGTTCCATCATCAATGAAGATAATTGTGTCAGGACCTGTGGCAGCCATTCAAGCCCAAGCCATAACACTCCCAGCACCATGTGTAACAGATAAGGTGGTCTGCTTTGGATCTTGGGCAGTTACTTTTCATCTCCACACTTTGCTCTTTGCCATCACTCTGATGACGTTCATCTTTGTCTCGTCTATCCACAAGAACTTTTTCCAGAATTTTGCGGGCTCTCGGAAGTGAGTTTTCATAAACTGTAATAAGGCAGTCCTGTTTTTGTGGCCAACTAGTGGTTTGCATCTTGCAGTGTAGCCTCTGTGTTTCTGTTCATGGTAGTCGTTTTTGACACACACACGTCTGCCTCCTGAAGACTGTTTCTTATCTATTGCAAAGGTGTTTGGAGCTTTTCTTTACCATTGTGAGGATTCTTCTGTCATCAGCAGTGGAAGTCTTCCTTGGCTTACTGTTATATTAAGTTTGTTATAATATTGAGATTAATGTCACTGTCTCTGTTCAGACCCTTTTAAATGTATTTTTCATTCCTTTTCTGGGTGCATGCAGAGCTGAGCCAGATTTAGCACAGAGTGTCAGCTTTCAGAATTGCTGGACCAAGCACAGGATAAGACAGACGGACAGCTGGAGGAATGTGTCGTCAGCCTGAAAGAGAACTGTGCGTTATTTGAACCTACTGTCAAAAACATTCTGGAGGATTGCCAGCCATTGGGAAACTCGACGGCCAGACTGGAGACTACGTCAAATTGGTCCGAGAAAACCTTCCTGCGTTGTGACGATGACTGCTAACTCCATACGCAAGACCCCCACTCTTAGACTGAGTACTGCGGTGTGTTTCCCCCATCTATTATGCAGTGTAAGCCGATATTAAACAAAGTTAAGTTCATCCTTATTTCTCATGTAATCTTGTGACCGCCATATTGCATGCTGGGTGGGGGGGGATAACACCTGTTAATTTATAATTATTTAAAGACAGGTTAATTAAAATGCCGTAATTTAAAAGAACATATTTCCGAGGAGCTAAAACCTCATATCGGACAACACCTACCAGTCCCTTTGTGATTACTGAGCTCACCAGTGTGTTCTTTCTTCCTCATGATATTCCAGACAGCTGATTTAGGTCATCCTAAAGTTTTACTGATGGCTCTAATGGTTTTATTCTTGTTTTTCAGCCTCATAATGGCTTCTTTGACTTTCATCGGCAAAACTCTTGTCTTCATGTTGAACAATGGCAACTACGGACTGCAAAGGGTATAAGCAAGCCAAGGTATCTTATGAAGTCATGAAAGACACCTGAGGAATCCCAAACACCTGTGAAGCCAATTGACCCAATTATTATGGTGTCCTGAAATGGCAGGGCCATCTATAAAAAGTGTCATTTCTACATGGTGGGGCCAAAATGTATGCAAATTCCCTTAAATGAAAGTCTGCAATGTGCATTTTAATCACTTCTGAATTGTTTGATTTGTAACTTAAAAATGTGGAGCAGAGGGGTAAATCAATGACAAAATGTGTCTTTGTTCCAAACATTATGGAGGGCACTGTACATACATCTCTCTATTATAAAAGGAAATCCTGAGACAAGACTTTTTCAAAGAGATAATTCAAGTCCCGCGAGACGAGACTTTGGCCATGAGATTTTTTCAAGTCAGGCCCTCCTCTCAACTATATTCAACCACGCATGTGGCCCTCTCACCTCTCATTCGTATAAATGCTTTTGACAGATACGGTTCTTGCTCTCTTATCTCTTATAAATTTTTTACGCTTTCTTTACTATAATTTCCCAATAAAAGAAGACTTATTTTGTCCAAATTGTATTGAAGAATTTCATCCCGAAGGGTTATCAACAGAAGAAATGAGTACACGGCAATCCTAGCACTGAGAAATGATGAAGTCAAACGAATTAACATGAAAATTGTCGATCGGTTACACGGCAAATTCGTTAAATGCGTATCAATAGACTATGCTGAAACAGTTGGTGGCGATCGTGTGGAAGATGAATTAATAAAGTATCTATCTATCTATCTATCTATCTATCTATCTATCTATCTATCTATCTATCTATCTATCTATCTATCTATCTATCTATCTATCTATCTATCTATCTATCTATCTATCAAATTACAATATTCCGAAGAATACCTACAACTATCTTCCACCGCCCAAATTACTGTTGAAAGAAGGATGTATCCAAGAAAGGTAATGTAGTACATCTCCCGCGGATAACATTAGACACCAAAGGAGATATTGATATGCTATTCGTATTAAAACGTTAACAGTTTCCCGTTAGAATAGCTTTAGCAAAGATAATTAACAAATCACAGAGACAAACATTCAAAAAAGTCAGTTTATTTATTAGAGAGAAAGAAACGATATTCACTCATGGGCAGTTATACGTTGCGTTGTCACGATGTAAGTCCAAACACAGAATCAAAATTAAATGCAATATTGCTGAAAAATTTAATTCAAAAAATTGTTTTTACTGAAGTTTTACATTAAAAGTGTAAGTGTAAAAGTATTTGTGCGTTAATTTCAAATCCAATCAGAACAAAATTGTATAACACAACAAATACCTCTAACGCAACATGAAACATAATTTACTTTCAAATTATTACGTTTAACTATTTTTTAATATGGTTAATTACTCGCTGTAATGTAAAATAGTTAGTTTTATTATGCATATGTAACAATTTCCATTGAAATAACAATCTATTTAAATTGTACATCCGCATCCCCATACACAAGCGGCTGAACCGCAAAGTGGCTAGCGCATAGTGGGTTGGTGAGCAAAGCGAGCAGGGGGCAAATCCCCCTCGTACTTACATATCCTTGACCTAAAACTGTCTAAAACATTTTAAATGATTCTGGAAAACATCTTAAAGAAATAAAAATGATTTTTTCCTTGCAAGTTATCTGACGAATCCAAAAAAGAAAGCTATACAGTAATAAAAGTTGAGGCATGTGAAGCACACTGAGTCCTAGGGTATTGTATTCTAGTACTAAAAATAGGCCTCATGAGGCTTGAAGATAATTCTCTTTGCCATCTCTCTTGCAGTATCTGTTTTAATACTAACTCACATACACTGCTTATAGATGAAATGCATTCTTAAAATAAATTGTTATGTGCATGCCATATACCATCAATTTCACCCAAATCAAACCTGGAATTGTCATTTTATAGAATACTGTATGAGATATTCACAGAAGATTAAAAGGTCACTTCACTGATTCCTACTGATCATCATCCTCCAGAGTCCAAGGTGTACATTATACAACTGAGGTGACTTTCAGAGTGAGCTTTAAAATGAAAAAGTGACAATTGCAAATAGAGGAAAGATAAAACCTTATGTATATTCAGGGCTTAAATTCTTCAATTAACATACAATACCATGCTTTTGTACCCATTTACTTTTATTTCAAATTAAAATTAATAATAATAAAATTTGATATCCAACCTGTGTTCGGATTCAGCAGGTTGGAAAATGGATGGATGGATGGATATCCAAGGGATCCAAAAAGACATTGGTAATCAAACTCAGGTTCATAAAGATTAAAATTAAACATAGGCATTCTTTGGGACTAACAAAGTTCTATCTATCTATCTATCTATCTATCTATCTATCTATCTATCTATCTATCTATCTATCTATCTATCTATCTATCTATCTATCTATCTATCTATCTATCTATCTATCTTCCTTCAGTGGCTATAAAATGTATTCAACCTTTTGGGAGTATTCACATTTAATTTGTATACAACATTGAATTATGATGGACTTATTATAGTGTTTTTGACACTAATCAAAAGAAAAAAAGTTTTAATTCCAAAGTGAAAAGAGATCTCTGCACAGTGGTCTACATTAATTACGAATATAAAATGTAAAATAATTGATTGCATAAGTATTCACACACCTTAGTCATCACTGGGGCAACTAATTGGTTTTAGAAGTCACATCATTAGCTCAGTAGAGATGCCCAGTGTGGGATTTAAAGTGATTATAGTATAAATACTCCATGTCACAACAAGAACACGAAGGAGACTCGGAAAGGTTTGGAGTGGCCATCCCGAATATTGTAGTAGGTTGCAGACAAAGTAATGCAACTGGTTGTTATGGATTTGAAAACAGAACTGATTCATTGGTGGAAAATGGTGGCATTTAAGGACAGGCAGAGGAAGTGACATCATTGAGGTTGGAAGTGGAAGTGATATCTTCTGTGCCAGAACCGGAAGTGACATTATAAGATCCAGAACTAGAAGTGACGTCATTAGGGCCAGGTGGAAAGGTCTGCAGGACTAGAAGAGAAAGGGTTAATGCACTCCGCAAACCCTGAACCCCACCCGGTGCAGCCATTCACAAAAATCGAAGAAAGCTCTAGTCTGGAAGTCCACCAAGAGAACTATAGACCTGTAGTATTTAGTGGATGGCCACCTCTAGACAGATTTACAACTCAGCCATTCATTTTCCATTTCTTTTGGGTTAGGAAGATGGATGGATTAATGGAGTAGATGATTTAACTGAATTCTAATGGATATTAGTTGATCTAGATATTTTCTTTTCTCCATCCCCTGACTTGTGCTTTTCAATCGCCTTGTTCAGAGAGTAACTTGAAGTGTTCATTTTGTCTTCATTGCACCACCACAAGGTGGACCTTCCACTTACAGATGCATTTATACTGCAATCAATTGAAACCCCCTACATTAAAGACAGGTGATCTCCAGTAAATTAATTATATGACTTCTAAGGCCAGTTGGCTGCACCAGTGATGAATTTGGTCCCTTTTTATGTAATCATCTATTTTTATATTTGTCATTAATTTAGACCACTTTGTAGATGTCTTTGACATTAAATAGTCTTTTTTGTTGATTCATATCAAAAAGTCAAATTAAACCCACTGTGATTCAATATTGTATGACATTAAAATGTGAAAACAGGACTTTTTATATTTGCTGTAATTAGATAGATGAATGGTTGGATGGATGGCCTCTTATTTCTTTATTATCTTCTTTTTTGCCAGTGTCTCTAGTGAGTCCTTGCTCAGCACCACAATGCAGCTAATGAGTTTACTCAGGCATTTAGCATTGTCAGCGCTGGTGTTACTCCACATGCAGATCACACTATGGACAGGTACATGACCTCCAACATATTTTAACATGCATTAAAGTACCTGATCCTCCTTAAAGAAAACGATGCTGCCACCACCATGCTTCATTGTTGGAATGGTATTGCACAGGTGACGAGTGGTGCCTGGTTTCCTCTGGATGTGATGCTTAGAATTGAGGACAGACAGCTCAGTCTTGGTTTCATCAGATTAGAGAATTTTCGTTCTTGTAGTCTGACAGTTCCTTGGGTGCCCTTTTACAAACTCCTACCTGACTTTCATGTGTCATCCGGCCACTCTGCTGTAAAGCCCAGATAAACGGAGTGTTGCAGTGATGGTTGTCCTTATTGCAGTTTCTTCCATCTACATAGAAGTTCTCTGGAGCTCAGCCAGAATGATCATTAATTTCTTGTTCACCTATCTTACCATGGCTCCTACCACAATTGCTCAGTTTAGCTCTAGCTCTTTTACTATAATTATGTCTGTAGTCCACCTAATCTATTTTACTGTTCATATGTAATCTTATAAGTCTGTACTGTTTCCACCTCCTTCCAGATTGAGATACCTGATGATTTTAAAAGAAATTACATGTTACAATCAATAAATGATAATGATAAATTTTACTTAAAAGTGCCTTTCAAGGTACCCAAAGCCACTGTAGAACAATATACTGTGGCATGTGGCTGGGGGTGGTACCCAGCCGGGACGCCCAAGAGGACCGGAGGAGGGCTCACACTTCCCCCAGACCACGAAGGGGTGACCGCCCTGGTCGCTTTGGGGACCACGGGTACAGAGCTTTGAAGCTTAACCCTGTAGGGGCCCGTGGTCACTGCCAGGGGGCACCCCAATGCCTGGAGAGCCCTGGACTTCAGCACTTCCACCACACCAGGAAGTGCTGGGGGGAAGAGGAGCAGGAACACCCAGAGTACTTCCGGGTATACAGCTGGCACTTCCACCACATTGGTGCGTGTCGGTGGAAGATTGCCAGAGCACATCCGGGGGAAAATAAAAGGGGCCACCTCCCTTCATAGAGTGGCTCGAGTCGGGTGGAAGAGGACAAGGTCTGGAAGAGAGAGAAGGAGGTGGCCTGAAGAAGAGGCATAGTGTGGTGTTGGCCTGGACTTTGGGGGAGTCTGTGGGTTTTGTGGCACTTATTATTATAAATATAGTTGTAAATAAACATGTGGTGGTGAATTTACCATGTCTACCTGTCTGTGTCCGAGGCTTGTTCCATAATACATTAAATCAAACAGTCCAATATACAAACAAAATTAATGAGAACAACAAAAGGCAGTATTAAAAAGACAGGTTTTAACTCTAGATTTAAGAATAGAAAATGAGGTACATGCATGGAGCTCCAAAGGCAGGGCATTCCATAGCTGTGGTCCTGATACACTAAAAGCCCATAGTGAGAAATCTGTGTAATGGAATGGTTAATAGCAGAGAGTCAGAAGAACGAAGTGTACGTGATGGAGTATAGGAACAAATTAAAGGAGACAAGTAAGGTGGAGCTAGACCATGAAGAGCCTTTAAAACTAAAAGGAGAATTTTATATTGAATACGGAAGGGAATAGGTAGCCTAAGCAACTTTAGAAGTGTCGGAGTAATATGCTCCCAGGGTTTTAAGTGGGTAACCACTCTTGCTACTGAATTTTGTACGTACTGTAATTTGTTTAGACTCTGAGCAGGGATACTAAACAGCAGTGCAATGCAATAGTCAAGTCGTGAGGTGACAAAAGCAAGAATAAGTGTCTTAGTTGCAGTATCAGAGAGCAATGGACACGGCCTTGAAATTTGCTTAAGGTGTAAAAAGGCAGCCTTGGTAATACTGTTAATTTGATGATCAGAGGAGATTGTAGGATCAAGAATAACACCAAGATTTTTAATCTGTACAGACAAGGATGTAATAAAGCCACGGGAATTGTCTATTTTCTAGTGCCTGGAGATGCAATAATTAAACCCTCGGGTTTTATCACTATTTAGTCTGAGAAAGTTTTCAGATAACCAGTGTTTGATGTTAGCCAAACAGGCAACCAATGCAGAAGGAGGTAAATATTTGTGAAAGCCCTGGTGCAAATAAATCTGTGTATTGTCAGCTTAATAATGAAATCGTAGACCATGCCATCTAATAAAGGCACTGAGAGGAAGCATAGAAATGATAAAAAGCTGAAGGCTTTGATCTCTGAGGGACACCCTGGAACAAATAAGATGGGTCAGACCTAAACCTACCAACAGCAACAAATTGCTGACGGTCCTTAAAGTAGGATTTAGGCCATGCAAAAGCTTTTCCAGCAATATTTAAGTCATTCTCAAGTCTAAACAAAAGAATATTATGATAGACTGTGTCAAAAGCAGCAGTGAACTCTAAAAAGATCATTAGTGTTTAAAGTCCACGTTCTGCTGCGAATAGGAGATCATTAGTCACCCTGACAAGTGCTCTCTCTGTAATGTGATTGGCCCTAAAACCAACCTGAAATTCCTTAAAACAACTCAATAGAGGCAAGATGGTCTTTTAAATGGACCGTAACAGCACGTTCAATCCACAGCTGTCAAATGATGTCACTTTTGCCTCAGAACATTTATTTATCCTAATGCTTCAAGTTTATTTCTAATAGCCTCATTGTATCCATTATTGCCAATCACTAAGATTTCAGTTTTCTCTTTATTTAACTTGAGAAAGTTACTATTCATCCATTCTGAAATACAAGTCAGACATTGTGTTAGTGAATCAAGAGATTTGGGGTCATCAGGTGCAGTTGATAAATACAGTTGTGTGTCATCAGCATAGCTGTGGTAGCTCATGTTGTGCCCTGAGATAATCTGACCTAATGGAAGCATGTAGATTGAGAAGAGCAGCGGACCCAGGATAGAGCATTGTGGAACACCATATAGGATATCGTGTGTCTTTGAGTTGTAATTACCACAACTAACAAAGAACATGAGGTGTTCTATGTGCTTCAGGGCAGTGCAATGCCAAAGACCAATAATCCCCTCCTGCTTTAGATCCTTTTTGCAAACTCCAACCCGACTTTCATGTGTCAGATGGCTATTCTGCCATAAAGCCCATATAACTGGAGTGTTGCAGTGATGGTTGTCCTTCTGGACATTATTTCCATCTCCATCACCATTCCTCCATCTTCCATCTCTGGAACTTGGCCTGATTGACCATTGGTTTCTTGGTCACCTCTCTTACCATGGCTCCTACCACAATGGCTCAATCTGGCCAGCTCTTGGAAGAGTCATGGTTGTTCTAAACTTATTCCATTTAAGAATTTGCTCATGGGAACTTTTAATGCAGCAGAATTTTTTGTAGCCTCCCCCTTATCTGTGCCTCAACACAATATTTTCTTTAAGTTCTACAGGCAATTCCTTCGATCTCCTGGCATGGTTTCTTCCTCTGATACACATTGTCAACTGTGGGACCTTCTATAGGTAGGTGTGTGCCTCTCCCAATTTTGTGCAACCATTTGAATTCATCACTGGTGGACTTCAAAATAGGTGCAGAAACATCTCAGTGATGATCAGCAGAATGGGTGTCAGAGCAAAGGGTCTGAATACTTGGGTTAATAAAATATTTCAGTTCTTAAGAAAGGACAGAGCCGACTATACTTCCTTAGAAGGCTGGCGTCCTTCAACATCAATAAGATGCTGCAGATGTTCTATCAGACAGTTGTGGCGAGCACCCTCTACGCAGTGGTGTGCTGGGGAAACAGCATAAAGAAGAGGGATGCCTCACGCCTGGACAAACTGGTGAGGAAGGCAGGATCTATTGTAGGCACAGAGCTAGACAGTTTGACATCCGTGGCAGAGCGACGGGCGCTGAGCAGGCTCCTATCAATAATGGAGAGTCCACTGCATCCACTAAACAGTATCATCTCCAGACAGAGGAGCAGCTTCAGCGACAGACTGCTGTCAATGTACTGCTCCACTGACAGACTGAGGAGATCGTTCCTCCCCCACACTATGCGACTCTTCAATTCCACCCGGGGGGGGTAAACGTTAAAATTGTACAAAGTTATTGTCTGTCTATATACCTGCATTGTTATCACTCTTTAATTTAATATTGTTCTTTATCAGTATGCTGCTGCTGGAGTATGTGAATTTCCCCTTGGGATTAATAAAGTATCTATCTATCTATCTATCTATCTATCTATCTATCTATCTATCTATCTATCTATCTATCTATCTATCTATCTATCTATCTATCTATCTATCTAATGTATTAATAAATTTGCAAAAACTAAAATCCTAACCCTAAAATCAAGTTTTCGATTTTTCACTCTGTCTTGCTATATGGTTGTGAGACATGGATGCTATCCAGTGACCTGAGACGAAGACTGGACTCCTTTGGTACTGGAAAATCCTTGGGTACCGTTGGTTTGACTTTGTGTTGAATGAGTGGTTACTTATGAAGTTCTGAATGAGGCACATTACCCGCATTGTGAGGGAGCGTCAATTACAGCCATGTGGCGCGTTTCCCCGAGGGTGATCCAGCTCGCAAGATTCTTATTGTTGGAGGCCCGAGTGGCTGGACCAGGCCAAGGGGTCACCCACGTAACACCTGGCTGCGGCAGATAGAGGGTCATTTCCGGAGGGTGGGACTGGACCGCGTGTCTGCCTGGGGGGTTGCAAACCGGATCCTGAGCTGTTTCGTCGTGTAGTGGGTGCGGCAACACACTGTACCAGTACATGATCCCCGATTTGACATGACTTGACTCTGAGGTAATGATTCTTGTTTGATATGATTTTAGGATGCAATATGATAAAATGTAAAAGGTGAAGGGGTTTGAATGCTTTCTGAAGGTGCTGTGTGTTTCCATATAACAAAGAATCAAAGGTTTAGGGACGGCATGACAAAAAAAAAGTATTTTCCACAATATTACAGCAGGCAAAACCATCTTACAACCACCACTGAGGTATTACCAACAGACTGATAGAAAAAGTAGGGCTTTTATATATCTGATTGTCACTTTTTATTCTCCCATTTAAAAAGGAAACAATTATTAGCTGACAACAGGGGACTTATGTAGGCAAGTAATTCCCTGAACAGTTCACTTTCATCTTTGTACTTCTGACAGCTACACACCAGTTTACAAACTTACAAACATCAAACTCTGACCTTTAGATATACGTGTGCTACAATCCGCATTACTAGTACGGACGGCTCAAACAAGCTGCCAGAGCTGCCATCGTTAAGTTTAACAAGACTAGAAATGAATAGAAAGGAAGACACAAAGTGTATTTTCAGTTTCCCGAGATAGCACAATTATCAGATAATTGTTGAAGACAACGTATTGCATTATTAAGGCAGATTCCTGCTTTTCATTGCAGTTTTAATTACTGTCATAGCTTGCCTAGTTTGAGGTATGCTTTCTGAATAAAACTGGCCTGGAAACCTTGTGAAATGGGCGTAAATAGAAAAAATGAATGCACTCTGGTGAAATGTGAATGGCAGAGGTTGTCAAGGGTACATGTTGTTCCTCAAAGGAATTTGATGAGTTTGCTGCTGATAGCAGGTATTATCTGCCTGGCTACAATGTCACTATTACTAGTGTAATGTAAACCAGTATGACATATGCATTCTATGGACTGCACACCAATATTGTTTACAGGATGTCGTGAGGTGCTCAAATAGGTACAGACTGATTACTGTATAAGAAAACTGCACTTAAGGGCAGTCCGTCTATCTCTTTTTAGAACCTGACTTTTTCATGGCAAAAAAGCAGGGCCTATCCAGAAGCATCACATTCAAAGCAAAATCAATTTTTAAGTGCTAGCATGGCATGATAAATACACATGTATAAACTTACATAAATCAAAACAATTAACCTGACGTGTATGTCCAAATGCGTTGCATTTTGATTAGCAAATGCAAGTTAAGATTTTCACTGTATTCTGTACACATGATAATAATGACCTATGAACCTCTAAAATGTCACACAGTGGCCCAGTCAGAAATCAAACCCACGTCACTGGACTGATAAGGCAGCCACAATAATTACTGTGCACCTGTGACATCCCAAGTTGTAAAGTGTTAATGTTACTGTTTCAATGGGGCACTGTTATATGTCTGCTAGGGTTTGCGGGTTCCTTTTCTGTGTCCACTTTGATCCGCTTGAAGTGTGAATAAAAACACCTAAAGGGATCTCAGATTACGAGAAATAAGAGTTTCTGGTGTGGTGAAACCAAAATTGAATTGTCTGGTCTCAATTCTAAATGTCACATCTAAAGAGAACCAAACATTGATCATCATTTGCGCAATACCATGAGCTTTGAGTACTGAGAAAAGCGCTATATAAATGTAATGAATTATTATTATTATTATTATTATTATTACCATTTCAACAGTGAAGCATGGTAAAATAAACTAGTATGACATGTGCACCAATACTGCTACTTAGTAATGCACAAAGACAACTTAATCCCATCCGTTACAGGAGGTGGACGTCTGAAGCGGAACTCTGTTAGCAGCGGTATTATTTTTTTCTGTTTTTTGTTTATCATCCCGAGGTGTCCTGTATTTACTCAACCCGAGGAGGTTCAATTATAGTATATGTAAGTATATGTATACATGAGCGACAGAAAAAGGGCTCAGAAAGAAACGGGAAAGACAGCTAAAGCTTCATCCAAGCCTAGTCAGGCATCAAGTCTAATCTCAAGGTATGGCCTTGCAGAGACTGACCTGGAACAGATAGGTGAAAGCACAGATTTCTCGAGACCTGACACTGGTGCATCGTCTCCACCTGGGAGCAAAAGTGGGAGCGAATGTGCAAGCGAGTCAGGCCAAGAGAACTCATCGATTCCAGAAGATTCATTGAAACTGAAAATGGCCTTACCGTGCACGTTGTCAACTACTTCCCGTGAGCCAGAAAAATGGACTCCAACTGGGCCTGTCATTTCACCTGCAGAGCATGGAGAAGACCGAAATGATCTGTCCGAACTGAAGGTAATGATCACCGTAATGGCAACTGCTCATGTAATGCATTAAGACACATGGTGTCGTGAGGTACTCAAGTAGACACCGCATCATGCTCTTGGGTGGTTTTTCAGCAGCAGGGACCGGGAGATTAGATAGGGTTGAGGGAAAGTAGAACGGAGCAAAATCCAGAGATATCCTTAATAGAAACCTGTTATAGAGCGCTCTGGACCTCAGACTGGGCTGAAGGTTCACCCTCCAACAGGTCAATGACCCTAAGCACAAAGCAAAAACTACAAAGGAATGAATTAGGGACAACTCTTTGAATGTCCTTGAGTGACCCAGCCAAAGCCTGGACTTGAACCCATTTAGTCTCCATCCAACCACACAGAGCTTGAGAGGATCTGCAGAGAAGAATGGGACAAAACCTCTAACTCCAGGTGTGCAAAGCTTGTTGCACCAAACCCAAGAACGCCCTTAACTGTAATCGCAGCCAAAGGGGCTTCAACGAAATACTGAGTAATGGGTCTAGATACTTGTTTAAATGTGATATTTCAGTTTTTTGTTTTTAATAAATTTGCAGAAATTGCTGTAATCCTGCTTTCACTTTGTCATTCTGTGGTAGTGAGTGTTGTTTAATTTGTTTGAGTGTTGTTGAAGGAAAAATATAATTCTAGCATAAGGCTGCAACATATTTGTTTTTGTTGATCCTGTATACAAATGACTGCAGGAGTTTACACAAGGATAGACACATCCTGAAATCTGCAGATGACTCTGTCATTGTAAGTCTTCTACAAGATAAGGAAGACAGCCATGTCAATTAATTTATACAATGCTCTAATTTACAACTTAATATTTCCAAGACAAAAGATATGGTTGTAGATTTCAGGTGCTCTTCACCATCCACTGTTTACAACTTTAATTGAAGGGATAGACAGTGGAGATGATAGAGCAATACAAACATCTGGCAACAATCATTGATAACAAACTAAACTTTGATCTTAACACAGCACACATCTGTTAAAAAGGGCAGCCACGACTTTTCTTTCTTAGGAAACTCAACTGTTTTAAAGTGGACAAAACCATAATAACACTTTTTTATAAGTCCTTTATTAAATCCATTGTTACATTTGCTTTTATATTTTGGTTTGGCAACCTCAGCAACAAGAATATAAATTATCTTAACAACATTATAAAAAGTTGCAGTAAAATTATTGGTTGACAGAAGACGTCTATCACTGAAATGTACTGCAAACAGCTTAGAAAGAAAGCCAACTCAATTCTGTCAGAGAGCAGCCATCCTCTTTTCTCTAAATTCCAGTTGTTGCCATCAGGATGCAGATTTATGTTTCCAAAGGTAAAGAGCAACAAATTTAAGAACTCTTTTATTCCTAGAGCTATAAGCATTTTAAATTCTTTTACTTGTAGGGATGATGCTAAATGTTAAAGTCTGCATTATTATTTTGTATACTGTTGAAATTAATAATTCATCTTTATATTGATCGTGACTTTGTGTTTATGCAATAATATTGGTTGTGAAATGTTGCGTCTTTGTTATATCTATTGGATCTCTTTAACAATGTCTTCTGTTTTTGTACTTCACTGCTGCAAACAAGTTTCCCTCTGGAATAATATATGTCTACCTAAACCTAATCATAACAAAATGTGTAAAAAGTGAAATAGTCGGAATATTTGCTGAATGCACTGTAAACAGCTTGGATTTTCCATTCTCAATCTTTAGAACTTTTTACAAAGTTACTTTAGTTAAATTATTACTGAGTAATAACATCCCTATAAGAAAGTTCTTGAAGTATATGAGGTGGCTGATGCTGCTGCTTCACAGCTCTAAAGACAGGGGTTTGAATCTCAGCATAGCCACTGCTCTTGTGGAGATTGCATTTTCTTCTTCTGTCCACATGTCTCAGGGTAGTCCATTTTATTTTCCTGTCCCCAATAGTGTGCTCATATCAGAATAAGAGAGTTCAGGAAATGAATGGACAGTGGGATATGCAGCTCTGCTTTCATACAAAGGAACCATTAAAGAGTGAAGACCCTAAACTTTGATAGTATATGGTATTATATTTAGCATTTATTGAGCATGGCATTTATATTTGTTGGGCAAACATCTGTGTATGCCCACCAATGTCATACACCAGTCCAGATTGTTGTACATGTACGTTAACACTCAGTTTCTACATTAGATTAGATTAGATAAACTTTATTAATCCCATGGTGAAATGCAGATGCATACAGCAGCAGAAGCATAGAAAACAAGGATACAGATTCACAGGACAAGTAACACAGTCAATCAATTAATCGATAAATAAATAAAATAAATAAATTGCATATTGTGCAAAAATTTCAAAATGAATTTAAAGAGTACGTTGGGAAAAGCATTGAATTGCCTGATAGCAGGTGGTAAAAAGATCTTCAGAGGCGCTTCTTACCACACTGTGGTGGAACGAGCCTGTGGCTAAAAGTGTTCCAAGAGAGCGCCTCCTGGAGGGGATTTTTCATGATGGTCACTATCCTCTTTGTCACAACAGCTTCCAGTGTGTCCAGGGTTCACCTTGTAATGGAGCAGGATTTCCTGATACATTAGTTCATGTGTTGTGTTTCATTTGAGCTCATGTTGCTTCCCCAGAAGACCACAGCGTAAGAACACCACACTGGTTCTATGTTAACTAATGTTGTCTTATTTTAATTTTGTATTTTGTCTGTTATTTTTCTTTTCTTCATTATGTAAAGCACTTTGAGCTACTTTTTGTATGAAAATGTGCTATATAAATAAATGTTGTTGTTGTTGTTTTTGGTAACTATGGGCTGATAGAACATTTCCATCAGCTTCCTGTACACATCAAAAGACCGGAGTCTACTTAGCAAGTCCAGTCTTCTCTGGGCCTTCTTCTCCAGCAAAAGACTGTTATTAGCCCAGATTAGTTTGTTGTTCATGTGAATCTCCAGGTACTTGTAATTCTGCACCACTTTTACATCCTGCCCCTGGATGGTGACAGGTCTCAGAGGCTTCCTGGCACACCGGTAGCCCACCACCAGCTCTTTTGTCTTGTTGATGTTGAGTTGCAGGGTGTTGTCTAACAACACAACAAAATTCCTATCCCCTGACTTATATCCATTATTAATGCAGCCTATGATGGAGGAGTTAATGGTACCATCATTAGTGCAGATGAACCACATAAGAACAAAACAAGACAAAGATAAAGAGTTGGGACACCAGATGGTGAATCCCCGTATAATTGACAAGTGACTGGCCAAAAAACAAATAACAAAAAGACAAACAATCATCATCCAGTGCTGCAGTATGACATTTTTTTCAGATGCAATTCATAAATCGACTGCCTTCTTCCAGTGGTGATGTTCTAATATATGGCTCTGGCAGGAAGAGGTGAGATTGTTGGTGGAAACAGTAGTGACATCACAGGTCCTGTTACCTTTGATCTTTAATTCTGAGGGCAGAGAGTGGAAAGGATATGAAAGAGAGTGCCAACCCCAGACTCGGAGTGGTATTACAAATGGCGAATAATCCATGAAGATATCCCCTATTCATGTGTGGTTAACAACTGTCAAATTTTCAGATACAAAGTAAATTTCTAGCGCAGTCACTTCTCAGTGTGTATTTAGTATATTCTCCTTTTCCTTTGTTTGGATATTCGAAATTGTCCCAGTATGAGTGAGCGTGGGTGTGCCAGTAAGTAAGCAAAGCAATGGACTGGCATTCATTCCAGAACTGTTTACTGCTTAGCTTAACTGGTGACTGTAAATTTAGTCTGGTGACTTAATGAATGTGTAGATGTGATTAAACTTGGCTTTGAACAAAGGATGTTAAAATCCAGGAAATTTGGTATATAAAGTATTGGAAATGTGTAAACATTTACACGTAAATCTGAACTTAATAATGTCAATTAATACCAACTCTAAAGAGGTAAGTTTAATGTCTGTCTTATTTTTGGTGAATTCTGTTAAGAACTGGAAGGTTCACGTGGATCACCCTGTGCATTTAGAACGTCTGCTAGCACAACAAAATCTGCACAATTTATTCCATATTCTGTGATTAAGTGAGTGGTTGGTGCTTAAACACTGGGAGCTGGGGTTTCAGATGTCCAGCATGCTTTCTCTTGTTTGCTATTAGAATTAACCAATACTTGCTCATATGGGGCCAATTTAGATTAATAAATTAATAAATGAATGCAATGTAAAAGCAAAAGCCACACAAACACAGGGTGAATGTGCTATACAGACAATTAGAGTATTTACATGGACTGTGATATGTGGCCGGCTTTTCATTCCGGCCAATACCCCCAGGCCGCCAGGTGGAGCCTTCCCTGCAGCTTGGACGTGCCCCAAGTTCCAGCAGGGACTCATGGACTATTTAGTTTTTATGCACAGCCCTGCTGGATGCCTTGGGGACCACCAGGAGTCGCTGTAGGGAAGCTCGTGGACTCTTACATGCCCCATAACCCGGAAGTACATCATAATCCCAGGACAGGAAGAAATGGCATGCTTCCGGGTTGAAGAAAAGGACTGTTTACCCTGACCCGGGAGGAATAAGGACTTGTGGGTTGTGGAACAGGAACCACTTCCGGGTCAGGGGGTATAACGGACCATGGGAAAGCCCAGTACGCTGAGCTGAGCTGGGTGGAAGGGTGGTAACGCGTCTGGGAGAGGAGGATTGTGTATTGGTTTATTGATTATTGATTTATATATGAGTATTGTGGAGAGGAGGGTGCTTTGTGCACATTATTGTCTGAATAAAAGTAATATTTGGACTTTTATATGGTGTCTGACGTCTGATCAGAGGGTTCAAGGGGTCAAGGAGACCTCAATCTTTCACAACACACATAATTCACCTCAACTCAATTAAGGCAGAAACCTGGTTTCATAATAATCCGCGTTTATGTGCGCAAGTAAAGACTTCTTTTTTGTCAAAATGACCCAACGTCCTTAAACTACGCAAAATAGAGTTAAACATCATCAACAGCCACCGTGAATCAGAGAATAAGCATGATGCCTGATAATCATTTTCTTGTGTCTCAAATCCCATAAATACCAAAAGTGACTCTACTTCGTTGAGCCCTTGAGCAAGACCCTTAACCTGCAAATTCTCTGTCCTGGGTATGACATTAATCTGCATCCAGCCCTGCATGTAGGCCCTCCAACCTGTAGGGAAAAACCTGGGGGTTGGTGGCAGAATCGGCACTCCAGACACCATAAAAGACCTCACACTGTTTAATTCCATCTGAACTAGTGTGGTGCTGAGGTGTCACTTCTCACATGGCTGTACTCGGGTCCTTATCTGAGATCCTGAGTTGGTTTGTCATGTGGTGGGCGTGGCAATGCACTGTATCAGCGCCTGATCCTAACCTCTCTCTCTCTCTCATTTAAATATGTTCAGTTAAACTGAGGATTTATTTACAGGTTTCTGTTACCTGATTGCACACAGCAAACTCTATTCGGTCGAGCCCTGCAAATGACCTGCGTACCGGTACGTGTTCTCCTTGCCTTACACCCAGTACTGCAGGAATAATAATAACACTGGTATTTATACTTCAATAAGATGTTCATTAAGTTACTTGTTACTTTAAACAACAGATTACATTACGTATGTTACATTCAACTTATCAACACAATTTGGCAATTTCTGATAGATTATTTTAAACAGGAGAAGCAATAATCTGATAACATTGAACATTTCTCTCTGGAAATGTGTTTTATGGATGTTTCTTCTTTCAAAAGCAAACACATAAAAATACATACGCAGGCTGACCGAGTGCAACGAACATGAGCAGACTACCAAATCCTAAACGGTAACCCAGTTAAGGGTTTACATGGCCACATAACTGGATTATTTGCAGAGAAATCAACCTCTGTTAATCAGGTTTCTCAGAGGCAAATAACCCTATTTCTTTAATCGGAATAAGAGCTTACATGGCATTTTAGAAAATAGGTTTCTGTGAATAATAGCATTATTGAATCACATGTAAATACTCTAAATAATTCAGATAGGCTGTGCCACCGCATAACACCCAGACTATGACACTTTTTACACATATAGTGGGCATCTTTAATGGTAAGCACCAGTATAGGCTTTAATGTCCCTCCATGCCATGCACTCTTTAAAGTTGATTTTTACTTTATTGCCCCAATCTGTGGATAGTGATTCATTAAGCATAAATCGCGTGGAGTTTGTAAATCTAACAAAACTTGCAGAGCTGCAATTTGCAATGAAAATGATGATAAACGTGTACTTTCAAAACAGATCTGCAACAATCAGACTGTCTATCGACAATAATGGATTTCCGAAACCTCATGGGCGTGGATGGCATTCAACACATGTTAGCTCAAGGCAAAAGATCCATCTGTTTGGAGCTTGGAGGCAGAACACAGGAAACACCTCTCTAACACTCGAAGTTAAAAGAAATGTAGGACTTTTCCAGATGGGATGTACATTAACAATTTCCAGCCAAGAAAGCTGGTGTGGACTAAAAGGTGCACCTATCTAGCAGGATTATAAATTGTCCTCTCAAGATGGATCTGCATAAAGCATCTAATGACGTCTTTAAAAAATGCACAACCTCAGAGCTATAATGGCAAAACCAGAAATGTTTATAAATGGAGCACAATTTCTAGCTGGATTCGTTTATCATAAACTGCACAAGGTTTACTGAAGGTAGGATTTTACTTAAAAAAAACGAAGCGTCTAAATGTGATATTTTTTTAATTTACATCATTAGAGAAACATGAACAGAATCAGCAGAAATAATTCATTCCTCTGGGCTTTGAACAGCTGTCTCCAAACTGAAAATGCTTTTCAATCTCATTTAAATTCATATTACCTCAAGGTGCTGAATAAGGGGGACACAATAGAAATCAATAAATTGATTTAATTAGTGCCAGCCAAGCACCATCAGGCTCTGCTGAAAAGGTAGTTGAGGTCAAGGAAGCAGATGACTGTCCCTTATGTGAAGGTTATGGAAATTCTGACTTGTTGTACATTACTATCTCAACTAATCCTTTGGAATATAATTTGACTGTCTAATTTGCCCATGGTTAACAGTGAATGATTAATAAATGACAGGACATAAACTCAAGCTGTGTCAAGTGTTGTAACATAATTTAGCAAAACATTCACAAACTCCCTTAATCCAATTCAGTCAGTCAGTCAGTAATTTTCTAACCAGCTTAGTCCTGAACAGGGTTGCGGTGGTCTGCTGAAACTTATCCCAACTAGCATAGGGCGCAAGACAGGAACAAACCCTGGACAGGTTGCCAGTCCATCGCAGTAATCCAATTCAGAAGACAGATTATGCCAGCAGGATACCAGGATACCAGTCCATTGTGCAGTCAGCTTTGCTCACACAATCACAACTTGCCAGTTTACATCCACAAATTTCATTTTTGGAAGTGTTAGAAGGAATGTGGAACACCAGAGAAAAACCTATAAAGAATTTACAAACTCCACACAGGCAATGACCAACCGAGAACTCTGGAGCTGAGAGGGTACAGTGCTAACCACTGTGCCATCAACCTGTCTCAAATATTTTAATGAAAATATATTCATCCATTAATTTATTGAATGAGGTTTACTCATATTATAGGTTAAAGAATGTTGGGGACAGTTAGGCACTTTAAATAAAGCTGCCTGAGGCAAGGCACAGTTTTACTGAAGACCTCCAGCAGCAGACCCTGTGATGTTGTTCAGGAGCCTGTGACTGGAGGTGTGAAGTGGAGAACCTTCTCACAGGGCAATTAAAGGAAGTTTTACCATAGATGCTAAGCATAAATAAATAAATGTGGCCGCATTTTGCTAAAAAGAAGCCTAATTTCATAAATTAACGAGTGTACAACTGCAATAAGAAAAAATGATCTACTATTTCAACATTTTTTACTGTAGCGGAAATCTCCTTGAAATTAGTTATACTATGTATGTGTTTAAACCACAGGCTCTCAGCCTGGGTGCCCCAGCCCACTAGGAGCGCTCAGTAAACTTTCAGTGGGACTGCATGATGAAAGAAAAAAAAAGCTGCAAAATTTTAAAGTGGACTGCTTCATCAACATTCAAAACACTCATCTGCTGGGATGCAGTGTGAGACACTTGGATCTGGTGACGGAAGTGGAGCGGACCACAGAGAGCTCATGTAAATCAGTGAAATATGCAAGAGACTAACACTGAGAGGATAAAAAGGCACTTTGATTGGTTGAGATAAAAAGGAATGACTGAGCTGGAGCAGGAGGCTTTTTGTCTAGAAGGGAGGTAGGTACGTCTGAGTTTTGCCTGCAGAGAAACGAGCAGAAGGGTCATCCTTGGCTATGCAGTGGTTTGGAAACAGCGGAGGGTTTAAAGGTAAACAATAAACAGGGAGGGTGGCGGCACAAGCTGCGCCAAACACCAGGGTGAAGACAAAGCTAAAAATAAGAACGTAAGATCTGGATGGTACTTCGGTAGCTAGGGTGTCCTTCACAGCCAAAATAGGGAGGCAATTTTAGTTAGGTGAAAACAGTTGCCAGTTCAGTTCCTTTTATTATTGTCTTATACTCAATTCCAGTGGTACCCAAACTCAGTCCTGGGGACTCTCTGTGGCTGCAGGTTGTTGTTCCAACCAACTTCTGGTTTTAACTGGACTCCTAGCGTAATTAAATGAGCAGTTATTTCCCATTCTCTGTGTTTTTGGGTCAATGAAGAAATTACAAAAGCAAGTGTGTTAATACAGCTTAATAAAAATGAAACAGTTATATTTGGATAATTTTTTTTTGATTTTTTAGTTATGATTTCCATTCTGCCTTTCCATTATTGACTACTTAGTGGGTCTGATGCTGAAGCAGTTGCAACCTTTCATCATTTAGTGTTGTTTGCCTGGTTGTCTGCTTTGTTTGTTTCTAATTGTCACCATTAGGATACAATGTAGGGAACAAACTACTGTCACACATGTGTGCATGGGTGGCAGTTAAAGGACCTAAATGAGGGTGATTTCATGCCAGATCAGGGGGTGGCAGAGTGTACTGACCCTTTCTCTCTTTCCACTGCAGACCGATTACAGGAAATTCCGCCTGGTTCTGAGGACATCACCTCCGGTTCCGGCCATAACGACAACACTTCCGGTTCCGGCCCTGATGACTTCACACTTCCTGTCCTCTCCTTTAAAACCACCATCTTTGCCTCATCAAGACAGTTCTGTTCTGGACTCAAATCTGTACTCAAATCTACCCAACAATTCACTCTTTTGCAGCCAGGAAACAATACACGGGTGGCTGCCCTAACTCTTTTTGTGGCTCACCTGTTTTTTCTTTGACACTACACAGAATAAGATAAAAGTAATAGGAAAACAAGTAAAAAAAGTTAAGCATTTAAAGCTATTGCAAAAAACAGAAACATTTCTAAAAGTCTTATAATGTAAAAATCATACTGCTGTGCTTTTCTGAGTGCAGAATAAGAAAACAAAAAAAACAGCTAACTAAAAGAGATCAGTTATTATCAGTTATTATCGCCTATTGTGAATCTGGAAGGAACAAAAACCTGCATCCACAGGGGGTCCCCAGGGCCGAGTTTGGGAGCCCTTGCTCTATTTTCTTTGTAATTGTTATATAACAATTACACAATTAAATGTCCTCAGTTCAACAGTTAAATCCTGAGACCCTGCATTGCCTCTGAAAATCCTGATTGAACAAAAATTGTATGTAGAAAAAAAAATCTTAATTCAATTTTTACATTGAATATCTAGTTAAGGAGGAAACTCGGCTGAAATGAGTTTCCTCCGCAGGGTGTCTGGGCTTTCCCTTAAAGATAGGGTGAGAAGCTCAGTCATCCGGAAGGGGCTCAGAGTAGAGCCGCTGCTCCTCCGCATCGAGAGGAGTCAGATGAGGTGGCTCGGGCATCTGATCAGGATGCCTCCTGGACGCCTCCCTGGTGAGGTGTTCCGGGCACGTTTAACCGGGAGGAGGCCCCAGGGAAGACCCAGGACATGCTGGAGGTACAATGTTTCTCGGCTGGCCTGTGAACGCCTTGGGATTCTCCCGGAAGAGCTAGAAGAAGTGGCCGGGGAGAGGGAAGTCTGGGCATCTCTGCTCAAGCTGCTGCCCCCGCGACCCGACCTCGGATAAGCGGAAGAGGATGGATGGATGGATGAATGGATATCTAGTTAAGGGAGGCACGGTGGAGCGGTGGGTTCGCTTCCCAGGTCTTCCTTGCGTGGTGTTTGCATGTTCTCCCCGTGTCTGCGTGGGTTTCCACCGGGTGCGCATTGGCGATTCTAAATTGTCCCTAGTGTGTGTTTTGTGTGTGCTTGATGTGTGTGCACGCCCTGTGGTGGGCTAGTGCCCTGCCTGGGGTTTGTTTCCTGCCTTGTGCCCTGTGTTGGCTGGGATTGGCTCCAGAAGACCCACTTAACCCTCTAGTTAGAATATAGTGTGTTGGATAATGGATGGATGGATGGATGGATGGATATCTAGTTAAAAAGGCTTGCTAAATTTTTTTTTAGACAGCCTGGTGTACCATCTTTTATGAATAAAATTTGTAACTGTCAACTGAATCCAAGTGTCTGAATCGTGTGTGTTTGTGTATGTTGTGTCGGATGTTTCTCATGCACATCACGACTGATGGGCTCGTGCAACATTCATTTTGAAAGTGAAGTGATAATGATAAAGACTTTCTGACTAACAAGGTAGGTCATATATGCATATCTGCATTCTATTTACATATATTGGAAATATATATACAGTTTATTATATAAAACATAATACATGTTATACATTATATCAAACAAACACATTCTCTTCTATATAGGTATTTATTTACATATACGTGTATGTTTAGATTATAAATCTATAATTATAATTTAATTAAAATAATCTATTTTTGTCTTCCTTAGTTCCTTAACATATTTTTGTTGGTTGCTCAAAATGGTGGCTGTCCCTACCCGTGATTTTGGAAATCTGGCAAGCCTGGTTGCACTGGACTTCTACTCTCGAACAAGCCTTGCGGGCAAAGGCACACAATACTCCTTTTTATACAATAGATACAGTAGGAGTAGTTCATGGCGTTGCCCGGGTAAGCAATATTAATCTCTGTCTGCTAGTCTGACTTCAGTCTGTTCAGATTTTCCACTTGCTCTGTAGCACATAGAAAAAAAAAATAAAACCCACTGGGACCTCCAGGGTCAAAATTTTGGCTTCCAAAGTAGTCTGTCTTATTCGTATGGTCCTAGAGAGCTACTATGCAAAATCTGGTCCAGATCAGTAAAAGGTTGTAAGATTGTACAGGGGAGAGACAGACATTCATTCTGTTTTATATATGTATTTAATATATGTTTCATCCTTTTCGGGGAACTTTTGCATCACCTTACAGGTACTGAACTTCAGACGTCAGTGCCGGAGGCAAAGCCTCTAACCTTGCACCACGGCTTGTTTTCTATGTAGGGGGACCCTTTCATATTGATGTGGTGTGCTAGACGACCTTGAAGGCATAAAGGTTGAAACCCACTGGTTTAAACAGGTAATACGTAAAAGTAGTCTCTTGTTAAAAATGTTTTTTTCTGGGAGACAACAGCTCAATTTAGCACATGGACCATAATATTTTCATGATACAATGGTGTGTTTTAAAACTTTGCCTTGTTTAGTTTGAAGACTAAAATATTTCAGTGAGACAATGTTGCAGTTTATTATCTAAAAATACTCTTATGTTAAATGTACTGTGATTATTTCCAGGGTTCGGTTTGCTTATGCAGCCACAGAAGGGTTTGCCTGAATAGGTACACAACCAGACTTGAGTTTTGTAGCAGCATTTGCAGATCATTTCTTAAGTTCACGTCACAAAAATGTTAAGCGGCAAACTTAATATGGCAAGTTTTAAACTGTAACATTGTGTGAAGGAAATATTAAAGTACAGTATATGCATTAAATTGTGATAATGTACTTTCAGTTATTAGCTGGTTAAACACACACACAATTCAAGAAGTTTTAAGGAGATTTCAACTACAAATGCATAACTAATAAATTACTTTGGGTTACTGAAGTTATTAATTAATGATATTAGCTTTTTTTGTAAAATGCAGCTACATTTATTTATTTATGCTCAGCATTCATATCCACCTTTACATGCACAAATCGACCTGTGCCACTTCACAGGACCAAATCATTAGGAGCCTGTGGCTGGAGCAACAACAGAGGGATATGCCACTGGAGGTCTGCAGCCAGACTGTTCCCCCACATTTGATCACATACACACATACATATCCTGTTTGTTACCTTTGTAACGCTACAATAAAATTGTCTGAAATTGGGGTGCTCTGAAGAAACTAGGTTAGAATCAGATACAATGCAAAACTATCCATCCATCCATCCATTTTCCAACCCGCTGAATCCGAACACAGGGTCACGGGGGTCTGCTGGAGCCAATCCCAGCCAACACAGGGCACAAGGCAGGAAACAATCCTGGGCAGGGTGCCAACCCACCGCAGGACACACACAAACACACCCACACACCAAGCGGAGGAAACCCACGCAGACACGGGGAGAACATGCAAACTCCACGCAGGGAGGACCCGGGAAGCGAACCCAGGTCCCCAGATCACCCAACTGCGAGGCAGCAGCACTGCCCATGCAAAACTATTTTAACATTATTAAATACTTCCATCCATCCATCCATCCATTTTCCAACCCGCTGAATCCGAACACAGGGGTCTGCTGGAGCCAATCCCAGCCAACACAGGGCACAAGGCAGGAACCAATCCTGGGCAGGGTGCCAACCCACCGCTGGACGCACACAAACACACCCACACACCAAGCACACACTAGGGCCAATTTAGAATCGCCAATCCACCTAACCAGCATGTCTTTGGACTGTGGGAGGAAACCGGAGCGCCCGGAGGAAACCCACGCAGACACGGGGAGAACATGCAAACTCCACGCAGGGAGGACCCGGGAAGCGAACCCAGGTCCCCAGATCTCCCAACTGCGAGGCAGCAGCGCTACCCACTGCGCCACCGTGCCGCCTATTAAATACTTGTCAAAAACAAATAATATTACAATATTTGGATTCTTCATGTTTCAAAACACAAGCCAGAACAATTACCATTAAGATACTGTAAAGAGGAGACACGACAATACCAATGGGTTGGGGCACCACCCTGAAAACCCCGGATAATTAGATTATTTAGAAACACAATGAGATGAGAGTTCAGTAGAGAATTAATGTCAAAATGGCCGAACTTCCCATCATATGGGTTCCAGACAGGAAGAGGTGGTTTCAGGAAGGTGGATAATGGAAGCAGTGGAATGGCCATCAATCTTCCATTTCTACAGAGTAAGGAAGAGAGAAGGCATTAAAGCACAGTCCCAACCCATGGTTCAGCAGGTTATTACCATTACTAGAGCCCTAAAGATGGCTCCCATGCACACACGTGTGACAATTCACATAACAGGAAGCTAAGAGAAAATTAAAATAAAGTGACTCCATAACATTTGATAGGTGAACCCTTCTCACCACTGTATTCCCAACTCCAGATTATCCTAGGTAAGAGGTTAGCATCCCTTTTTAAGATCTAAGAGTACTAAGATTATCCTGTTGATAGGTCAACCTGAAGGTTATCAAGTTATGGAGCCCAAGCTTTCTCTGCTGACAGGACTGTAGTATGTACTACAAATCTCAGCTTACCATGTGGGAGTCTGTACTATGACAGCATACAACAATCAGTCAGTCATTTTGTAACTCGCTTACTCCAGAACAGGGTAATGGGGCGAACTGGAGCCTATCCCAGCTAGCATAGGGTGAAAGGCAGAAACAAACGCTGGACGGGATTTCAGTCCATTGCAGGGCAGTATAGAACAGGAAAATGCAATTACAATGTTATCCCATACTGGGAATATACCAGTCGATATCCTGGATAGACCTTTGCCATACAAAGTATACCAACTGGCAACCCTGTGTGGGATGTGAAACACACAATGCCATTTCTACTGCCACCACACTCTCCTTTACAATATCTACACCACTCTGTTCTCAACAACAGATTCCCCTTGGTACAAAGTAAGTGTGACTTTTAAGAACCAACATGGGAGTACTAACATTATTGTGCTGATGGGTTAATCTATAAGCTACAGAGGCTGTCTCATTGGGGTCCAAAGTTTCTTGGTTGTCAAGACTGCAGTATGAACTAGAAACCTTAGGAAACCCTGTGGAAGTCTCCAAGTGTCAAAACACAAGCCAGAAGAATTACCATTAAGATTAAGATACTGTAAAGAGGAGACACGACAATGCCAAAGAGTTGGGGCACCACCCTGATGACCCCTTATAATTAGAGTATGCAAAATCTATTAAGGCACAGAGGCAGTCTCATTATAACCCAAAGATTCTCTGCCACTGAGACTACAATATCAAGGACTTTGTTAAATGGTGTGACTCAAACCACCTACACCTGAACACCAGCAAAACCAAGGAGCTGGTGGTGGATTTTTGGAGGACCAGGCCCCTCCTGGACCCCATGATCATCAGAGGTGACTGTGTGCAGATGGTGCAGACCTATAAATACCTGGGAGTGCAGCTGGATGATAAATTAGGCTGGACTGCCAATACTGATGCTCTGTGTAAGAGAGGACAGAGCGAATTATACTTCCTTAGAAGGCTGGCGTCTTTCAACATCTGCAATAAGATGCTGCAGGTGTTCTGTCAAACGGTAGTGGTGAGCGCCCTCTTCTATGCGGTGGTGTGCTGGGGAGGCAGCATAAAGAAGAAGGAAGCCTCGCGTCTGGACAAACTGGTGAGGAAGGCAGGCTCTATTGTTGGCATGGAGCTGGACAGTTTGACATCTGTGGCAGAGCGACGGGCGCTAAGCAGGCTCCTATCAATTATGGAGAATCCACTGCATCTAGGAAACAGTGTCATCTCCAGACAGAAGAGCAGCTTCAGCGACAGACTGCTGTTACTGTCCTGCTCCACTGACAGACTGAGAAGATCGTTCCTCCCCCAAACTATGCGACTGTTCAATTCCACCTGGGGGGGGGGGGGGGTAAACGTTAACATTATACAAAGTTACTGTCTGTTTTTACCCGCGTTATTATCAATCTTTAATTTAATATTGTTTTTTGTATCAGTATGCTGCTGCTGGAGAATGTGAATTTCCCCTTGGGATTAATAAAATATCTATCTATCTATCTATCTATCTATCTATCTATCTATCTATCTATCTATCTATCTATCTATCTATCTATCTATCTATCTATCTATCTATCTATCTATCTATCTACAATATGAACTGCAAACCCTGCGGAAGTCTGCAGTACGGCAGCATACAACAAGAAAACTCAATTATAATGTTATACCAGTCTGGGAATGTATCAGGTGATATCAAGTTCAAGTTCAAGTAGGCTTTATTGTCACTTCAACCACATACAGTTAGTACACAGTGAAACGAAACAACGTTCCTCCAGGACCAAGGTGCAACAAGCAACATAAATTTACAACATAAATTAACAGAAAAACTAAACTAGCTAACTAAGAGGCCTAGTTAGCTGGCTAGCAGAGACAAGACAGATTGACCTAACATAAATTACCTAACATGAATTACCTAACATGAATTACAACATAAATCAACAAAAAAACTAACTAACTATCTAAGGAAGACTTTTTTTAACCAGACAGCAGACAACAAAGTGCACGTGCAATGTGCAAACAAAAGTAACAAGTGACAGTGCGACAAAAACACAACGTAACATAATAATATGGTGTTGTGGTGATGAGTTGAGGTAGTGGAGAAACAGTAAACATTCCTTAGTTTAGCAGCAAAAAAAAAATTAGGAAGTAAAGAAGTTAGTGCAAAAAGTAGACCAGTAATGGATATTGTGCAAAAAAAGAAAGCATTTACAGGTTGGTGTGTACGATAGTTTGGTAGTGTAGGTCAGTGTGTTTGCACTTGTGTTGATTAGTCAGTCCAATCTCAGTGTTTTGAGGTAGTTGAGTTAAGCTAAGTGATAATGTTTGTGTGTGTGTGTGTGTGTGTGTGTGCGTGCGTGTGTGTGTGTTTATCAGTCCAGTCCCTTTTTGTTGAGGAGACGGATGGCTTGTGGAAAAAAACTGTTGCACAGTCTGGATGTGTGTGCCCGAATGCTTCGGTACCTTTTTCCAGATGGCAGGAGGGTGAAGTGTGTGTGAGAGGGGTGTGTCCGATCAGCCACAATGCTGGTGGCTTTGCGGATGCAGCGTGTAGTGTAGATGTCTTCAATAGAGGGGAGAGAGACCCCGATGATCTTCTCTGCTGTCCTCACTATCCGCTGTAGGGTCTTGCGGTCCGATATGGCACAATTCCCAAACCAGACAGTGATGCAGCCGCTCAGGATGCTCTCGATAGTTCCTCTATAGAAGGTGGTCAGGATCGGTGGTGGGAGCTGGGCCTTTCTCAGTCTTCTCAGAAAGAAGAGACGCTGTTGGGCTTTCTTGTGTAGGGAGCTGGTGTTGTGGGACCAGCTGAGGTCCTTCTCCAGGTGGATGCCCAGGAATTTGGTGCTGTCGACGATCTCCACAGAGGAGCCGTTGATGCTCAGCGGAGAATGGTCGCCTCGTGTCCTCCTAAAGTCAACAACCATCTCCTTTGTCTTGTCAACATTCAGAGACAGGTTGTTGTCTTTACACCAGTCCGTTAGCCCCTGCACTTCCTCTCTGTACGCTGACTCGTCGTTCTTGCTAATGAGACCCACCACGGTCGTGTCATCAGCAAACTTAATGATGTGATTTGAACTGTGTGTCGCTACACAGTTGTGAGTCAGCAGTGTGAACAGCAGGGGACTGAGCACACAGCCTTGTGGGGCACCAGTGCTCAGTGTGGTGGTGCTGGAGGTGTAGTTCCCGATCCGTACTGACTGAGGCCTTCCGGTCAGAAAGTCCAGGATCCAGTTGCAGAGGGAGGTGTTCAGGCCCAACAGGCTCAGCTTCCCGATCAGTTGTTGGGGGATGATCGTGTTGAATGCTGAGCTGAAATCTATGTACAGCATTCGAACGTATGTGTCCTTCTTGTCCAAGTGTGTGAGGGCAAGATGGAGTGCAGTGGAGATGGCGTCGTCCGTTGAGCGGTTAGGACGGTACGCAAATTGCAGTGGGTCCAGTGAGGGGGGCAGCAGGGTCTTGATGTGTCTCATGACAAGCCGCTCGAAGCACTTCATGATGGTGGGTGTAAGTGCAACAGGACGGTAGTCATTGAGACAGGACACAGAAGACTTCTTGGGCACGGGTACAATGGTGGTGGCCTTGAAGCACGTGGGAACGACGGCGCTGCTCAGAGAGATGTTGAAGATGTCGGTAAGAACATCTGCCAGCTGTTCTGCACATTCTCTGAGCACTCTGCCTGGGATGTTGTCTGGTCCAGCAGCTTTCCGTGGGTTGACTCTGCGTAGAGTTTTCCTCACATCCGCTGTAGTGAGACACAGCACCTGGTCGTTCAGAGGAGGGGTGGTCTTCCTCGCCGCCACGTCGTTCTGCCTGTCGAACCGAGCGTAGAAGTTGTTCAGCGCATCTGGGAGGGAGCCGTCACCGTCACAGGCAGGTGATGTCGTCCTGTAGTGTGTGATGGCTTGTAAGCCCTGCCACATGCACCGTGTGTCGCCGCTGTCTATGAAGTGATTGTGGATTCTCTGGGCGTGTGCGCGCTTCGCCTCTCTGATGGCCCGAGAGAGTTTGGCCCTTGCTCTTCTAAGGGCCACCTTGTCTCCCGCTTTGAAGGCAGAGTCTCGGGTCCTCAGAAGTGCACACACTTCCGCAGTAATCCACGGTTTCTGGTTGGGTCGTGAGATGATGTTCTTGGGCCTTTGGCATACAAATTGTAAAAAATGGCATTGATATAAAACACACTTCCTATCCCACTGTCATAATATCTGCAGTTATACATATTAATAACATTAAGCCCTAAATTAAATCATTTACAGTTATTTTGATGGTTCTAAGAAAAGCAATGAAGCAATGTGTTCATTTAGAGTGTTACATTAGTGAGAGGTTTTTGGTTCTCTTAGTGCTTTTACCACAGGGTTCAACATTTAAATCCCTCACGCACATTATTATTAACATTGTCAGTTAGTTTGCTCATGATACTAAAAGTCACTCAGTGATAAAATTCACCCTGCTAAACTGTGATAGTCTTATCAGGCTTTGGGAAAAAATAGCAGCCAACTGCTTTTGTGAAAAGTAATTAATCTTTTAGGGTGATTTTTAATTACTTTAATGATCATCTGCTCTTGTTGAAATGCTCTTTTAACAAACTTCACCATTATCCTAGAATAAGGTTATAAATCACTATCAGTATCGTATTTGAATATCATTTGTTGATGGCTTCTGTCACTGAAATGAGCTATGGTACTTGATTCATGTCATTTTGTTATGTCACTGAGTTAGCACTTCTTCTTCAAGGATCAGAAATGATTCACAGGCCGGTCAACATCTCTGTTGAGTATGTACAGTACATGAGGCCTCATATCCACACAGCAAATACACCCTAGTCTGCATGTTTTTTGACAGAGGGAAGAAACCCACACAGACACGGGAGGAACATGCAGACTCTACGCAGAACATGAACCCTGGTCTCCTTACTACAAGGCAGCAGTGGTACCACAGTGCCACCCAAGTTCTATGAATTTTGTGACAATAAATGATTTGCTTGTTGTTTCCCTATGGTTGAATTCCTGTTAATTGCTTCTCCAATGTTTCTTTTCCAGGTCACCTCCATTACTTTCCTGTGCCTTACTTTTCTGTTCAGTATAACAATACCAACAACTCATACAGGTAACACGTCACTCGCAGTAATCATTAAGATATTTACCTTTTAGTAGATGCCATCATAAACTACATTTGGGTTGATGTTAGGCTCCACTATGCTGGAATTCCGGGGTTAGGATTGTGTCATCTACAGTGATGAGTCTTGTTTTTCTGTCTGAGGCTGATTATAACCTGATTCTGACATGAAGATTGTCTTTCCTTATTCCCCTTTAGAATGCAGAAGGAAAATGTCACCAAACTGTGACATCACTTTGGCTGCTACACCAGAAGTGTTGCTCCTTCTTGTCCCTTTGCTATATAAAAAAATTGAGAGTGGTCTCCCCTAGACTTTCTCATATACTCTGATATGCGGATGAATATTTGAGGAGTAAACAGCAAGACAATGATTATATTTTTACTAGTAATGGCGCAAGGCACGATAACGTGCAGTGAATATACTTGACTTGGGCATTCCTAGTTTTCATACTCTTTCTTAAGCATTCGTTTGCTCAGAGGTTAATGTGCTTGCTGCTTCCTGAGCAGCTCTTCTGTTCTCCAACCTAGTGGCCTGCTTCTTCACTTCTTTAATCGGCATCTTTTCACATTAAAACTGATTAAGTCAGTGTTTGTTTTACAATTACTTAGCATGTATTCCTTAATTTTTCACTTAAACTGGGACTTAAGTCTTCAATCTGCCTCAAGAATGATTTAAGATATGAAGAGGTAGGGGAAGTGACAGCAAAGGTGGTAGGGATGAGAACAGCGCCTATATGCATGCGCCGCCCTGCTGGGCACTGCTGAGAGTTGATTCTACAATAAAATAAAATAAAAATAAAAAGAGGAATAACCTTGGAGGTCAATCATCACCCCGAATGCGGATAGTAGACGTCACATAGTATATGTGTATCAAATTTCAGGTCAATACGTCAAACTGTTTGCGAGCTACAGGTGACTTCAAAATCCTGGACAGACAAATGGACAGCCACAGTAGCATATTATATATAAAGATATTATGTACGTTAAAGAACCATCAACAACAAATCAAATCAAATTAATAATATATTGAACAATTATTATAAAAGTAAAGTTCAAAAAATCAGACTCTGCAGCTTCATGAATAAAAGGTAAAGTACCACTTCCAGTTAACAAAAATAGCCCCAAAGTTGATAGAAATCTATGTTTTGTACCTAATACCTGTATGCAAAATTTGGTTGACCTAAGTGAAAGTGTACTCAAGTTCTTGTGTTTACACACACACACACACACAGACAGACACAGAGACATAATTCCAAAAATGGTATTTTCGGACTCAGGGATGTCTAAAACGTCCTAAAAAATGGAAGTTTTGAAGGACTCCAATACTTTCGCTTTACTTCATATACAAGAAAGTCAGGGAGGTCTACAACGTCAAGATTCATCACAATCTCAACATCGAATTTTTGGATGATTACAATACTTTCCCTATACTTCATATACAAGAAAGTTAAAAACAAGACAACCAGAAGTTGTCATTCATTCTTGACCCTACCTCCTCTAAGAAGCAAAAACAAGAGCTGTTTTCAAGATAGGACCTATGGTTTTTTACATCTTTGTGTTTAATTACACTAGTCTCGCTGTGCTGTGACATTATTCGCTATGTGACACTAACCAACCCCTGTCACTATCAGCATGCCAAATGAATGGGTCGCAACAAGTACACTCTTTGAGGTACGGTCTGCGTGCCGGCTTCATGTAGGACGTATAAAACTGGCTTAAGGGTTTAGACACATGAATCGCACACAAGTTGGATGTGAATGTGAGAGAGACAGAAAGAAAGTCAAATTGTTTATCTGTAGCTTAAAACACACCACCACTTAATGCCAGACCAGATTTTATGCACTGTCACCTCATCCATTTTGACTGGATTTGTGCCTGACTCTGCTGGGATTTGCTCCAGCCCCAAACACCAACGTATTGGAATAAGCAGGTTCTGAAAATTAATGAAAGGATTAATATGCCTTAGGGAGAAACAGTGTTGGAAAATGAGAGGCAGAAGCATTAGGGTGGAACCTGCCAGGCATCCATACTGAGGCATAAGCTATGACATAGCCACAAAAAGAGCAGATGTGATTGATGACTTCAGGAAAGAAAGAGAGACAAAGTAATGTTGATGAATAAAGAGTGAAAATAAAAAAAAATCTTTCTGACCACTGTTTCAGCAGGAAGCCAGAATGTGAGAAAATCTGTACGCTACACAATATGGCATTTTCTTGACCCATGTTTTTTTTTTTATTATAAATAGGAGAATTGAACAACTTTGTAGGGTACACTGGATATGCTGTATTTCTCTTTGGATTAGTAATGAGATTTGTGTAATAATGAAATAGCAATAGCTAAATGGTCAGATGTTTAAGTAACAACTTAAGTTACTTAACTACATCGTACCTAGTGGCATGGATCGTGGACTATCTTAAAGACAGACCTCAGTATGTGCGTCTTGGGAACTGCACGTCTGCACGTCATTGTGGTCAGCAACACAGGAGCGCCACAGGGGACTGTACTTTCTCCGGTCCTGTTCAGCCTATATACATCGGACTTCCAATACAACTTGGAGTCCTGCCATGTGCAAAAGTTCGCTGATGACACTGCTGTCGTGGGCTGCATCAGGAATGGGCTGGAGGAGGAGTATAGGGACCTAATCAATGACTTTGTTAAATGGTGCGACTCAAACCACCTACACCTGAACACCAGCAAAACCAAAGAGCTGGTGGTGGATTTTAGGAGGCCCAGACCCCTCATAGTCCCAGTGATCATCAAAAGTGACTGTGTGCAGATGGTGCAGACCTATAAATATCTGGGAGTGCAGCTGGATGATAAATTAGACTGGACTGCCAATACTGATGCGCTATGCAAGAAAGGACAGAGCCGGTTATACTACCTTAGAAGGCTGGTGTCCTTCAACATCTGCAATAAGATGCTGCAGATGTTCTATCAGACAGTTGTGGCGAGCGCCCTCTTCTACGCATTGGTGTGCTGGTGAGGCAGCATTAAGAGGAAAGACGCCTCACGCCTGGACAAACTGGTGAGGAAGGCAAGCTCTATTGTTGGCATGGAGCTGGACAGTTTAACATCTGTGGCAGAGCGAAGGGCGCTCAGCAGGCTCCTATCAATTATGGAGAATCCACTGCATCCACTTAATAGGATCATCTCCAGACAGAAGAGCAGCTTCAGTGACAGACTGCTGTCACTGTCCTGCTCCACTGACAGATTGAGGAGATCGTTCCTCCCCCAAACTATGCGACTCTTTAATTCCATCCGGGGGGGGGGGGGGGGGTAAACATTAACATTTAACATTATACAAAGTTATTGTCTGTTTTTCACCTGCATTATTATCATTCTTTAATTTAATATTATTTATTGTATCAGTATGCTGCTGCTGAAGAATGTGAATTTACCATTGGGATTAATAAAGTATCTATCTATCTATCTATCTATCTATCTATCTATCTATCTATCTATCTATCTATCTATCTATCTATCTATCTATCTATCTATCTATCGTGTTGGTGAATTGAATTAATGAATATTGTGACTGACTGCAGGAATGACAGTTCCACTACTAGGAAAAATTTGCAACGTTACCTGGAACATCCTGTTTATTGTTCAAAGACCAAATACAGTATAACCAAAACAATAGAAAATGCTCTCTGCCATACTTACCCGTTATGCGGGTAAATCAAAGCAACTAAAGCAAGGTTGTTGGGCTGGATAGCCAAGTCATATTGCTAGCGGAGCTCTATCCAGGGGGTCACTCGAGCCAGTAGTGATGCCAACTTCCAGGACAGCCCAGGTTTTATGGTGGCTGAATCGGAAAGGGCATGGTTAGTTGCACTCACTGGGTGGCCTCTCAGCACCGTGAATAAAGAAGGAGATGACAGTATTAGCGATAGTGCTGCCTCTGGTCCTGGCAGGTTATTACATACCTTGACTGAGCCGGTCCTCCAATGCGCATGCATGACAATATTCAATGATTAGATAGTCAGTTTATGTCAAGTGCTCAAATGGTGGGCTAAAATGATGATGTAAACACAATTCCAGAATTGAATTATTGAAAAATGTCATAAAATTGACAATAAGTGACTTAAAAGTACAGCAAATATATAACATGGGCCACAGTAGTGTGGGTGTCCTGATCGGGTTTAGATTGAAGGGTATGGGAGAATGATCTGCTCCCTGTGAGCCAGTTTACCTGTCCCTTCCATTATGGCCTCTTGGCCTGGCATGAATCCTTTCTTGATGCCTGTCCTTCTTCTCTGGCACTTACAGTATCTATGAAATGTACAGAGCTCTGATGATAGGTGCATCCCCAATTTCACACCTAGAATTGGTCTGGTTACTACCACCATGAAATCCTACCAGAAGGTCAGGCACCAGCAAAGGTCCCAAGTCAGCAGTGTAGTCAGAATCAGAGACTACCAATTCTGCATCCAACTTAATAAAAGGACGAGTCTGTGTATTTTTTTGTACTTCTGATTGCTGTGTCTCTGTTTTATGCCATTTGCTGTGGAAATCATAAAAACAGTACTAATGTTTGCTATGTGCCCTCTGTTGAAATGAAAAATGCAAAAACCTTTGGATACTACATGCTGTAGCAGTAGGGGGCGCTAGAGCTCCCTTGAACCCTCAGATACCACTGCAAACACCAGGTAAAACTCCAATTATTATTTATTTTATAATAATAATGTGCACAAAGCACCCGCCACTCCACACTACACATACAATGCTCACTAATCAATAATCAATACACTAATCCTCCTCTCCCAGACATGTTGCCACCCTTCCACCCAGCTCAGCTCACTGTCTGGGATTTCCCATGGTCCTTTTATAGTCCATGACCCAGAAGTGTTTGAAAGTCCATGTGACTTTCTATCACTTCCGGGTCAGGCAAACTCCTTTTCTTCAGCCCGGAAGCACTTTATTTCTTCCAACCATGTGACTAGGATTTACTTCCGGGCTGTATGGAAAATAAACGTCTCTGTGTCTTCCTGCAGCGACCCCTGGCGGCCCCGACGTTATCCAGCAGGGCGGTGTATTAAAACTCCATAGTCCATGATGCCCTGCTGGAATTCAGGGCATCTCCACGTTGCAAGGAGGGCTCCATCTAGCGGCCTGGGGGTATTGGCCAGGATGAATGGCCGACCATATCCCACAATGCATTACAAAATACCTTCCAATAAGTGGTGTACTGCAAATGTTAACGCTGAATATACTGAGGTCTACGTCTACATTGACTACTTAGATCTGAACTGGTCTTACACAGGTAGCACAACAAGTTTTACCAATACATTTGTATGGCTTGGAATCCTGGATTTGGCGATCTTGCGACATACAAAAGATCCTTGTCTTTTAACATATGGTATCAGCATAAAATTCTTCATATCTTCATACAGAATTTGGAGGTCACTGCCAGTATGGGGATAGGGCCCATTGTAGCCAACTTGGTCCCATTGCTCGACTGAACAGGCCCACCCCAAGCCGAGGAGTATGAGTGTGTGCTGTGGTATGACAGACACAGTGAGGTGCACCACAGGGCTGGAAAAGGCCTCCACAGCCCACGGTGCACATGAAACCAACAAATTGGAGATGGTGCTCCCTTTGGAAGGAATGGAGTCTTGTCATTGGTCGCAGCCATAACAGATTAGTGCAGTGGGCCCGTGAAGCACATGTGTTTTGATCGGATTGGTGTGTTTGCCCCGTGATAAACTGGCTTTCATCCTGGCTATTTTCTAGCACTTCAAATGATGTTTCTGGACTAGACCTTGTGTCCTGTACAACAACTTAGAATAAAAAGAGAGATCCAGAAGATATATAAATAATTATTATTATTTAATTGAAGCAGGTTTTGAATTCCATAAGTAAAAAAACATTCTGTGTTTTGAATTGATTGCCAAGTACAGAAGGGTCACTAATGAATCTGCATACAGATTATTATTATTATTATTATTATTATTATTATTATTATACAAATTAATTATAATAATTATTATTATTATTATGCATTGGATTAGCAGTGGATTCAGAAAGCATTTGGACCCTCTCACTTTCTGCACACTTTAAATTGTTCAAAGCGGTGTTAAGAATTGTGTTGTAGCAACCGCTCAGATTTTACTTCTTTTTCCACACACATTTTAAATTTTCAGTGTTTGATCCTGTGCTTGTCTTGTTTAACTAAATCAATGTTTATAGACAACTGCTCACATTTTATTTCAAGATACCATGAACTCAGAAAATACTCACTTTCTGCACACTGTACTGTGTTGTTGATTTAATTTTAAACGGATTAATTTGCCATTTTGCTCACCAATCTACACTCAATAACTCATAATGACAAAGTCAAAACATGTTTTCAGAAATTTTTGAAAATTTATTAAAAAATCAAACACTGAAATCTCTCATTCCTGTAAATATTCAGATGTTTTGTGGTGGCACTCCAAATTGTACTCAGGTGCATCCTGTTTGCTTTAATTCTTCTCGAGATGTGCCCAGAACTTGTTTGGAGCCATCTGAATTTAATGGACATCATTCAGAAAAACACACCCCGTGTATAGAAAGTCCCACAATTCAAACTGCATGCCAGGACAAAAAACAATCCATGTAGGCCTATGCAATCAAACTGTGGTGAGGCAAAGATCAGGGCAAAGACTGGAGTGTTTCCAGGAGCCTTAATAATTTTCAAATGGAAGAAGTTTGGAACCACCAGAACTCTTCCTAGAGTGTGCCATCCAACCAAACTGAGTAACTGGTTAAGAAGGGGTTTAGTCACAGAGGTGACCAAGAACCCAAAGGTCACTCTAACAGAGCTTTGGAAGTTCCCTTTTGAAATGGGAGAACCTGTCATCAGGATGAACATCTCAGCCTCACTTCATCAATCAGCCATTTATGGTAGAGTGGTCAGATGGAGCCACTCTTGAGGAAAAGGTTTTATGATAGCCCACTTGGAGTTTGCCAAACACAATTTAGAGGACTCTGAGAACATAAAGATAAAGATTCAACAGTCTGATGAGGTGAAAATTGAACTCTGGTCAGAGATTTGTCAGAACTGAGGAAAGGATGAATGCAGCCAAATACAGAGATGCCCTTGAAGAAAACCTGCTCCAGAGTGCACACCACCTCAGACTGAGGGGACACCTTTCAGTATGACAATAGCCTGACACATACAGTCAAGACAACACAGGGGAGGCTTTGGGATATGTCTCTGACTGTTAATGAATGACCCAAAGCCAAAGCCCAAACTTAAACCCCACATAACATGTGCGGAGGGACCCGAAGGTGGAAGTTAACACACTTTTCTAATCCAGTCTAATGAATCAGCCAGGAAGAATGAGATAAAGTGCCCAAATCCAGGTGTACAAAGCTGGTAGAGACTTACCGAGAACATGCAAAGCTGCAGAGTACTGAATTAAGGGTCTGAATACTTATATGAATGTGAGGCTTCAGTTTTTGGTGTTTAATAAATTTGCAAACATTCTGAAAGTGTCAAGTGATGGGCAATAATGGTAAATGTATCCATTTACAATTAAATCTACAGTACGGTGTGAAATAAACAGACTCAACACACTCAAAAAAGTTTGGGGCAGCCACCCGTGTATTATCCTGGCTGCAAAAAGGGTATGAAAATGGCACTGATGGGCATAGGTTGGAGTCAACAACTGAACTGATGTCTTAATGAAAACATGGCAGCTTTAAAGGCCAGGATCGGAAGTGATGTTTTTTCAGGGTGTGAGAACTAGAAGTGACGTTCTTCTGGGCATCAGAAACGGAAGTGACGTCATCAAGGTTGAATCGGGTAGGTTTTCCCTTTTTTGGACTGCAGAGACAACAGAAAAAGGCTAAGTGCAGCCCACCACCCCCTGGCCTGGCATGGAATTACCTTCACATGGTCCATACATACAGCTCCTTCCTAATCACATGTGTGTGACAACGGTAAAGTGTGAAGAATGAAAAGGAGTTGTCACACACATGCGCATAGGAGGCAACTGAGGGGCTCAAAAAGGGATAATTCCATGCCGGTCCAGGGGGTGGTAGAGTACACTGATCCTACCTCTTTTTCCTCTCCAGACCAAACATGGGAAATTCCGCCTGGACTCAATGAAGTCACTTTCATTTCCATCCCTGATGGCATCACTTCCAGTTCCGGGGCCCGATGACATCATGTCCGGTTCCAATGACATCACTTCCGGTTATGGCCAGAATGACGTAATTTCCATTGCCCAACTTTAAAACCGCCATGTTTTCTCTGTTTGAACTGTTCTGTTTTGGATTGATGTCTGTCAAGACCTTTTCATTTATTGAACCAAACCCTCATCTTTGGAAGCCTATTTCAAGTATATGGACGGCTGCCCCCAAACCCTTTCCTGGGTTGCGTGAATCCTTTTACAGAGTACTAGCCAACCCGCGGCGTAGCATACGCCACATAATCAGGCCGCTTTTTTAATGATTGTTAAGCACAGGGAAAAAAATTAACATTTGAAAAATCCGTAATTTAATAAACCACCAAGAAAAGTAACATTGTAACAATTGCACGGTATGAACCAACATACAATTGTCCGTGACTGAAAACTGGAGGACCGCCGTCGCGCCTTCTCCTCCCAGAGTGAGGGATGGGAGTGGACAGCGCTCGGGCGCGGAGGGCGGAACGGGAGGAGAGGGGAAGGACGCCCATTCCGCCCCCCTCTGTCATGCTAGTGTGCTGATTTCTCGTTCAGTACGCACTGCCTGCTCATGTGCCCACCCCCAACTCGTCACCTGAGTCATTTTTGTCTTTGCACAGTCCACATGCACCTGTGAGTCACGTTGACTGTTCATTTTCCAAACAGCGCCTCATTCGCTTTTGTCTCTGGTACAGTCCAAATGAACCTCTGAGCCACATAGACTTTTCATTGTTCTTTGCGGTTCTGGCTGCTTTTCTATGTATAATCCACCAAGTCACCCAACCATGGTAGTAGCGAGGGGTGGGGGGGTGTGTGTACAAAGGGCAGGGACGTAATCAGTGCGAACGTATGACCCGCACTTACTGGGACCTCGTTCCACCTCGTTCGTGGGGAACGACTGCAAGCCCCGGTTTCCATCACGAATGGGGTTCAACGGCTTACCCACGCCTCTCTGCGCCAGGTAGACACTTGTTGATCCATTCAGTGTAGCACGTGCAGTTACCTGATGGAGGAATCTGTATAAGATTGAAAGAAGTGTTGTTTCCATAAAAAACATTTGAAGCGGTAGCCATGGAGGGCAAATGAACAGTCAATGTGGCTCACAGCTGGATTTGGACTGCAGCACAGACCAAAGCGAGTGAGTATGTGTTTGATGAGCTGTTCGAGTTGGCGGGCAGTGCTCTGAGGTGCGTTCCCTATCACGTGGGAAGAGGGGTAGAGTTTCTGGGCGGGGCTTCGTTGTTCCTTTCCCATGGTTTTCGATGGTGAACGCGGTCGGGTGTCGTAACCGAAAAGAATAATGAAAAGTCAACGTGGCTCTGAGGTGCATGTGGACTTCTAGCACAGACGAAAGTGACTTACGGGGTGGTCGGTGAGTTGTAGTGTCCGGGCACATGAGCAGGCAGTGTGAATGTCTAGAGAGCGAGGGTGGACGCGGGCCGGGGAATAAGGAGTGTTGGTGCGGGGAAACGTTTTCCGTGTTCCTGCAGGACCATCTAAGAAGACGCATGTTTGTCGCGGATGTGAATTGCTGTATGTAGCGTGTAAAACAGTTTGCGATGGTGCACGCGGTCGTGCGTCGTAACCGAAAAGTCAACGTGGCTCAGAGGTCCATGTGGACTGTAGCACAGATGAACATAAATGAGTGTTTTCCAAGCCGTCACGTCCGAGTTGGTGGGCGTGGCTCTGCGAGTTGTCATTGTATCCAATGGTCTTAGAGTTGGTGGGCGTGGCTGTCTTGCGTGCTTTCCATGGGTGGCTACTTGTCGGCGGCTTAGTGAACTATATATATAGATGGATAATTTCTGATTCCAATGTATACAGAGACGTACGTCCACATTTTTCTTTACCTTGTACCTATGAGCAAAAACATAGATACACACTGGAGCCTAATGTTGGGTCACTAATTAATTATACAACTTTGGGATGTTGGTGAGGACCAAATAACCTGAAGAAAATTCTAACCACCAACTCTGGGTATACAGGCTAGAAGTGATCCCAGGTCTTTGCAGGCTTGCAGCATCAGCACTAACCCTCATTTACTGCCATCTACTCGCAGTCAGCTGTACTTTATTAATTATTTCTATCCTCCCCTATAATACTAAAGGCGATGCCAACACATTCAGCTGGATGATATTTTTTATTCATGTGATCTGGAAAGTAAGCATAACTGTATCATATGTAACCTGTAGAGGGTGACCGAGAGCCCGAAAACACACACACAGTAATGCCCAGCACAATTTTAAGTTCAAATAAAGAATATTTTATTCAAACAAAAGCAGTCTCCACAATCATCTCTCCAAAGATTAGCCAAAATAACACAAAATAAAACAATTTTTACTCCTTCTCCACCCTGCCTCCCGACTCTAACTTGTCCATGTGTGGCAGTGGGCTCCCTTTTAAGCGGGATTCGGGAATACTTCTGGTGCCATGCCATGTCTTCCTGGAAGCACTTCCAGGCCATAGAAAAAGTAGGGAGGTCCTCCCCCGACAGCACCCTCTATTGATCCCCAGGGAAGCCCAACAGGGCTGCATTTCCAGACTCCACATCCCAAGCACCCCTGTGGGTGTCCCAAATGTGTTTCCATCTGAGGACCACTGCCACCTGGCATATGAGGGATGGAACTGCTCACAATTCCTGGATATTGCTGGTCCATCCATAATTTGATACCACAAAGTTATTTTCTTGTCCCACCAGCCAATCCATTTGTCCTTCTGCTCTGGCCTCCCATCCAGGTATGAAACCATCCTCCTTCCCGGCAGGCCTGCCTGTTCTGCTCTCACATATATTTCTCTCAATTTTATTCACATTGCATTTTAATTGAATCCACGTCACTGAATCCATAAAACAGCAGTCCTAAACACGTCTGAATACAATGCATTAAAAATGTACCTGAATTGAATTTATATTGTCAGTGTAGAAAATCAGACAACAATGAAACTGGCATTGTTTAAATAAGGGGCATGACACCCCATTTGGAGGTGCATACCCATGCCAACCAATTCCTTTTATTTCCGATGGCACTTGCAATCATTCAGAACTCATGTGGGCATCTGAACATACTGTTCAGAAATGTGGCATGTGACCCTAAGAAAATGAGGTATTGATTTTTTTTTTACCGCCTTGGCTTCAAAGAAACAGATCATCTGCCCTCAATCTAGGAAGCTCACAGATGGAGAAATTCTTTGGCATTCAAATTTGGTAAGCCTGCAGCATCTGTTCTGCAAATCTAGATAACTACAAGCAGAAATTTTTTTTTGTACATAAAAATTTGCTTTTAAAAAATATGAATATTTTTTGTTACAGTGATTACTACAACTTGTTAATAAAAATGCAGACATTAGATCTTGAATCAAATAAAAAATAAAATAGCATTAACTTGATGTTCTCATAACACTATTAACTTACATAGATTCATGATCTGAAGTGTATTTTAATTTTTTTGCCGTCTTTTCCTGGCCTTTAAAATTAACTTAGGGATCATTTTGGGGGTTTGGAAGGCCTAAGAACACAATGCTTACATTTAGTTTTTATTTAGACACCCTCTTAATAAAATTACAATTTATAAGTACATTTTGCTGTGACACTATTTGCTTTTTGATATGAGCACTGCCATTTTATGCGTTTTGTTTGGTAGATTTCTCCTTGGCCTTGGACACAGTTAACCACCATATCTTCCTTGACACTCTCTCAGTCTTTGGCATTACTGGGACTGCACTCAGGAGGTCTGAGTCCAACCTCTTGTGCAGATCTTATTCTGTATTTCATATACCTCGAAAGTTGGATGCCAAAGCCGGGAATGATGTCACACGGAGTTGACTGCGTTACCGTTGACACGTACATGCGCTTGGGAGATAGCTTAAGGGCTCTGATGATGGTAATTACCCACCATACCAGGGTTTGACGCTGTTTGCTAATGCCATCTCTCTTAACACTGACAGCCATCCCACCTCTGTCATCACTTCTGTTGCCCACCTTCCTGGGCCTGTCACTTCCTGCCTGGAAACCATATGACCAGCAGTTTGGCCATCTTGGAGTTAGTTGTATTCTGAACTCCACTTTTAAAAGAGTGCTCCACATTTATTGCGTTTTTTCTTTGTTTATTTTTACTTTGTGCCCTTCCCCACCATAACCTATTGTCTATGAGGGAGGAGCGAAAGCTTTAGATTCCTCAAAAATTGCGATCTCCAGCTTTCGATAGATCTCGACATTTTAGGGTCCCCTGATACCGAAAACATCGATATCTCGATGATTGGTGTGTGTGTGTGTGTCTGTGTGTCACAGTTTCTTGGCTGGACAGAAAAATACCAAACTCGAAACTTAAGCCTGTTATGAGATGACGATGTGCTGATTAGTTTTTGAGCAGAATTGTGCAAGGGGAAGAGACAAAATATAGGAACCCTTAAATGCCAGAATATTCTAGTTGAAAATTCTAACTAGGAACTCAGAAATTCAAACTTCACCCTTGAAATGGAATGCAGCATTACCATGTATCCTGGTGAGGAGAGATGTCGAGGGTTAACCAGGAGAGCACAGGTGTGACTGACAGAACTGTGCTGTGTTCACTTCTCTTCTGACTCTGTACACCTCCTCACTAGGCCCTAGCATCATGTCCCATGGCTTTTCTTATCGTGCTATGCTGATAAAACACAGCTGTACCTATCATTCCCTCCAGAGGGCCACACAGTATCAACTAGAATATCTGCAAGTCTCAAGGAGATAGTTGTAAATGCAGGCACTTACATCAGACCACATACAGTAGGTTTACATGAGTGAAGCAAGTCCATAATGCCTTTGTTTCTAGCTCATTTTCTAGATTAACTCTTTGAGGGCTGAATATTTTCTCCAAAAAACAGTTTCTGAAAAGCAATGGTTTCACACAGAAATCAACATAAAACATCTGTTGCTGCATGCTGTGGCTGCCAGTTTGCCAAGAATATGCGTCAGACTTGCTGCCAGGCAGTCTTTGCAGGGCTGAGTCAAAGTCACAGTGCATTGCAATCTGGTTTCTACCTCTTATCATTGTTAAGTGGCAGTCCTCCCTGGCGAACATTGTCAGTACAACAATTAGCTGGGGACCAATCAGCTGAAGCTGGAACCTGACATTCGTTTCCAATCACTTGTATCAAAATCTGAGTCCGACAAGTCCAGTTCAGAGATAATAGGCAAAACGTCTTCCACGGAGTGTTTTGCTTTACACATTCACTTTGATCTCTCGCCAAATGTCAGTGCCATTTTTGCTGTTGTTTGCGCCTTACTACTCACATGAGGGCAGGAAATCTCGGTCAGACCAATGAATCTAATTTTCTTTCTAGCAACAAGCGTCCAACTAAAGCATAACAGTTGGTTTTGTCAAAGCTTACAGTCGATTACCATCGTCAACTCCTCCTTTTGACAAAAGTCGACATCAGCCCTGAAAGAGTTAAGAATTCCAACAGTATGTGCTCCTTTTTTGTTTCGCCTTACTGTCTCCACTAAAACCTACACAATTCTGTAGCAGTTTTTTTCTCCTATTAATTTTGTTTCATGGTTGTTTTGACCCTACTTCAGAACTACAAATAAAAACATGTATGATGAATCCTCATTATGACACCTCAGAATGTTATACATAAAATGTCTAGCGGATTTCTGACAATTTTCAACATTCTTTTAATATATTTTTCATAATCAATGGATCGCAATGCCATTTAAAGAATGGTCAGTGCGCACTCCCGTTTTGTGGAGTTTTTGAGGGCAATCCTGTTTATTGTTGCTATTCATATGTCATGTAAATCAGTTGACATACCTTGTCATCACACTCTGCTTCTGTAGCATGGTGCTGCTGGGCAACATACTATATCACCCTGATATTGTCTATTTCTGAAAGAAAACTAAAAAACAAAAAACTTCAAATAAAAAACATACATTTTTGGAACATTATATTTTTGCTTAGTATGCTGATTGGTTTTGTTATCCTTTCGACTCTTAGTTCACAGCCTGTCTTCCATCTACTGGTATTGCTTGTTGAACACCAATTATTTTCAATTTGTTCAGAGGAACCTGTGCTGTTTACCAATTGGAGCATTTTCTAATAGTGGTTTGAACCCTAAGCATTTACTTATTCCCTGGAGATTATCATGTGACCTTTTGTTAGATTTCTCAGTATCTCTCAGTGAAGGTAAGGATCAGTGAGGATGAGTCCCAGAGAAGAATGTACATTCAGTCCTCCGTATTTGTGGGTTCCACAACCACGGATTCAACTAACTGTGGAACGAATATATTGGGGGGAAAAAATCCAGCTAGTTCCAAAAGGCAAAACTTTAATTTGCCGTGCGAAAAGTACTATGCTGAATCTGTGCAACTGAAGTGATCTGCCTGCTTCCCACCAAAAGAGTAGAATGAAATGGCTCATTGAAGTAAACGTAGAGTTCTTACTGTATATGGCAGCCATATACAAAACGCTACTCTTCAGTTGGGTATCTCTGTTTTCACGAAGCACGCTTGTTTTGCTCTGAATATTAATCGACCCCTTCTCTGGCAATCGCCACCTTTATTAAATGAAAGCTTTTTCTCATTCACCAATCAACTTCTGAGTGTTATCAATTTCCATGATGGGAAACACTTTCTGCATTTATACTACCTGCAGTGCTACAGATCATAAACAAAATACAAAAGACAAACACGTATTCCAGAAAATAGGCACACTCAAACAAAAAAAGACTAAACAATTGCTAACCAAAAAGTTAAACTGAAATCGTACTTTCTTAAACCGTTGCTCCCCAAAAAGACCAAGTCTGTCCTTCTGCCCACAGACAACTGGCCAGGGCACCGGATTTAAACTTAAGAAAGGTTATCTATACGCGCCTGCGTCCAAAAAGCTATGCAAGCCAGAAACAACTTGGACACACACAGACTGCCTGCAGGTAAACATAAACTGTAAAATAAATACTGACGTTTCAACCAACAAAACTGTTATTAATGACAGGGATATGCACAAGTACAGCGGCAAGAGCTGCTCTGTGTTTCTTTAAACAAATGCCATTTAGTTGGCAATCACATTGTGTGCACCCTTTGTTTTCCTGAAATAATGGCTCCTAAAAAGCCATCAAGTTGTGAAAGCAATGTTCCAAGTCTAAAAAGGAGTGGCAAGCGCTATAAGAAAATAAAAATCCTAAATCTTTTGGAAAGTGGCATGTGTAGTAAATATGCAAGCCTTGACACACAAAGAGGTTCAGGGCAGCCTCCCATATAGGTTCCCAGTGGAAACTCGGTTCACAAACATCTCGGTACACATACAAATCGGTTTACGACCAAAAAGTTCACCAAACTTTTGCCTCAGTTCACAACCACACACTCGGTATACGAACAAGCCAGTTTCCCTTTCGGTTTGTACATGTTCAGTCTCTCCCTCTGCATTTCCTGTGCAGTGAGAAAGAGAGGGAGCGAGAGAGCGCGACACACACACACACACACACATATACACACACAGAGCCAGAGAGAGACAGACGCACACACACAGGCAGTGCGAGAGAGACAGCTGCGCACACACACAGGCAGCGCGAGAGAGACAGCTGCGCACACACACAGGCAGCGCGAGAGAGACAGCTGCGCACACACACAGGCAGCGCGAGAGAGAGACAGACGCACACACACAGGCAGTGCGAGAGAGACAGCTGCGCACACACACAGGCAGTGCGAGAGAGACAGCTGCGCACACACACAGGCAGCGCGAGAGAGAGACAGACGCACACACACAGGCAGCGCGAGAGAGAGACAGACGCACACACACAGGCAGCGCGAGAGAGAGCGCGGGATGCATAAGGTAGGAAGGCAGTTAAAGAATGCACTGGGCTTGATTTTGTTTTCACTTCTGTTTACAGCGATCGGTTCATAGCGTGCATTGTTGCAGTGTTACTCTTCTTGGTGGTTTATTAAATTACGGATTTTTTCAAATGTTCATTTTTTTCCCTGGGCTTAAAACTCATTAAAAAAAAGTGTTTTTAGCCAGCGGTTGGTAGCGCTATAGCGTGAACTATTGCAGTGTTAGTTTTCCCTGTTGTTCAAGGTTTTCTCAGTGTTATTCAATGTTTTTACATTTAGTTTACTATTACGTTGTGCATTCTATGGTTTGATTAACTATATTTGTGCTTAAAAATATATACTTACATACAGTTTGTATGGTCTGGAACGGATTAATTGTATTTACATACAATCCTATGGGGGAAATTGCTTCGGTTCACAACCAAATCGGTTTACGACCAGAGTTTTAGAACGAATTATGGTCATGAACCAAGGTTCCACTGTACAGTACTTGAGAATTGGATGCAAAACGTGAAAAAAATTCCAAAGGGTCCAAGAGTCCAAAACAGAACTTCACAGGCCAGTAAACATGGCAGATATATAGTTGGATGGCAGGAAGAGGAGGGATCTTGGGACTGGAATCAGAAATTAGGTCACTGAGCTGCGACTTCTTGGGAGGTGGAACTGGAAGTGGCATTATCTGGGGCAGAACTGGAAGTGGCATCTTCATGGGAGCCAGGCGGAATTTCCCACATTTGGTCTACGGGGAAACAAGAGAAAGAATTAATGCACTCTGCCACCTCCTGGTCTGATCGAGAATTACCTTCTTTTGACCCCATTAGCTGCCTCCCATGCACACGTGTGTGATGCATGTCACTCGCTGAAGTCATTATTCCCGAAACAACACAGTATAACAACTATTTACAATGTATCAGGTATTATATATAATCTAGAGAAGATTTAAAGGAGATGGGAGGATGTGTTTAGGTTAAATGCAATTCTACTTCCATTTTATATAACAGACTTGAGCATCTGTGGATTTAGTATACGCAGGTGTCTCTTGTGGATAGAAAGGACAGACTGTATGGTTAAATAGGGAAGATCAACCAATATAATACAATAATTGAGGTCTTTAAACAGGCAAGAGTTTAAAAATATGACTGACTAAAAAACTAAAAACAAAAGTCCATGAACTGAGCATCAAAGACGTTGTAGCAACAGTTTCAAGGTCAGGACCTGAACTGTCTGAACTTTATGCAAAGTGCAATCTCCTGTACAATCTGGTCTCAACATCTCAGTAGTCGTCTGAACTGATTCAGCAACGAGAATTCACTTCCTTCCTATTTAACCACAAACAATCCGAAATCCTGGATTCATGACAAAATTTACCACAATGAATAAAGCTTAATCTAACACAAGTTAAGAATGTTCCCATACTGCATAGCTTCAAATGTCTGTCGCAGTTTCTTTAGCTTTAGCAATAAACCTGATTTTTTTCAGTCTGGGGCTGCCAGATGTTTTGCCTGATGTTTCACTGAGTGTGTCTTCATAATATTTTTTTCACAGTTAAATCATTAGGCTCACAAGTTTAAGGTTCAAATTACAAAATCATACATTGTTTTTTACCACAAATAAATATACAACAGCATTCCAAAAATAACAAAAGCAACTACTACTGTATTAGTGGAGATTATTTTTCTATCAGAAATGAATCAAACGGAGGACACTAACGTCATAGATGTGTTTCAATTTATCCACTTTTGCGGGTCAACACAGGGTGACATACTCTGTATATAGAAATAGGAATTGTCTCACAAAACAATAAGCAGAGAAACCATTTTTTAATGTGAAAAATATTTCCAGGGAAATCTTTTTTCTCCATCTTCACTCTCCTTTCCCCTTCCCTCACGGGGTTCCTACCACAATACGCCACCATATGGGTTAATGTATAATTCATGAAAGCATCCGTGTGAAGCCGAGTTTATTCAAAGGTAACACAGACAAGGTGTGTGCTTTGCAGACTGACTTCAATGGTAATTATACCATCTAATGACTTTCTTTTATGTTGTCAGTGTAGTTCTTTCATTTGAAGAGCAAATGCCAAGCTTGTGCAGATTTCATCATTAAGCTGATGTTCTGGATTTACTGCTACAAACAGCTGTCAGTTTATGCTATTTAGACTTGACAATCTAAACATATTTTTTATATTCTCAAATGGTGCAATGAAGTTTAGTTCAACTGAATAAACTTTTCTGGTATAGCGCAGTTCAAATCCCTTTTGATCAAACACATACAGGAATACACAATATATAATAATGTAAATATGACTCTGAAACAAAGGGAAAGAGTTGGAGCACTGAAGTGACCCTGTTTAATGTCAGAAAAAAAAAACTTTTAGAAAAATAATGCTAGGTTAGTAAAATTGCATTGACACAAAATATGGCAGGTCTTTGTAGAAGTTTGTCTTTCACAAGCTCCAAGGGCCTCATGTATAAACGATGCATACGCACTAAAATGTTGCTTACGCATGTTTCCACACTCACATCACGATGTTGTGGAAGCTAAAATATATAATACAATGCTACAATATATGTATTATTCATGTACTGATATTGATATACTGATATAAGCAATTGACTAATATAAGTGTGTGTAAGCAAGAATATTTAAAACAGGGTGACAACTGTTAACAAAAGAATGTTTTGTACTTTCCTAAAAGCAACTGTTAGCAAAAGACTGTTTTATGTCTAGGAATATAAATAAAAATGTGATGACACAGAAAAAAAAGCTTGCAAGAAGAGGAAACACTGAAGCACTGAAGCAAGCGTAAAAATATTTTGGAAAAGGGCACAGAGAGGTAAAAAAAACTATATAAGCAGCCTGAAGATGGGGAAGTGAGAGTTTTCTGACTTGCAAGCAGAAAGCTCCATCCTTGCTACTCACCTGTTTATTAGATAGATAGATAGATAGATAGATAGATAGATAGATAGATAGATAGATAGATAGATAGATAGATAGATAGATAGATAGATAGGATACTTTCTTAATCCCAGTGGGAAATTCACATTCTTCAGCAGCAGCATGCTGATACAATAAATAATATTAAATTAAAGAATGATAATAATGCAGGTGAAAAACAGACAATAACTATGTATAATGTTAAATGTTAACGTTTACCCCCCGGATGGAATTAAAGAGTCACATAGTTTGGGGGAGGAACGATCTCCTCAATCTGTCAGTGGAGCAGGACAGTGACAGCAGTCTGTCGCTGAAGCTGCTCTTCTGTCTGGAGATGATACTATTAAGTGGATGCAGTGGATTCTCCATAATTGATAGGAGCCTGCTGAGCGCCCTTCGCTCTGCCACAGATGTTAAACTGTCCAGCTCCATGCCAACAATAGAGCTTGCCTTCCTCACCAGTTTGTCCAGGTGTGAGGCGTCTTTCCTCTTAATGCTGCCTCCCCAGCACACCACTGCGTAAAAGAGGGCGCTCACCACAACTGTCTGATAGAACATCTGCAGCATCTTATTGCAGATGTTGAAGGATGCCAGCCTTCTAAGGTAGTATAACCGGCTCTGTCCTTTCTTGCACAGCGCATTAGTATTGGCAGTCCAGTCTAATTTATCATCCAGCTGCACTCCCAGATATTTATAGGTCTGCACCATCTGCACACAGTCACCTTTGATGATCACTGGGTCTATGAGGGGTCTGGGCCTCCTAAAATCCACCACCAACTCTTTGGTTTTGCTGGTGTTCAGGTGTAGGTGGTTTGAGTCGCACCATTTAACAAAGTCATTGATTAGGTCCCTATACTCCTCCTCCAGCCCATTCCTGACGCAGTCCACGATAGTAGTGTCATTATTTTTAATCACACATTTTCACTCCAGCTCAATCCCTAGCGTACGCAAGTTCTCCACTCAGTTTTGCAAACTGGCAGCACCCAGCGTCACAGCAGTGCTACTGTTCCTTTGTGGTTTCCCTTGATTTTTTTGGATTCACATCGCTGATGAGGCTTTATCAAATACATTGAAATTAACCACATATTGTTTATTAGTTTAAGGCATCTGATTGTAATTAACCTGTAACAATATAATGGTTCACGGAATAGCCAAACTATTTAAAATACTGTAGCCACTTTAGCGTTGTTATTCTCAGTGTACCATTCAGAGTATTTTAACCCATTGTATCTGAGTGTGGAATCACAGCTCTACAGCAGCTGATTGGAAAGCTCTATGGCAGATTGTGTAAAGAGCGGGGAGAAATATCGAGGTACAGCTTCTAGCACACGCTGCCTCAGCAATGGGCACAGTCTATTTGAACCTCTCCCATTTGGCAAACGCTTCAGAGCCTTTCCTGTAGAGACCTCGAGGTTCAGAAACAGTTTCATCCCAAGAGATATAAACACACTCAATCAGTCCATCAAATGTTTCTGGTAGAACTCTTTGTACTTATAAGTACATTCACCTCACTGTAAACTAGCACTACGGTTGTGATATTGCAGAACCTGAGCCACTTATGCTTTCATGTCGTATATTTTTCAGGTTTTTTTCCTATTATTATTCTTCTTGTCATTGTTGTTGTTGTTTTACCATTTTATAGGAAAATAAGTTTATGGAGGATTTGCACATTGAATCTCATTGTACCATACAATAACAGTAAAGGAATTCAATTCAATTCAATAAAAGAGAGAGTATTTACAGATGATGACGACTGGCTTCTAAGTCGATTTAGATTTCCAGGAGCTATCTTCTTGGAGCTCTTGATATCATTTTTAAGATGAATTGCAGCAAAGTATATAAATTACATTATACAGATAAATGTTTAACTTCATTTAAATAATATATATTGTTAATGATTAAATATGCAAGGATTCAGTGGACAGCGGTAGTGATGAGCTGGCACCTCGTTCAGGGATTGTTTCTGCCTCACGCTGTATGCTTGCTGAAGTTTATGATGTTCTACTTTAATGACAAAATAAACCATGTGATTAAAATGGAAATTTCAACCTTTTTTTCACACTGTGTCCCAGCTTTTTTTCTTTTCTCTGTACCCTAATACGCTTCCATATGGCACTCAGACGGTGGGCTACGACTTGCCTTTTCAGGACATCTTTAATATCTGACCACTTCTTATTTATTTCGGGCACTTTCCGACTTTCTGAACTTGAACTTTTGAGTTTCTCCGCTACTCTGTTACTCGATCAACTTCCTTTTGTTGTTTATATCACTGCTTAAGCCAACAAATAGTATGTTTTTCCTTGCTTCTACTTGGTATTCTCTGAAATTCTTATATTTTCCCCGTGCTTTTGCCATTGTCTTTTCACAGAACACTGAACTTAAGGGGCTATTCATATTGATTTGCATATTCAAAGAGGCATAATTCTGATGGGTGGAGCGGCAGGCACGTGCACGTGCGTTACTTTTCACGCTGACTGGGATTTATCAAGTGGAAGAACGTGGAAGTTGGAGTACTCACAGATTTATACATCTGGATTTTTTTTTGCATACACACATTTCCGCTTTTTTCTGTACGCCCGGCGTTATGTACAAGGCCCCAGGAGTCTAGGACCCTCTCCAAACAGTCCTCACCAATGAAAAGGGGCTGAATACCAGTTTTTTTCCTCCTAAATTCTCCTAAAGCACTTTGGTTTTGGTGGTGTTAAGAACCAGATTATTATCTCTGCCCCACACAAGCAGCGGCTCCACCTTGTACCGATAAGCGGACTCATTTCCACTAGAAGTGAGCCCCATTACAGGGGAGTCATCCACAAATTTGATGATGTCATTGCTGGAATGTGAGGGGGTGCAGTCATAGGTGTAGAGGGTGAAGAGAAGAGGACTCAGCACGCAGCCTTGCGGAGAACCAGTGCTAAGGTTGAGGGCTGAGAAAATGTGCTGGCCCATTCTTACCCTCTGTGAGCGATCAGAGAGAAAGTCCGTAATCCAGAGGCAGAAAGAGAGGTCTGTCAGTTTGCTCACCAGTCTATTAGGGAGGATGGTATTAAATGCAGAACTAAAGCCCACAAAGAGAGGCCTAGAGTAACTCCCCTGCTGTTCCAAGTGGGTTTGGACAGCATGACTATGGCGTCCTCTGCAGATCTTTTTGCCCTGTCAGCATACTGGTGTCTAACATGGGTGGGAGGCTTGAAATGATGTGAGTCCAGACCAGTTTCTCAAGAAAAACTGTTGTGACATTAATGTTTAGCAATTGGAGTCAAAAGTCTGAATATTTTATGTTTTGGGTTAAAATATTAAAAAAAAAACCCACAGTGCTGGCATTGTTGTCTGAATAATTAGTATTATAGTTGTTTGTTCACAGGTTAGCTTAACAAATAATGTGTAAAATGAAAAACCACTGAGGGTTTGTAATGATATGCACAGACTAAATTAATACATTGCAGCAAGTGTTATCACTATAAAATGAGCCTCTTTAACAGTAAAAGCTGACAGGGGACAGGTTTTTAAAAAGTAAAATGACATCTCATTGATAAGATCTTTATTTCTTAATGAATGGATATTTAAAATGAACATTTTGAAGAAAAAATGTTCCAAGTGATTGATTGCTGATTACTTTTTCTATTAAAACTAATTACATTAATAATGCAAGGGATTCTGATGAAAGTTCTAAATCTGTTACACGGATTAATGAAAGCCTTGGTATTTTTACTTAACATCACATTCTAAAATCAGTTTAAACCATTTCAGGATAATAGGTAGTCTGAGCAGACTCAGAATCTGACACCAGGAAAGAACTAACCGGAGGTGGGCTGCCAGACCATCACTGGGTCCATTCATACTGTACTAGCACCCTGTGATGGTGCAGGTCAGCTCCTTTCTTCCTCTTCTCATTCGGGAGCCTCTTGAACCCAGCATCATTGATAGTTATGACCAGGATGAGCGGTACAGATGAGGACACCTCTTGTATGCAAGGGGAAGGTGTAAAAGTGTACATTGCATTTATTAAAAAGAATCAAAACAGTGTCCAAATAAATAGTGCAGTGCTTTAAAACAGTCCATAAATAAATAATCCATAAAAACATGTGAAATAGTGGAGGTTAAAATAATCCAATAAATCCCATTAAAATTAGGCTAAAATACTGGCAGGAACAATCATTTTTTTAAACAAATCCTGGTGCCTTCTCCTTTTATCTGACAGCTCCTCACGGGCTTCGCAGCAGAGGAGACACCCTATCAGCAGACGCCGTTGACCTTCATCAGGTCCAGATGCCTTCTGCCCCCTGGCTATGTACAGGCTCCTTCACCGGACTGAGACTCGGGTCCCCCAACATCCAGGGCGGTCACGCTGGGGCTCTCCTCCCAAGCCTCCTTGACCCCGCTGCCTTCCACGGCAAACCATCCAAACTCCTGGGGCCTTATATATAAACGATGCATATGCAGAAAAATGTTGCATACTCCCGTTTCCACGCTCACATCGCGATGTATAAAACCTAAACTTGGCGTAAAGCCACACAGATTTTCACGCCAGCTAAATGCTTGGCATATGCAAGTTCTTCGCTCGGTTTTGCAAACTGGTAGCACCCAGCTTCAAAGCAGTGCTTTTATTCAAGTGTGGTTTCCCTTTCTTGTTTAGATGCACATCCCTGACGCAGCTTTATCATATACAGTGAAATTAACCGCATATTGTTTATTAGTTTAAGGCATCTGATTTTAATTAACCTGTAGCAATATAATGGTCCATGGAATGTCCAAACTATTCCAAATACCATAGCTGCTTTAGCGTTGTTCCTCTCAATGCACCACTCAAAGTATTTATCCCACTGTATCTGAGTGTAGAATCACAGCTCTACAGCAGCTTATCGGAAAGAGAATTATCGGTATACAGCATCAAGCACACGCTGCCTCAGCCATGCGCACTGTCTATTGAACTGCTCTCATATGGCAAACGCTTCAGAGCCTTTCCTGTACGGACCTTGTGGTTTAGAAACAGTTTCATCCCAAGAACTATAAACGCACTCAATCAGTCCATCAAGTGTTCCTTGTAGAACTGTTTTATAATATTGTTATTGGCTTTATAATATAGTTATAATATTGCACAACCTGAGCCACTTTATAAAGTGCATATTTACATATGATGACGATATCATTTTTAAGATGAAATGCAGCAAAATATGTTTATTGCATTATACAGATAAAATCGTTTAAATAATCTATATTGTTAATAATTAAATATGTGAGGACACGGTGGTGCATCGCTAGCTAGTTCAAGGATTGTTCCTGCCTCGCGCTGTATTCTTGCTGGGGCTGGTGCAACACTGGAAGGATAGATGTATGGAATAATTAAACATGTACTACGAAGATATTTCAATGTTCCTTAAAAGTTTTGTAAGAATTGGTGTTCTAAGCTTAAAGATGGCTTAAAGTCATCTGATTGTGTGGTGATTGGTTGCTTGGAGAAAGAAGAGGAAGGACAGGAATTGGGGGTTAGTATGATTGAAAGAGACAGTACTGCTGCAATAAATTATTTCATTGAAGGTCACACACGGCGCAGCAAGTATCTTGCAGGAGGCAGGAACAATCTCCGGACAGGGCGCCAGCTCGTCACTATCACTGCGCCACCGTGTTCCCATGTTTAATAACATGCTTTAACTCCTATCATCATGAAAATGATATCAAGTATACATCTCAGTATTTTAATTATTCAGAGAGCTGTAATATCACGAATGTAATGGATTCTGTGTCCTGTCGGAGGAAGAGAAAGCCCATTTAAGAAGCACACATAGAGCACATAGAAGATCAAATACAAAACAAAGCATTTAACGTGCTACTTTAGTTACGATGATATTTGAGAAACTAGTAAATTAAATGATTTAAAGATGAAGTTTATGTTGTTCTACTTTAATGACAAAATGAACTACGTGATTAAAGTGGAAATTTCGAGACTAAAGTTGACATTTCAAGATTTTTTCTCACAGTGTCCCATTTTTTTTTTCTTTTCTCTGTATCCTAATAAGCTTTCATATGACACTCAGATGGTGGGATACGACTCACCTTTTCACAGCGACTTTGATATCTGACAACTTCTTTTTTATTTCAGGCACTGTGCGACTTTGTGAACTTGAGCTTTCGAGTTTCTCCGACAGTCTATGTCACTCGATCAACTTCCTTTTGTTGTTTATACCACTGTTTAAACCAACAAATAGTGTGTTTTTCCTTGCCTCCACTTTGTATTCACTGAAATTCTTCTATTTCCCCCTGTGCTTTTGCCATTGCCTTTTCACAGAACGCTGAGCTTAAGGGCTATTTATATTGATTTGCATATTCAAAGAGGTGTAATTCTGGGAGGAGTTGGGGTGGGGCAGCAGCCGCGTGCACGTGCGTTACTTTTCACGCTGACTGGGATTTATGGAGCAGAAGAACGTGGAAGTTGGTGTACGCACAGATTTATGCTTCTGGATTTTTTTGTGTGTACGCACATTTCCGCTTTTGTTCGTACACCATGTTTTAGTGTAAATTCTACGCACGGCATTATGCATGAGGCCTCTGGTCACTCCCATTCCTCAGAACAGCTCAGCATGTGCGACCCATCCCGATTGCCCCTTGAGTGTCGCTATACAGTCCTTACAGTCTTTCGAGGGGCGCTCGAAAGAGCCTGCTCCATTTCCCTCGCTCACTCCCACACTGGCTTTTTCACCTCCTGCTTCCACTAATCTCTGTTCTGTCTTTTGTTCTTCCTATCTGGCACTCGCGCTTCCCCTTTAAAAATGGGGATGTGGCAGAGATATGGCGATTAGAAGCTCCAGGCATCAATTACAGCCATGGGCAATTCCACACCCGTGCACTTAAGTGCAGGACCGTCCTCATCTCACCCAGGAACCACTCCAGCCATGCTACCATGCCCTCTCCTTAAAGCTGCGAGTGTGAGTTTAGAATTGCTAAATAACCTAACCTGCACGTCTTTGGGATGTGGGAGGAAAACCAGAGCACCCAGAGAATGCAGACAAAGGAAAAATGTGCAACACCAGACAGATAGCCAGCAGGAGTGGGATCCAAACCTAGGACATGGGAACTGTCAACCATCAAAACATGCTGCTCTGCTAATTGCACCCTGTTGATTTGATAAAGTACAAATACCTAAAAGGGTCATTTGCAATGGACTGGTGCAATCTTCAGGGCTTGCTGTTTCTCAGTGCCAATTGCTGTTGCTGGAATAGGCACTTGAATACTGCGACTTAGTAATAAAACAAGCAGGTTCAGAAAAATAATAAAAATATGGTGTGTGGGCAAGCTGAAACTTCACATTAAACACCAGAATGGGGAAAAATGAAGTTTTGACTGTGGTGTGATTGTTGGTGCCAGGCAAGCTAGTCTGAGTATTTCTGCAACTGCTGACCTCATGTGATTTTAACGCACAACTGTGTGTAGAATTTACTTAGAACGGTGATAAAAAAAAGATTAAGCTATTGGCTACTCTGCAGATGGTCAGATAAGAATGACCAGACTCGTTGGAGCTGACAGAAAGGTTGCAGTAACTCAGAAAACCACTCTGCACAACTGCAGTGAGCAGAAAAGCGTCTCAGAATGTACAACACGTTGAACTGTAATAATAATAATGAATAAAAACATTGCAAATCTTTCTGTAAACATATTTTCAAATTGTCATTATCTGCTATTAAGTATAGATTGATGGGCAAAAATGGCAAATTTATCCCGTTAAAATTAAATCTATAACACAATTAATTGTGCAGAAAGTTAAGAGGTCTGAACACTTTCTGAATCCACTTTCTAATAATTATGAGTTATTGATATGCGGACAACAATTTTGGATGATCCACTGTGGCAACCCCCGAATGGGAGCAGCCAAAAGAAGAAGAAGAAGATAAGGGAAATGGGAGAGTGCCAGTTTATGCATTATTCTTATATACTGTGGTCTTTAGAGGGAATAACAGGATCGACATAAAAATAAATTTTAGGGCACCAACCCAGCCATCACTGTTTGCTTAAAAGAAAAAATAAACAAATGCTCGGTGGTGTTAAAACAGAACAAAACAGCTGCCACCAAATAACGTGGGCTGACAAAATGTAAGTGTTTCTGTCTAGACTAGCTGATCACTTGGTCATGATGTCTTCTTCCAGACAATTGTGCTTTTATTGCCCAGAGACCAGAAGGGACGGAGTCAGTTACCCTCACTGGGCGGTTTCTCTGTACTTTTGAAGAAAAGGAAGACAAGACATTTAGTGACTGCGCCCTCTCCCTGTCCTGGGTGGAAATACACATCTGGGAGGAATCCGCAGGGTGAACCTCTGACACGCATGAGTGACAATACAAACATACAAATGATACAAATGACAACTGTGCTCATCTCATTAGTTGGGTATTCTTGTATCTAAGTTATTAGACTTTATCCAAGATTTAGGCAAATCCAAAACTGCAGTGTAACCAACTACATGATTAAAGTCACTTTAAAAAAATGCTTCATCCTTCCTTTCTTCAATTCTAATGCTATTAATTTCCATGATTGCCTTCAACTTTTCATCTATGTATAATCTGTCAATTAAAAAAAAAAATAAAAACAATGATCTGGTACTTCCATCCATCCATCCATCCATCCATCCATTGTCTCCCGCTTATCCGAGGTCGGGTCGCGGGGGCAGCAGCTTGAGCAGAGATGCCCAGACTTCCCTCTCCCCGGCCACTTCTTCTAGCTCTTCCGGGAGAATCCCAAGGCGTTCCCAGGCCAGTCGAGAGACATAGTCCCTCCAGCGTGTCCTGGGTCTTCCCCGGGGCCTCCTCCCGGTTGGACGTGCCTGGAACACCTCACCAGGGAGGCGTCCAGGAGGCATCCTGATCAGATGCCCGAGCCACCTCATCTGACTCCTCTCGATGCGGAGGAGCAGCGGCTCTACTCTGAGCCCCTCCCGGATGACTGAGCTTCTCACCCTATCTTTAAGGGAAAGCCCAGATACCCTGCGGAGGAAACTCATTTCAGCCGCTTGTATTCGCGATCTCGTTCTTTCGGTCACTACCCATAGCTCATGACCATAGGTGAGGGTAGGAACATAGATCGACTGGTAAATTGAGAGCTTCGCCTTGCGGCTCAGCTCCTTTTTCACCACGACAGACCGATGCAACGCCCGCATTACTGCGGATGCCGCACCAATCCGCCTGTCGATCTCACGCTCCATTCTTCCCTCACTCGTGAACAAGACCCCGAGATACTTGAACTCCTCCACTTGGGGCAGGATCTCGCTACCAACCCTGAGAGGGCACTCCACCCTTTTCCGGTTGAGGACCATGGTCTCGGATTTGGAGGTGCTGATTCTCATCCCAGCTGCTTCACACTCGGCTGCGAACCGATCCAGAGAGAGCTGAAGATCACGGCCTGATGAAGCAAACAGGACAACATCATCTGCAAAAAGCAGTGACCCAATCCTGAGCCCACCAAACCGGACCCCCTCAACACCCTGGCTGCGCCTAGAAATTCTGTCCATAAAAGTTATGAACAGAATCGGTGACAAAGGGCAGCCCTGGCGGAGTCCAACTCTCACTGGAAACGGGTTCGACTTACTGCCGGCAATGCGGACCAAGCTCTGGCACTGATCGTACAGGGACTGAACAGCCCTTATCAGGGGGGCCGGTACCCCATACTCTCGGAGTACCCCCCACAGGATTCCCCGAGGGACACGGTCGAATGCCTTTTCTAAGTCCACAAAACACATGTAGACTGGTTGGGCAAACTCCCATGCACCCTCCAGGACCCTGCTAAGGGTATAGAGCTGGTCCACTGTTCCGCGACCAGGACGAAAACCACACTGTTCCTCCTGAATCCAACATCTTTGAAAATAAAAATCACAAAAAAGTGAAAATTGGAAGAAACTTGAATGTAAAATGAGAAAAAGGTTTCAAATAAAAGCTTCACAGGTGCTTGAAGTACAGTGTTTGGGGGGCCTTACCATATCAGGAGTTACAATGGTAAAGAAGCAAAAGACAAAGTAAATTCTCAATTCCAAAGAGCCAGAATTTGTTATTAATTATCATTAGGAAATCTCATTACTACAAGCAGATGCTTTGTTTTGCTTCTGTAAAAGCAATGTTGCAAAGTACACTGACACTCATTAAAAGCCTGTGGTTGTCAAGCCATGAAAATTGCACATTAAAATAATTTGCGTTACAAAAGGCGGCACTAAAAGGCTGCACCTGAACTGGTATCTAAGCAATACTAATGCGGAATTTAGGGGCCTGGAATGAAAGCCATCCTTCTAATTAGTGTACTGTTTCAGATGAACATAATTCTGCCAGGGATTTCAGGCAGGCTGATAATGAAGGTGTGGGGCATTTTATTTAGTACAGAGGTCAAGATCGGATTTTTAATGAAAGAGTTGCACACATCAGTGATGCCAAAATCGAATGTCATTTTAAGAGCATTGCATGTGGTTTCCAGATTCCAAATAAACAAGAAATGAATTCAGTGGGGGCCAGCTCAGTGGACTGCTGCTCCTGTTTTGTGGAAACATATTGTGATGAGCTCCTGCTGGTACCTGCCATGAGTTGTTCCCCATCTGGGATGTGATCCCATGACCTCAGCCTTCATAATGAAGGAACATTCACATCACATCACCTGTGAGGCTTCTGTGACTCTTTTGTATGCTGAATATGTCTATAAATATTTTACACTGGAACTAGACTAGATTATCAACTAATAGTATTCAAGATTTGACAAAGAGACAAAAGATTTGACAAACTGACAACCTGTAATGCTTACTGACGGCATTTATTATAAAATATTACTTACCTATCAACCAGTGGCATCTTTGTATTAGGGGCAGGAGGGGGCATTGTCCCCTCATTTCCAGCAGATGGTGCTGTTTTGCATAAACTACATACAATAATTTAATGTATTGTTATATGGTATGGTGAGGATGCAAGGAGTAGAGTTGGCGAAGGTGGATGAGTTTAAATACTTGGGATCAACAATACAGAATAATGGGGATTGTGGAAGAGAGGTGAAAAAGAGAGTGCAGGCAGGGTGGAATGGATGGAGAGGAGTGTCAGGAGTCATATGTAACAAATGGGTATCAGCAAGAGTGAAAGGGAAGGTCTACAGGACGGTAGTGAGACCATCTATGTTATATGGGTTGGTGGCACTGACCAGAAAGCAAGAGATAGCATCTTTAACTCTGCCACCTCCAGCTCTAAGATTTGCATTGGGTGTGACGAGGATGGACAAGATTAGAAATGAGGACATTAGAGGGTCAGCTCAAGTTGGACGGTTGGGAGACAAAGTCAGAGAGGCGAGATTGTGTTGGTTTGGACATGTGCAGAGGAGAGATGCTAGAACAAGGATGCTAAGGATAGAGCTGCCAGGAAAGAGGAAAAGAGGAAGGCCTAAGAGAAGGTTTATGGATGTGGTGAGAGAGGACATGCAGGTGATGGGTTTAACAGAACACGATGCAGAGGACAGAAAGATATGGAAGAAGATGATCTGCTGTGGCAATCCCTAACTGGAGCAGCCGAAAGAGGAAGAAGAAGATTGTTATACGGTTATTATCAAACAGATTTTATTTTTCAGTTTCCTTCATATGCTCAATGCAATTTCTCATGTAGAAAAAATGCTGCTTCTAGGAATCTGAGAAATTCTCTTTGTTCCTGGTGCTTATAGCCTGTATCTGGGTAGATTGGGCAGGCCCTTCGACCACACAATATTTTGGCACATATATCATCAGCAGCCATACCACATGCACTTCAGCAGAGGTCTTCCACCATAGGAAGAGGTGTTGGTGAGGCCAGCAGGGGCCGCTTACTATGTGATCTGAATTTGGATCCCAATGCCCCAGTGCAGTGATGGGGACACTGTGTTGTAAAAATGGCACCATCCTTTGGATGAGACGTAAAACCGAGTTCCTGGCTCTCTTTGGTCATAAAAGGTCCCTGGGCATTCTTCATAAAGAGTAGGGTGTATCCCAATGTCCAGACTAAATTGACCACCTCAGCTTAGTCATTCGGGGCCCCTAATCATCCCTTGTCTCTAATTAGCTATCTCCCTCACCACTTCACCACCAAAGAGCTAATGTGTGGTGAGCGTACTGGCACAAAATGGCTGCTGTTGCATCATCCAGGTGGATCTGCAATTTAGTGGTGGTTGAAGCGACTCCCCAATTACTGAAGCATTTTGAGTAGTGAGAAAAGTGCCATATAAATGTAAAGAATTATTATTATTATTATTACCACATGTGAAAGAGACTAAACTTTTCAGTTCCATCTTGGGTTTTGAAAGACAGCATCCTTTCAAGCGACCTTTGCTGCATTGGAATAGTCGTCATCAGCATTATCCATCCATCTATCCATCCAGTTTCCAACCTGCTGAATCCGAACACAGGGTCACGTGGGTCTGCTGGAGCCAATCTCAGCCAACACAGGGCACAAGGCAGGAACCAATCCTGGGCAGGGTGCCAACCCACCGCAGGACACACACAAACACACCCACACACCAAGGCCAATTTAGAATCGCCAATCCACCTAACCTGCATGTCCTTGGACTGTGGGAGGAAACCGGAGCGCCCGGAGGAAACCCACACAGACACGGGGAGAACATGCAAACTCCACGCAGGGAGGACCCGGGAAGCGAACCCAGGTCCCCAGGTCTCCCAACTGCGAGGCAGCAGCGCTACCCACTGCGCCACCGTGCCGCCCATCAGCATTATCATGAATCAAATTAATTATTTAAGTACAGAATGATTTAGCATTTTGCCTATTGAACAATAACTGGACATTAAATGTTTAGGACCACATCAGCCCAAAGAATTGCATTCCACATTCTTTGATTGAAGTTGCGAATGTGTTCAGTTTTAACAGCTATATATTAGCTGTGCAGTTCCTTGTTTACTGAATGACTATTCATTTGTGATTTTGCTTTCAGCATTGAGTATTTCATGCACATTGAAATAAAATTTTATTCCTGTCCTTTGGTGCTTGTCCTGTGTAACAAAACAATATCTTCATATATATTCATTTTGCATCCTTCCATGTGGCTCCAATGATCTCCACCTCGTTTACTGCCTGCACATTCACATCTCCAACTCCACTTTTACACTACTCCCTTGAGGTCAGAGGCAACACCATCTTCATTGACTTTCTCTGATTCTGTGAGTCAATACAAGCCAGGATGTTTCCTAAGAATTACAAGCAGCCATGTCTACAGTCCAATGCATTTACAAAGAAGGGCAAGTCTCTTAAGAGTCACAAGTACTGCTCATATATCTGTCTCACTCGCACATACACGCAAACTCTGTACCTTTCCTTTTATGGACGGCTTCTTAGGATGACTCCTCTCCATCTTACAACCTGCGGACAATATTGCTGCTTTCCATTTAAAGTGGGAAATTCTGAGTTCCTCTGGAACACCCCGTTAAGTCGGATTTACAAAATAAGAAACTCGGGATTAGTCTGTCAAGTCCGAGTTTGTCCAACTTCATGAAGTCAATTCCAAGGTGGCGATGTACACCATGAACTCTTTGAATGCTAGGTGCACAATTCAACACTGATATTGCAATTAAAAATCAAATGAAACTGAAGTACAATAGTAAATTTAAAAAACAAAACCTTGATCTCTTTACTACGACCATGGCTGATTATTCTTCATCACTCAAAAAATAAGATTAGTACTATGGGATACGAGTCATTTTCAGAGCCTTGATCTTGTTACATTTCCTTACAAAGCAACTGAGTTTATTGTTACATTATAAAACATACAATTTCTGAATTCACCTACACATTGCTTGGTTTTGAGGAACCAGAGAATGTTCTGACAGTAACTGGCACACTCTTACAGCAAGTCATATTAGAGCTGCCGATTTACCTAACTATTAATTATTGTAATGAGGGAGGAAACACAAGTTAAAATGGCTAAAAATACAAAGTTAAATCAGACAAGAGAGTAGGCTATAAATGAAGCAGCACACCCTTGAGCTATGAGGGAGCAACAGCAAAGTCATCTCACTTGTTTCAAGTAATTTCAGATCAAAGCAGATTATAATTATTAGTACCTTTAAAGCCACACCTAATAATACACAACACTGTCCACATTCCCTGTTCATGGACATGAAAGGAAAATGTTTTTAGACATCAGAACATAACCAAGAATCATGTAGTCCTCACCAGGTCCTAAAATTAAATACATCTAACCTCAGGTGACATCAAACATATAACAGGTTTGAACTTTTTTATTAGTTATTATTGAAAAAATGCCAACATGCATAAGCCAAATATGAAAAAATAAGTGTATCCTTACAGCTTCAATATCAACCAAGAAAGTAAGTAGAACCAGGATCTGCATTCAAACATTACAAAAATTGTGATAAGAACAGGCCATTCAGCCCAATAATTTCATCGATTGTATTCATTCAGATTGTCCAAAATAAAATCAAGTCAAGATCTGAAGGTCTCTAAAGACCTGAGGCCTCATGCATAACGCCGTGCATAGAATTCATACTAAAACATGGCATATGGACAAAAGTCGAAATGAGCTTATGCACAAAAAAAATTCAGATCCAGAAAACAGTGCGTAAGCCAACTTCCACACACTTCCTCTACATAAATCCTGGTCTGCATGAAATGTAACACTTATGGACGTGCCTGCCGCCCCTCCCAGACTCCTACCAAAATTATGCCTCTTTGAATATGCAAATCAATATAAATATTCCCTTAAGTTCAGCCTTCTGTGAAAAGACAATGGCAAAAGCATGGGGAAAAAAGAAGAATTATCAGCGAATACCAAGTGGAGGCAAGGAAAACGTATTATTTGTTGGTTTAAGCAGTGATATAAACAACAAAAGGAAGTTGATCAAAAGTTCAAGCTCAGAAAGTCACACAGTGCCCGAAATATAAAAGAAGTGGTCAGATATCAAAGTCGAAGCCCACCATCTGAGTGTCATATGGAAGCTTATTAGGGTACAGAGAAAAGAAAAAAAAATAGGGACATATTGGGAAAAAAAGCTTGAAATGTCAACTTTAATCTCAAAATTTCCACTTTAATTACAGTTTATTTGTCATTAAAGTAGAATGTCATAAACTTAATCGTAAAACCTTTTAATTTCTAGTTTCTCAAATCCCATCGTAACTAAAGTAGCACGTTAAATGCTTTGTATTCTGTGTGTTCTTCTATATACTCTATATGTGTGAATCACTACTTGCTTCTTAAATGGGCTTTCTCATACGCCGACAGGACACAGAATACATTACATTCAGGGTATTACAGCTCCCTGAACAATTTAAATACTAAGATGTATACTTGATACCATTTTCATGATGAAATGAATTAAAGCATATATATATAAACATAGGTCCATATTGATGCAATGGTAGCGACGAGGTGCCGCTACATCCGGAGATTGTTCCTGCCTCCTGCAAGATGCTTGCTGCACCGTGCGGGACACTCGATGAAAGAAACAGTACTGCTGCAATAAATTATTTCAAATGTACTAACACCCAATTCCTGTCCTTCCTTTTCTTTCTCCAAGTAACCTATCACCACACAATCAGCTCTTTAATAAATGTCAAGCCATCTATAAGCTTAGAACGCTGATTCTTCAAAACGTTTAAGGAACATTGAAATATCTTCATAGTACATGTTTAATTATTCCATCCATCTATCCATACAAGGTTGCACCAGTCTCAGCAAACATACACTGCGAGGCAGAAACAATCCCTGAATGATAAATTGATAAATTTCAGTCAGGTTTTAGAACAAATCACAGCACAGAAACTGCACTCGTTAAAGTAGTAAATGACTTGCGGGTAAATGCAGACAGAGGCCATTTATCTGTTCTCATCCTCTTAGATTTGAGTGCCGCATTTGACACTATTGATCATAATATTCTTAAGAATCGCCTTAGTCAATGGGTGGGCCTCTCTGGCAGTGTCTTAAACTGGTTTGAATCCTACCTGGCAGGGAGAAAATTCTTTGTTAGTTGTGGTAATTATAACTCAAAGACACATGATATTCTATATGGTGTTCCACAAGGCTCTATCCTGGGTCCGCTGCTCTTCTCAATCTACATGCTTCCATTAGGTCAGATTATCTCGGGACATAACGTGAGCTACCACAGCTATGCTGATGACACACAGCTGTATTTATCAATAGCACCTGATGACCCCAAATCTCTTGATTCACTAACACAATGTCTAACCTGTATCTCAGAATGGATGAATAGTAACTTTCTCAAATTAAATAAAGAAAAAAACGAAATCTTAGTGATTGGCAATAATGGATACAATGAGGCTATTAGAAATAAACTGGATGCATTAGGATTAAAAGTCAAATCGGAGGTAAAAAGCTTAGGGGTAACCGTTGATTGTAATCTGAATTTTAAATCGCATATTAATAAAATCACTAGGACAGCATTTTTTCACCTAAGGAACATAGCAAAAGTTAGACCTCTTATATCATCGAAAGATGCAGAGAAATTAGTTCATGCGTTTGTCTTTAGTCGGCTAGATTACTGTAATGCACTCCTCTCAGGACTACCCAAAAAAGACATCAATCGTTTGCAGTTAGTGCAGAATGCAGCTGCTAGAATCCTTACCAGGAAAAGAAAATCCGAACACATTTCTCCAGTTTTGATGTCACTACACTGGTTACCTGTGTCATTCAGAATTGACTTTAAAATTCTGCTTATGGTTTATAAAGCTTTAAATAATCTCGCCCCGTCTTATATATCGGAATGTCTGACACCTTATATTCCAAATCGCAACCTCAGATCCTCAACTGTGTGTCTCCTTAGAATTCCAAGAGCAAAACTTAAAAGAAGTGGTGAGGCGGCCTTCTGCTGTTATGCACCTAAAATCTGGAATAGCCTGCCAGTAGGAATTCGCCAGGCTAATACAGTGGAGCACTTTAAAAAACTACTGAAAACACATTACTTTAACATGGCCTTCTCATAACTTCACTGTAATTTAATCCTGACACTCTGTATATCCAATTCATTATAATAACTATTCATTCAAAATTTGTACTAACCCCTACTCTCTCTTCTGTTTTCTTTTCCGGTGTCCTATTGGTGGTGGCTTGTGCCACCACCATCTACCCAAAGCACCATGATGTTCCAACAATGATGGATGGATTAAAAGCCAGAAGTCTGTATGACCATCAGCATCAAGTGACTCCGTGAGAACCCTAACTACAAAGAGGACTATTTCATTTATGTTAGGTAGAATGCCCAAAGGGGACTGGGCGGTCTCGTGGCCTGGAACCCCTACAGATTTTATTTTTTTCTCCAGCCTTCTGGAGTTTTTTTTTGTTTTTTCTGTCCACCCTGGCCATCGGACCTTACTCCTTTCTATGTTAACTAATGTTGTCTTATTTTAATTTCTTATTTGTCTTTTATTCTTCTTTTCTTCATTATGTAAAGCACTTTGAGCTACTTTTTGTATGAAAATGTGCTATATAAATAAATGTTGTTGTTGTTGTTGTTGAATGGGGAGCCAGCTCATTGCTACTGCTGTCCACTGTTTCCACAATTTTACTAAAAGTATACATTATTTAAATGAAGTTAAAAATGTATCTGTATAATGTAATATATATATATACTTTACTGCATTTAACCTGAAAAATGATATCAAGAGCTCCAAGAAGATAGTGCCTGGAAATCTAAATCAACTTAGAAACCAGTCGTCATCATCTGTAAATATACGATCTCTTCTTTTGAATTGAATTGAATTAATAATAATAATAATTCATTACATTTATATAGCGCTTTTCTCAGTACTCAAAGCGCTATCCACACAGGGAGGAACAGGGAAGCGAACCCACAATCTTCCACAGTCTCTTTACTGCAAAGCAGCAGCAATTGAACTGAATTCCTTTATTGTTATTGCATGGTACAATGAGATTCAATATGCAAATCCTCTATAAACTTATTTTCCTATAAAATGGTAAAATAACAACAATCAATAATAATAATACGATAAAAAACAATGAAAAATATTCAGTATGAAAGCATAAGTGGCTCAGGTTGTGCAATATAATGCAAGTTTACAGTGAAGTAATTGTACTTATAAGTACAAACAGTTTTACCAGGAGCACTTGATGGACTGACTGAGTGTGTTTAGAGCTCGTGGGATAAAACTGTTTCTGAACCATGAGGTTCATGCAGGAAAGGCTCTGAAGTGTTTACCAAATGGGCAAAGTTCAAATAGACTGTGCGCATGGCTGAGGCAGCGTGTTCTAGAAGCTCTATCCCGATAATTCTCTTCGCTCTTGACACAATCTGCTGTATAGCCGTGCACCATTATATGGTTACAGGTAGATTACAATCAGATGCTTTAAATTAAAAAACAATATGCAGTTAATGTCAGTGTATTTGATAAAGCTGCATCAGGGATATGAATCTAAAAAATAAAGGGAAGCAACGAAGGAACAGTATCACTGCTTTGATGCTGTGTGCCACCAATTTGCAAAATCGAGCCGAAAACTTGTGTATGCTAAAGTTTGAGCTGGTGTGAGAATGTGCGTGGCTTTACACCAAGTTTAGTTTTTATACATCGCGATGTGAATGTGGAAATGGACGTATGCAACATTTTTGTGCATATGCATCATTTATACATGAGGCCGATGTTCCCTACCACACTATGTGACAATTTATTCCATGTGTCTGTTTCTTTGTGTGAAAGAAAACTTTCTAACATTTGTGTAAAATTTCCCCTTTACAAGTTTCCTACTGTGTCCATGAGCTCTTGTTGTTCAAAGTATTTTAAAGTCAGAACAATGATCTGTTTATTAGTTTCTTTCATAATTTTAAACACTTCAACCATGTCCCCTCCTAATCCCTGATTTCCTAAATGGAAAAGGTTCAGCTCCATCAATCTCTCCTCATAGTTCATGTCTCTCAGTCCTGGAAACAGCCCAGTCACTCTTCACTGGACTTTCTCTAGTGCTGCTATGTCTTTTTGTAATATGGAGAAAAAAATTATTTCACAGTAGTCCAGGTGTAGTCCTAAAGTACTCCACACATCAGGGCGCTATATAACCTGTAACCTTTAATGGCTTCTAAACCTTGTCTGGCAACTGATAGTGACAACTCCTCTATGACTCCTATATCCTTCTCATAATTGATTTTCAGACCTCCCATTTTGTATTCAAACCTAACATTTTTACTTCCTACATGTAATACTTTACATTTACTTACATTAAATTTCATCTGCCACAAATCTGCCCAAACCAGTATGCTTTCCAAATCTCTCTATAATGATTCAGTGGATTTCAGATTATCTGCCAATCCATCTATTTTGGGATCATCTGCAAATTTAACTATCTTGCTACTTACAGCCATTTCCAAATCATTTATTTTTATTAAAAACAGAAAACAAAATAGCCCTAGCACTGACTATTGAGGGACCTCACTCTTAACATTACCTAATCCTGGTAGGTTTCTTCGCACTATAATCCTCTGCTTCCTGTATCTGAGCCAGTTTTGCCCCCATCTACACACAACACCCTGAACTCACACTTCTTAATGTTTGATCCCCAACCTATTATGTGGCATCTTATTAAATGTTTTGTCAAGTCAAGATAAATAATAACATATAATTCAATTTTATCATATCCTTTTGTTACTTAATCAGAGACTTTGTGTCATAAGCACATTATAAATTCTGAGTTGTCAATTTAAAATTCAACAGCTTTCATAATATAATCTGCCATTTAAAGCTACTGCTAATTCATTAGTCATCAATTTGTCTTTTAAATTATACATTTAGAGAGGCCTAAAGCCTGATAGCCTTATATGAATTATGTCACAGTGTTTATTTATTATAAAGAGACAACAGTCATGGCTAAGGTCATGGAAAGCTTCATCATCACTGATGGGAAATTCACTTGGTCATATATACCTAGACTGATATACAGTAACATAGCAGTTGATGATTTCATAATTTACATAATGGTCTTTGTGTCCATTATAAAAACTACTCAGAGTAAATGATTTCAGAAAATATGTGTTGTGTTGCATATACAGTATTTATTAAGTTAGGCAAGCTAGCAAGAAAATGTAAGTAGTACCCTGGGGTAAAAGGCAAAGTCAAAACTAACAAGTTGGTCAAAAACCAAGAGGTCAGACACAAGGTTTCCAAGGCCAAATTGCAGGACAAAAATTTAAATAAAAAATTCAAAAGTTATAGGAAATGTTATAGGATAAGAAGGGATAAAAATGTTTGTTTTGAATTGGGTAACTTGGTAATTTTGTCCAGCCCATTTTTGGAGTTCTGCATGACATGATGTCAGATTTGGCTTTTTTTCTCTGTTTTTTTGTGTTGTTCCAATGCACATAAAGGAAATAAACATATGTATATGAAAACATTTGTAATTGCTACAATTGTCTGGGAGAAATGATGCATTTTCTGGGAAAATTCCAGGGGTCCCGATAATTTGGTCCATGACTCTATATATATATATATATATATACCGGTATATATATATATATATATATATATACCGGTATATATATATATATATACATATATATATATATATATATATATATATATATATATATATATATATATATATATATAAAATGCAAAGTTGACTGACTTATTCAACTTCTCACTCACTCATTAACACAAGCACTGTTTTCAGCGAGAAAGGTGAATTTGGCAGGATGGTACATCATCAAGAACATGGGGACACAGCTGGAAATTTGTTGAGGGTAAATTTTGAAGGAAGGAAGTTTTTCTTCACACAGAGAACTATGGACACATGGAATAAGAAGATTCATATGAGAGATCTGAGTACTTTTGTAGCAGCATTACTTAAAATTGTCTACACCTCCCAGTTTGGTTGCTGGGAAGAAAAATGATTACGCAGGCTCTTTAAAAGGGAGCCAAAAAGACACAGAGGAATTGCAATCAACTGTCTGGATTTGTTTCTACGCATCCCACACACTATTGGATTGCAACTGCAATCACCGCAGAATACCATTCTCCTGGATGTATGTGCTGTCCTGTGCCTGCATATCCATGTTATTTTGTCTTTGTTGGATACTTCTGTGTCTGGGAAGCACATCCAATCACTCCAAATCTTCATTCTACAACTCAAATCTGGTAGGACAAAACTTTTCATTTAATTCAGAGGGCTGTTCTACACAACGTCATCAGTAGGTACTGTAATGGACTTTATTGTTAGTGTTAATTGTTTAATGAGTAGTGTCTGTTGTTTGGGTTCATGTATGTAAGTAATTATCACCATTGGGAAACTGGGGAGGACTTTTGCGCATGCGCTTTTGTTTAATAATGTTTTTTCTCTTCATTATTTGATTAATATATACTTTACTATCTTTATTATTGATATAGTCACTGAGCCGCTTATCAGTGTCTGTGTGTGTGTGTGTGTGTGTGTGTGTGCTTGTGTGTGTGTGTGGTGCCAGATTGAGGCTGGTTGTGTTCCTGGGGTCCTCATAATAAAATAAACAAATCACCATCTTTAGACAGTGTGAATCTTAGCATTACCGTGACTGCTACGACTTGTTCCACAGAAGAATATACTTCTAAATACTTGATCACATTTAAATAAGTTGGATGAACTTTCAAATCTTATGGTGAGTCACAGCAAGTTCAGGTACTGTGACATTTTGGGTACTCCTAAGAAATGGCTTAAACATTTTATTTCTATTTTAATACTGGACAAGTTTCATTTGATATGATAAAACTGAGTGAAAAAGGCAGGAGGAGGAGGACTGGATATCTATGTGAATAAGCAGTGCTCATTGCAATTAAAACTAAAATGTGTAATCTAGACATTGAAATACTAACGTAATTCATCCACATTAATGACTAGGGAGAAAAGTAACATCATACTTGTTAATCTTTATTAACTTTTGGAAAGAAATGATTCACTCCATTACCAACTCACTGGTGATGTCCTGGCTCAGCTTGAACCAAATAACAAATTTTTGAGATGAACCAGGTTGTATGCAAAAGGTAAATAAATAAATAAAATAAAAACAAAATGAATGAAACCCAGATGAGAGACAAAAAGTCAAATCTAGACAAGCCACAAAAATTAATTAGCAAAGATAGTTTTTTTTTTTCTTTTCTTAAAAGACTTTATCCGCAGATCAGATGAAGGTTGATACAAATGCTGACCTTTTATCAGTCAAAGAACTCAAATGTCACGACCCCAGAGACCACACCCCTACAAATATGGGACACGCCCCTTACCTTAGTATGCAAAATGGCATCTAATACAGAAAAAAACAATATTCTTCTGGCTTGATTATGACAGATGATGAACGATTCTGTCCCTAGAATGCTGATGATTTCAACCAGGGGTACTTTGGTAGAAACAAACTTGTATAAGCATGATCCATTTGTGGACACAGCAAGCTAGGACTTCTCTATTAAATATTAATGCCTTTAAATTTAAACTTGTGACACAACTGGGCAGATCTGACCACATCTTTCCCACCTGCAAGCCTGTTATCAGACGGTAGCATCTCTCTTATTAATCAAGCATGTGCTTGCAAGGTTATAGTTTGTTATAATATTTAAGTTTTTCTTGAGCTTCTATAAAGTATTAATTTCCCCCAGGGACAAATAAAGTGCTATTGATCTATCTGTCTGTCTGTCTGTTTAATAGTGCCCTTTCTATATAAGTAAAATGTATTATTATTATTGTTATTATTATTATCATGTAAAAGTATTTTATTCCCAATAGATATAATGCATTTTTTTAAAATATTTTTACAAGGACATGGTTTAAAACGACTTATAAAATAAAGTCTGCAAATTTCACAAATAATGCATTCAAAAATAATGAAATTAAAAAAAATAACATCAGTCACAGTATCAGGGTGTAAACTTGTGTTAACTACTTTGGTAATTTTCGGGACTATGTGGGAGCAGCCTCTTTAATACTTGCTTTTAAACATTTTGTCCCTTGTGTTGAATGAAAGATTAGGAAGCATGACCAGAATAAAAATGAACAAATGAAATAGCATTAAGAACTCTCAAAATTTCAAATTCAATCAGTTTTTAAAGTCACAGAAAGTAAGAGCCTATAGTAGCAGCAATGAACACATGGACAGAACCAACCTAAGTTGGAACTCCATTGTATTCGTACTTTTCTGTTCAGTTTATTCTTTAATCTCTGGGGCAAAATATCAGATGATTGCAATAACTACATCAGCAATTTATACTTAACCTTATTTTATAGCAGGAGAAATGGTAATAAAATTGAAAGAGTAAAAACTGTTGGCGGTGAAAGACCCATATTTAGAGCTGACATTGCACTGCCATTTGGATAGGATCCTTGGTACATTTAATCGCTATCCAATCAATAACCTATTAGCACAAAATTCATGGCTAAAGTCAAGTACTCGCTGAAGTGGGTGATTCCATTTTCAAAAATTACTTTCACTGTTTTTAAAGAAGGCTTCACAATTTAAAATTAATTTCTTTTAAATTAAATGCCCACCCATCCATCCATGGATGTGGGAAACCAGAATCTGTTTAATTTAAATTAAAACAGAAAAATCTGTGAATAAAATGTTTAAGGCCCTCATCAATGATATAGCAAATTGTATGGCTTGTAAATATTAATTTAAATATCAGGGTCTATGAAAACTAAATGCATTAAAGCAAAATGTATTGCACTACAGAAGTGAAATAAAATTGGATCTATGCATCCATTGAGGTCAATAGGAAGAAGCCTATCGGATAAAGGCTGGAAGCAGGGTGGGACTGTAGACTACCTGTGGAGAAACAGGAAGAACGTGCAAGCTCCAAACAGAGTGCACTTAGAATGGGGACACAAATCCAGAACTATGAGCCGTTAGCACTTAGCACTGCTACTGTTCTGTCTGAAGCAAAACAACACTCTTTATTAAGCTTTTCAGCAAGTCAAATATTTTTTAAAAATAAGGCAAATAATACCAATGTGGGGAGAAAAGAGACAGTACTGGAAAAAATGTTGGGGTCCCCATTTTAATTAGCAACATTACTAAGTAAGATTAAGAAAACTAAACAAAGCAGCTGAACTCAAAAATGTCTGGTGATTGTCAGTGATCACTTTTGAGTGGTTCTTCAGGTAGTCTAGTTCTGGCTCAGACATGTGACCCCCAAGGGGGTGGGGTTTCCAAAGGGAAAAATGCCGACTTACAACATATGCGTCTTACGACCATTCAGCTGTATTCTCCATGCCAGCTCCGTATGCTGTGACTCATTCATCTCAGTCTCAGTCTATTACCTGCAGTGGTTTTGACTACGTTCAGGTAATTTGTCTTACAATTACAGGAAAAAAGGCAATTGATCTCATCACAAAAATGAAGGTGGTCAAGCAGTGTGTGAGAGGAAAGAAAGTAAATGTGATCGCATGTGACTTTAAGTTATCCCTTTGTAACTGTTGTTCACCACACACGCTGTACTGCCATGCTCTGGTGTTGAATCCAGTTAACCTCCAAAGCTTCTGCATTGTGACTCACAATGTGCCACATCGTGTGAACCGCTACAAAGGGGTAATGAGACCACACTGAACTCCTTTATCTGTTAATGCTTATTATGAATAGGCTGAAATGTTAAAACAAAGTGGTCAGACTATCCTGGTATAATTCCTCCTTTCACAGTTAACACAATGAACACTAATGATATAACATAATGCAGACAAAGAAAGGATTCATGAAGCTGTTAAAGGTTCAGCACCCATGTGACCAATAGTAATAAAATAACTACAAACAAATGATAGAAAATCTACACAATGTACTAAGAATGATGATAAAAAAGACATAAAACAAATAATATGACTTAAGGGACTTAGTATACAGTTCTATACATACGGTCATATTTATATACATATGCCGGTCCATCTTAAATCCAGAATGACTTACAACCGGTCCGTCGGAAACCGAACATGGTCGTAAATCGACTACTACCTGTACTGTGTACAATGACAGTAAAGGAATTCAATTCAATTCAATTATGGGTTGTTTCCATCTCAACTAACATTAAGAAAGAAGTTGATTGCTATTTTCAGCTCAAATAATATTCTGAGCAGGAAAAATAATTTTACCATAAAATCAACTATTTTTTTTAAAACAAGTGTGTTTCACTAAATCTGATATTTCATGGAAATACTTTATGGTAGAGAAATTCCAATTTCAGAAACAGATTCAGCACACTTAAATCTAGGTCATGCAAAATTTTATGAAAATCACTTCAGCTATTTTTGCTTAACTAGCAAACGGTAGTGATAAACGAGCCACGCTGAATTCACTTCACCATGCATTCGGCAAAAATATGGAAATGTTTGGGAATGTCTGCAAACTCTGAGAAATGCATTGTAGTCAACAGAGAATGAGAAACTAAACTAGTTTTGAGTAGATTATAATTGTGCAATGGTCTTTTAAAAGTCCATAAAGGGCTAAGGAAGTGTCTGCCAACTAATTGTGACCAGAAATGTGACCTGAACTCATGCGTCCCTGAAATAAAATTATGATGTAACTCTACAATACTCTGAGTCTTTTATTTCTCTTCGGGTCTTCCAAGCTCCTATCACTATGACTAACTAACACCCGCAGAGCATGTGATGAAAGTCATGAGCATTATGTACTCAGGGGCTGTCCCTTTAACTAAGCAATCTGCAATATATATATATTGTGGGGCATTACATGCTTTGTCTGTAAGTGAAGACACTACATACGATGAATCTATGCAGAACAACAAAGTATTTTCATATTTTTCTCATTATGATCATCTACTGTACCTCTCAAATGAAAATATCGCTAGTCTGATCACATAGTGACATCACACGTATTTAATAAGTTACAATACATGAAGCAATTCTGCACAAAGTGTCCCAAGGGTCTGATATAGCAGGTAAGCTGTCAATATAAAAAGTACACAGCTAGCATTCGTGATAGATAGATAGATAGATAGATAGATAGATAGATAGATAGATAGATAGATAGATAGATAGATAGATAGATGAATACTTTATTAATCCCAAGGGGAAATTCACATACTCCAGCAGCAGCACACTGATACAAAAAACAATGTTAAATTAAAGAGTAATAAAAATGCAGGTAAAAACAGACAATAATTTTGAATAATGTTAACGTTTACCCCACCCACCCCCAAACGGGTGGAATTGAAGAGTCGCATAGTTTGGGGGAGGAACAATCTTCTCAGTCTGTCATTGGAGCAGGACAGTCACAGCAGTCTGTCCCTGAAGCTGCTCCTCTGTCTGGAGATGATCCTGTTCAGTGGATGCGGTGGATTCTCCATAATTGATTGGAGCCTGCTGAGCGCCCGTCGCTCCGCCACAGATGTCAAACTGTCCAGCTCCATGCCTACAATAGAGCCTGCCATTTTACATGGAGAAAAGAGACGAATGGAGTAATCCACAAGTGAATGCAGCTCATTCGAAATGTTTTCACAGACTTGGCAGACATTACAATGTATTCTAACACAAGAATAAACAGTCAATTTTCTTTGAAAGTATACACATCTGTCATCAAATCATGTACTTGAATACTGGTGCAGCATTTCAATATACAGTAGTTGCGGTCTGTGGCTTCAAAAAAAAGGGCCAGGTTTTAAATCCATAAAGCCGTGTTACTCTCCGTGGGCACAATTGCACGACCGCGGGGAGTTAATGAGGTAGTTGGGGCGAGTCGCACCTGCACGTGTGGGTGTGATCGTTCTCAAGTGCCTCATTGGCTTCTTGCGGCATGTGATTAAGGCGCTGCGCCCACGGAGACGTAGGTGTATATATACGGGTTGGCACAAGGAAAGGAGAGGAATCAAAGAAAAGGAAAAAGATAGAAAGAGGTTAACGGCAGTCTTGGCGATTGACCTGGCCACCTGGAAGGAGGGGGCAGAACGAGCTGGGGCCTCGCAAAGGATCGTTAGCTGTGGTGCTCTGGGGTCTAGTTCGCCCCACTGAATATTTGGGTGGAGCGTGGCGAGCAAGGCAGGTATCCTCCCTAAGCTTTTGAGGTGCAACCAAGTGAGCACAAAGGAAGAAGGGAGGAGAGCCGACCTTGGTCGGTCTGGCCGTGATGCCAGGAGAGGTAGCCAAGCCAGAGGTCGGCCGAAAGGAGCTCGTGGCTGCTGAGTCTTCACCGACTATGTGAGCATAGGTGAGCCGGGGAGAATGAGAAGGAGGTGGGCTGAGATCAGGAGCAGTTAGTCTGCATTTTAACCTCGGATTTTTAACGGATTTATTTATTGATTTTTTTTTTATCCGCACTTTTCACTGGATTTTTATGGATTTATATATGTACTGTTTTTAGAGCACTGCACAATTGACACTTGTTGGTTTTACTTTTGTGTTGACTGTTTTTTAATAAAAGCACTTGAGCACTTTTTCCACCATCCTTTGGCATCATTAGTGAATTGTCCTCATTTGTCAGCTCATCTTGGTCATGACTATCAACAGTGTTGGTTCAGCAGACGCCCATGTAGGAAGAGGGAGTCTGCAGGGCACTGGCATTGTCGAAATGCATACATTGTCCAGGTCATTGCAAAAACTTTTTGAGTGAAGTGCTATCCACCAGTACACTCTTTACTTGCAGCTCGATTGCTACATCCATTATGTGTCACTTCACATGTTCTCACTTCCCCATGTCAGATTCATGCTGGCAGTGTACTTTGTATCCCACAATGTGTGAAAGACGTTGTATTGCCATTTCAAGTGGGTTTATAGTCTTTTTTACCTAACTGAAATAACTAGAGTGCCAGTAAAACAATGTGAGTGATTGTAAGTGTGACTTTTTCACTGATCATTTTATAATTATCTGCTCAAAACAGACAGCAATTCACATCTGGGAAACAATGATGAGTAAAGTTGATAACAGCAGCAGGACAGGATTTGTGGAGGTATAAATTATATAAAAATGCAGTTACGAGCCAGCTAGAGGAGAGAGCGATAATGATCTTGTCATGGTGCCCCTTCAAGTTGGGGCACCTTGGTGCACAGTTTGAGAACTGTTGGGTAGTGATATCCCCATCCAACACTGGCTGTTACTGCTCTTTGATGCCACGCTGGCCTTGCAAAGCATTATGGGGCACTGGGAAAAAAAAAATCTGTCCAAACCTGCTGCCCAGCAAATTTTCAGGTAAAATATGTCAAACAAGTTAATAGGAGAACCCAGTAAATTCACTGCAAAAAATGCTTTGGCAGATTTCACCAGTCAACACTAGCAAATAAACAAGCCAACAAGATGCAATCTGAGGTCTGAAAGGAGGTGCTTAGTATGCAAAATAATGACAAAGAAAACCAAAAAAATTCAACAGACAGTCAAAGGGTATTATGATTTCATTTATATTGACGTCCATTATGCTGTCACTGGTTATGTGCTACGTGTGTCACATGGCTAACCACCATTTTACATCATGCTAATCAGACATTAAAAGTGGCAGCACATATGAAAAAATAATTTTACGAAATTACACCAGCAATGACATTTCCATTATAAATTTAAGAAAATTAACTAAAAATAAACAAAACTTGTTGCATAATTTTCACAATCCTGCCGTCTGGGGGTCCTATGTCAATTTTATTTTTGGGTCAGTCTTTCAACAATGACATTCCTGGTAGAGCCCAGTGTTTTGCACTAGCTTGACAAAGCATATGCCACCAGAGCCAGTGCCAGGTCCATTTGTCTTGGGCCTTGCTGAGTCCATTTGCTGTCTGATGCTACCCACAGAATGAGCAAAGACTGAATGCAGATTCCAATCACCATTCTACCTTGGATGGTGAAGAGTTTGCCGTGATCTAAGCCTAATGTTCACTATGGTCAAATGCTCTGACAAATACAGAACATTTTCCATAGATGAGGACTGTGGTGGCAGACTCCAACATTTAACACAGAAAAAAAGAAGAATTTATTCACATAAAGAAATAGATAGATAGATAGATAGATAGATAGATAGATAGATAGATAGATAGATAGATAGATAGATAGATAGATAGATACTTTATTAATCCCAAGGGTAAATTCACATACTCCAGCAGCACCTTACTGATACAAAAAACAATATTAAATTAAAGATTGATAATAATGCAGGTAGTAACAGACAATAACTTTGTATAATGTAAATGTTTACACCCCTGGATGGAATTGAAGAGTCGCATAGTTTGGCAGAGGAACGATCTTCTCAGTCTGTCAGTGGAGCAGGACAGTGACAGCAGTCTGTCGCTGAAGCTGCTCCTCTGTCTGCAGGTGATACTGTTTAGTGGATGCAGTGGATTCTCCATTATTGACAGGAGCCTGCTGAGCGCCCGTCGCTCTGCCACAGATGTCAAATTGTCCAGTTCCATGCCAACAACAGAGCCTGCCTTCCTCACCAGTTTGTCCAGGCGTGAGGCATCTTTCTTCTTAATGCTGCCTCCCCAGCACACCACCGCGTAGAAGAGGGTGCTCGCCACAACCATCTGATAGAACATATGCAGCATCTTATTGCAGATGTTGAAGGACACCAGCCTTCTAAGGAAGTATAACCGGCTCTCTCCTTTCTTACACAGAGCATCAGTATTGACTGTCCAGTCTAATTTATCATCAAGTTGCACTCCCAGTCCAAATAAACCAATGTTATGGGATGTGCAGTCAGTCCATGACCAGAGGTGCATTACAAAGGTTGTTAGAATAACCAATGGTTACACTTAAATTAATAATGGTCAGGTGTTTTTCAATACTCACTTGTGTGTCCAATTCAATAGGCAAGGGTGTGTGAGAGCTGGTGTTCAATTCTACATCATTCTTAGTTCCAGGAATTCACTGACTTCAGTTTGGCTAGTATTTTAATTGTGGTGTATTGTCGAAGAATACCATCAAATAAAAAAAAAAAAAAAAATAGTCATACCTTTTCAAAAGCATTGACTGATACTAATTGAGATTATGTATGTTTAAAGGCCAGTTACCAGCCCCAGAGTAAAACAGTTTCTAACATCAGTTGGGAAATAAACATAACAGAACCTTGCTACATTTCCTTAATGAATGTTTACTTTTCACCTACACAAAAGAAAAAGGTGAGGAGTAAGCATAGATTCTCTAACGTTTTTTGTTTAATCCCAATGTACACCCTAGTAGAGAAGGTAAACACAAAACGAGAATATAACATTGAAACCTTGCAAATGTCATTGTTTAGTCATGGCTAGCCACACATTTCACTCTCTATCAGATTTTGTAATCTTTCAGTGCTACAAGGTTCAGACGGCGCCATTCACTGCGTAATGTTAACTCAAAATCGGTTCACATTTAATCATTGTCTGCTAATGCTTCTAGACTGCTCCTCATGGCCTCTGAATATTATGCAACTTTCACTAATAAACTTCTATTTACTTTAATACTTGGAGAAACATTGGTCTCTGTTGCTTTATTTTCAATACTGGTTATAGAAAATGTAATGTGAAGTCAATATTGAAGGGTTTATTATTGGGCATAAGGGAAATGTGAATATTTAATGGTGCTTAGATGTAAAGATAGCCCTGGCAAGGGCGGTGTTAAGAGTGCTGCAGCACTTTATGTTGAAGGGCATGACTTCCAGAACTTCTAACCGATAATATTAGAAAGAGAGCTCAAATCGCTCTAAGGGTATCTTAAACTTATCTTTTTATACACTGTGTGGACCACCAGGGAGTGTACCACTCCCCAAACACTGACACAGACAGGCTGAGACACAAGGATTTCCAGATAGCACACCTTTATTTAAGAGGGTTTATCTTTTGCTCCCTACTACGCAACACAGAACAAAGCATCAAATAACACACAGTCCTTTCTTCTTTCTTTCTCTTCTTCTGTCACATCCACTACTCCTGAAAAGCTTTGTCCTCCACCTCCCAACTCTGGCTCACTGACTGATGGTGAAGTGGCTGCTTTTATATGCACCCGGAAATGCCCCAGGTGTTTCTTGATCTTCTTTCCGCCACACTTTCGGGTGTGGCGTCAGTGGAGACCCCAAAGGGTTCAACTGTAGCCCAACAGGAGCCCAACAGGGCTGCTCCAAGCTATAACTCTGTGGTGCAGTAGCAATCCTGGGGTGCTGCCCTCTATCGTCTCAGGGAGGACATTGTCCCAAAGAGGTTCTCTCCCTCAGTCCTTCCACCCAGCCAGCATTCCGGAAGGCTCTGGATGTTGTAGGACTGTCTTGGCTGACACGCCTCTGCAACATCATATGGACATCGGGGACAGTGCCTCTGGATTGGCAGACTTTAAGAAGGGGGACCGGAGAGTGTGTTCCAACTACAGATGGATCACACTCCTCAGCCTCCTTGGAAAAGTCTATTCGGGGGTCCTGGAGAGCATTGTTCATCAGATAGTCAAATCTCGGATTCAGGAGGAACAGTGTGGTTTTCGTCCTAGTCATGGAACAGTGGACCAGCTCTACACCCTTGGCAGAATCCTTGAGGGTGCATAGGAGTTTGCCCAACCAGTCTACATGTGTTTAGTGGACTTGGAAAAGGCGTTCGACTGTGTCCCTCGGGGAATCCTGTGGGGGGTGCTCTGGGAATATGGGGTACCTGACCCCTTGATAAGGGCTGTTCGGTTCCTGTACAGAGCTTGGTCCGCATTGCCAGCAGTAAGTCAAACCCGTTTCCGGTGAGAGTTGGACTCCGCCAGGGCTGCCCTTTGTCATCAATTCCGTTCATAACTCAATTTACCAGTCGATCTATGTTCCTACACTCACCTATGGTCATGAGCTATGGGTAGTGACCAAAAGAACGAGATCGCGAATACAAGCAGCTGAAATGAGTTTCCTCCGCAGGGTGTCTGGGCTTTCCCTTAAAGATAGGGTGAGAAACTCCATCCCCAGGGTGAGTGGCCAGGGAGAGGGAAATCTGGGCATCTCTACTCAAGTTGCTGCCCCCGGCGACCTGATCTTGGATAAGCGGAAGAGAATGGATGGATGGATAGATGGATGGATGGATAAGAACATAAGAAATCTGACAAATGAGAGGATATCAATTCACTCCATCAAGCATGTTGGTTTAGCTAATAGCCAAACTGTCCCAATATCTCACCTGGAAACTTCCTAAAGGTTTTAAATTTTCTTCTTTAACTACTGTGACCACCAGATGTGCCATCGACCCCCCAAATCCCAGACACAACTGCACAAAGCAGTCCTGGTTACAAATAAAACTTTTTTTTCATTTACAAATATCTTTTTCAAATCCCACACCACATTCTTCAATTCACAAGAGCTCCTTCTACTTTTTCAGGTGAGCTTCGCTCTCTTTCCCTCAACTCTGACTCAATAGGAGGCTTGATGGCTTCCTTTTAGGTTTCTCAGGAGTACTTCTGGAGCCAGAGGATAGCCTGATGGAAGCACTTCTACAGTTCTTTGGGAAGAAGCTTCCCAAAACAGAGAGTCCTTCTCCCTGCAGCATCCTCTGGAGGCAGTCATGGATCCTGATAGGATTGTCCTTCAGGACTGTGAATTCCATGAATCCCTGCAGGTGTCCATACTAGGTCCACACCAGCGGAGCACTGCCATCTATTACTGTATACTGGTGGAAGGAACATCCATTAATCTTTTCTCTTTCCAGCTGGGTTATGCCTCCTCTTAAGTTATCCTTTTGTCATGGTTTCCCAGCCGGAGAAGAATCCACCTTCCATCCCATTAGGGACTCTAGTCCATCCACCATACTACATTACACAATCATTTGTTTCAGATTCCTACAACTCTTTGAGTAATGAAATGATTCCTGGCTTCAGTCAAAAATGCTCTTCCCCTTAATGGCCAATGGTGCCCTTATGTATATGATTCATAATTTAGTCGAAATAATTCATATGGATCTACAAAATTGATCTCTTTTAGAATTTTGAAGACCTGGATTATATCCTGTTCGAGATTAAACAGGGTTAATTCTCTGAGACTATCAGAAGACAACATATTCTTAAATCCAGGGGTCACTTGGTTGCTCTCCTCTGCACAACTTGACGTGTTGCTATGTCTTTTTTGTAGCATAGTGATGCACAATATTCCAGATGTGGCCTCACTAATGCGTTATATAGACTTAGAATAACATTCCCACAATTTAAATTCAGCAGTTTTTAGAAAATTACTTACCTTTGTAACAGTTTCAACACATTGCTTAGACATTGAGAATATTGTAAACCCTTAAATCCTTTCCGGAGGAACATGCTATCTGCATGTCTCCCATTGTCAATGTCAATTTATTTATATAGCACATTTAAACAAACATAGTAATGCTGTGGCCAAAGTGCTTTACAAAAATAGAACAAATTAACATAAAACACAAATAGAAATAAAATATATGAACATAAAATAAAATACATAATAAATAGAAGTAATGTTATATACATAAAAAATAGAAGTAATGTAATATAATCACAAAGAGGACGCCATCAGTATTACTGAAGGTAACTGAATGCAAGTGAGTAGAAATGAGTCTTTAATCTTGTTTTAAACAGTTCAATTGTAGACGACTCCTTTATATGATGAGGTAAAGAGTTCCACAGGTGAGGCGCAGCAGCTGCAAAAGACCTGTCCCCCTTGGTTTTACACTTGGTATGAGGGACAACCAGAGATAGCTGACCAGAAGATCTAAGCACTCTAGATGGCTGATGTAAAACACACAGTTCAGATGAATAGGCAGGAGCAAGCCCATGTAAAGATTTAAAAACTAGCAGCAGGATTTTAAAATCAATTCGAAAACTGACAGGCAGCCAGTGTAAAGAAGCCAAAATAGGAGAGACAGAGTCATACTTCCTTGCCCCAACCAGAAAGCGAGCGGTAGCATTTTGTACCAACTGTAACCTGTGTATCAACAATTTGTTAATCCCAGAATACAGCGAGTTGCAGTAATCGAGGCGAGAAAAAATAAACACACGAGTAGCTATCTCAAGATCCCTAGAAGATAAAAAAGGCTTTATCTTACCTAATAGACGAAGTTGGAAAAAGCAACTCTTGACTACAGAATTTATTTGTTTCTCAAAAGAGAGGTTACTGTCAAAGGTAACACCAAGATTGCGGACTTGAGGTTTGGAAAAGACAAAGAAAGAGCCAAGAAGACCAAGACCAATTTGGGCTTTAGCTGATGGACCCACTATAAGCACCTCCGTTTTATTTTGATTTAGATCAAGAAAATTATTACCCATCCAGGATCTTAATTCAGACAGACAGTTGTGGAGTTGATTTGTTGTAGAGTTGCAGACAGGAATATAAACCTAAGTATCATCAGCATAGCAGTGAAAAGAAATGTTAAATTTCCTAAAAATTGACCCAATAGGGTGAAGGTATATGGAGAATAAAATATCTTGTATTTATAATTGATATTCATTTTCCCTACATGTAGCACTTTGTACTTTTCTATGTTGAACTGTATTTTCCATTGTTATCTCAGTTTTGAAGACTGCCCGATTTTTTTTAATTGCTTTTGCTGTGTCTCCAGTATCTCATATTCCTCCAATTTTAATATCATCTGCAAATTTCACATATGGTATGGTAACTCCACCAGAGTTTATGTCATTAATACAAATTACAAAAAGTAGGGGTCCAAGGACAGAAATTTGTGAGACTCCACTAATGACCTCAGTCAACATGGGTTATTCTCCTCTTATTTCTATTTTTTGTCTCCTCTCAGTGAACCAACTTGAGATCCAGTTTGTAGGTCGCCTCCAATGCCAACAGCTTCTAGTTTCAAAATTCATCTTTCTTTTTGTGACAGACTGAGGAGATCGTTCCTCCCCCACTAAACTATGCAACTCTTCAATTCCACTCGGGGGGGGGGGGGGGGGGGGGGGGTAAACGTTAACATTATTCAAAGTTATTGTCTGTTTTTACCTACTTTTTTATCACTCTTTAATTTAATATTGTTTTTTGTATCAGTATGCTGCTGCTGGAGTATGTGAATTTCCCCTTGAGATTAATAAAGTATCTATCTATCTATATAAGGCTTTTTGAAAGTCTAAGTAACTGATGTTGTATGTTTTCCTTTCACCAACAATTCTACAGTCCCTACATTGATGGATTGAAGGCCAGAGGTCCACATGACTGTCATCATCAAGTTCTTCCATGTGAAGCCTGAAAACCATGAGGACTGATTGAGATCATTTATGCTAGGTAGAATGCCTAGAGGGGGCTGGTTGGTCTCATGGCCTCAGAACCCCTGCAGATTTTATTTTTTCTCCACCTGTCTGGAGTTTTTTTTTTTTCTGTCTTCCCTGGCCATCAGACCTTATTTTATTCTTTGTTAATTAGCATTGCCAATTATTTATATTTTTTCCTTTTTTTCTTTCTTCAGCACTTTGAGCTACATCAATTTTTATGAAAACGTGCTATAGAAATAAATGTTGTTGTTATTGTTGTTGTTATAGCAGCCTGCTCAAAAAAATCTAAACAATTGTTTTGGCAAGATCGTCCTCTCATAAATCCATGCTGGCTTTTATTAAGTATGCTGTTTTCATACAGGTCCTTTTGTAATTTCTTTCTTATTATGGTTTCTATAATTATGCAAGGTGCAGAGGTAAGACTTACTGGTCTGTAATTACCACAATCCATTTTTTCTGTAGATTGGTGTCACATTTGCAATTTTCCTGTTATCTACTACTTCTCCTACCATAAGTGACTGCTCAAATATGCCTAATAAAAGTTTAGAAATAATGTCTTTCACTTCTTTGAGCAGAGCTGTTAAAATCCCATCAAGGCTAGGGGGTTGATTAATGTTCTACATATTGAGGATTTGAAGCACTAAAATCTATAAACTCTGAGCTTGTTTTGACTTCTGCATTGGCAGTCCATTTGTTTCTTCTTTTCCAAATACTTGATTGATATGTGTTTTTAGGTCATTTGCTATTTCTTTCTCATTTTTAGTAATTTCTCCTTGTACATGACTGAGGTTTCATAAATTCTCTTTTATCAGCTTTTTTACTGGAGTAGTACTCAAGGAATTGTTTTGTGTTTGTTTTTGCTTCACTAGCAGTTTTTTTGTTTTCTTCTTTTGACCTTTGGAATGCTTTTTTGATCTCTTGCTGTAGTGTCTGGTATTCCTCTAAGTCAGAACTGTATGGCTCTTTTTAATATTTTCTTTTACAGTGACTTTTCCAGTGTTCCCTACATAACTGACTTATGAACTCTAACACACACACACACACACACACACACTGGGTTCACAGCTTAGTGTGCTGAGAGTAGGATGACTAATAACATCTTCAAATCTGTCCTCATGGTCCTCTCCCAGAAAACAGTGGTCTTTTCCCTTGAAACAAGGGATGAGAAACTGCCAAGTGGTATAGTTCAAGTACCCCAGAATCTTGACCACTGAAAACTTTGGCAGATATGTGTATGTTATAAAAGACTATGTTGGTGAAGCAAGAGCTCTGTCCTCATATGAAGGTTTACATTTACTCATCAGTTGGCATCCCCTCCATCTACTAAGGTCAAGAATTCTGGTGCTCACTTAAAAGAATAAGGACGCATGTACAAGTTGCCATAATGAGGTTCCTGTATATAAGTTCTGGGCTCCATCTCTGTAAAAGGAAGGACATCAAACATAAACAACTGCACCCAGATCTTGAAAGAGGAGCCAGTTGAGGTGATTGAGCATACAGGACCCTCCAAAGCTCTTATCTCAGGGAACTGGGCTATGTAGAACCCACTAGGATAAGACTGAGAGATGTTCTGGGAGCATCTGGGAATTCCCCAAGAGAAGATAAAGGTTGGCCTGGTTTTTCCATCTTTGTGTGTTCCTTGATGAAAAAGTGGATTGAAAGTGTAGTGAAATTTATGTCTTTTTGCGTGATCTGGTAGTGGGGTTGTGGTTTCCAAAGGGCTTTTTCTGGTTTTTTTTGTGTTTGTGCATTGGGCGCAGTCAATAATTATAGTAGATGAGGCGTAAGTATATTTCTGCAAAACATGATGTTGCAAGCCTACTTTGTGTAGGCAGTACCCTCTCCTTAAAACATCTTCACTGCCTGCTGAGTGTGTAACTTCTAATATTTGATATCTGAGAAGTTTATTGCTCTGTCGTGACTGACAACATTTTCTTTAGTATGTATGATAGCTCTAGTTTGACATGTTAAAGCACACCACTGACCTGCTTTTGATCTCCCTTAGTATTCGTCATCTGATGTTTCTCGTTTCAGTGTCCAACAATAGTCAACCAGCACTGATAAATTCCAAATATCCTGATTCCATCTGTCATGCACGTTGCGCATAGGAGACAGTTTAAGGGCTTTGATGATGGTAATTCTCTGCCGATCCTGGGGATGGCGCTGTGTGATAACAGCCCCTCTTTTTCTCTGTCTGCAGACAGGAAGACTGACCACTCTCTTCAACTGATGTCATTTCAGGGATCCGCCCACTTGGGCCTGCCTCTTCCTTCCTGATTATATCATAACTGGAAGAACCCCCAACTTTGCCAGACACCTAAGAAGACTCACATCTGAGAATACTTATTTTGCTTTTTGCACACTTTGTTTTAATTTTATTTTACTTAATTCAGTTATACAGGGTTTGCCGAAAGATATCTCAACACTTTGACCTTGTTTGTCTTGTTTCTTATATCATCGCCCTGGAGAAACCTTTCACCATGCTCATCACTGACTGCATCAAGATTATCAAGGAAGAAGTTCAAGTGTAAATGCAGAAAATGAATGCTTTAGCAACATGTCACACTTCTTAGTTTTGTATGCTTGACGCATGACGTCAACCGTTTGGATGTAGTTTGGTGCTCTGTAATTGCCAAGAAAACTCTCAACCACATACTTGAATGCCTTCCATGTGATTTTCTCCAGCCCCATTAGCAGATCTTCAAATCACTTGTCATTAATGACGTGTCTCATTTGTGGACCAACGAAAATATTGGCAACAGTTATTCATGGAAACATGTGCCTCACAAACTGTAATCTTTCAATTCATTTCTTCATTGCTTTTTTGAAATTTTTAATCAGTCTGAGTTTTATATGAAGAGGAGACAAAATATCTTGTTAGGTCGGCAAGAAGTTTATACTCCACATTTTTCTGCCTTGAACTAAATGCTTACAGGGCTGTCAGTTCATTTTAATGTACAGTAAAGAGACTGTTTAGCACAGCTGTCACAATCGTACATGAAACAACAGTACTTATATCTGAGCTGCATTCCAAATAGCAATGTCACTGCTTTTAGATCACCACTGATGTTCCAGTTGTAGTTTTTGGATTGTATATATACATTGTGGAAAGTCTTCAATTAAAGAATAAGACGTTCACAAAACAAAGTGTTGGGGACCGTCCCCGTATATTGTCCTGCAGACAAAGTAGCAAAATAAATGATCAAAAGCAAACCAAAATGGTAACATTTGACAATCTTTATCTGACAAAATGGCGTTTATATACAGTATTGAATTGTGGGAACAGGAAATGGTTTGCAGGAAGTGACGTTGTAACAGGAAGCGGAAACAACGTCGTTTGATGAAAAGCGGAAGTGATGTCTTTGAGAAAGTGTCGGAAGTGATGTCAGTCCATGTAACAGGAAGTGATGTCATGGCGGCCATTTTGAAATTCAGAAAGGTTGGAAATTAGTTTTCTTCGGTTTTTCTGTGGAGAGAAGAGATTCCGGTAAGTACCACGTGACAACCCTTCATCTCGCGATGTTTCACTCACCTTTAGGTTTTTAGACTGCCTCCTAATCGCACGTGTGTGACAACATATATATATATATATATATATATATATATATATATATATATATATAAATATACACAGTATATTGTCACAAAACGCAGACACAATAGTCATAAAAAGGTTTTGGGCAGCCACCCATATAATATTCCCTGGCTGCAAAAGGGTAAATGGCTAGCACTGATGTGCTTAGAACGGAGTTTAAAACAGAACTGATCAACTATTTGTTAAATTGCGGTTTTAAAGGCAAAAACAGGATATGATGTCAACAGGGTCCATATCCGGAAGGATCTTCCTCCATAGGGTCCAACCCGGAAGTGACGTCATTAAAAGGGCCAGAACTGGAAGGGTTCTCCTCCATGGGTTCAGGACCGTTAGTGACATCATCAGAAGGCCTGGAACTGGAGGTGACATCATCAGGGCCAAGCAGAATTGCAGGTCTGCAGGAAAGCGAGAAAAAAGGACAGCGCATTCCACCACCACCTGGTCTGGCATGGAATTACTCTCATTTAGACCCTTTAGCCACCTCCCATGTGCACGTGTGTGACAATATATATATATATATATATATATATATATATATATATATATATATATATACTTATAATAATATGACAAGAAATCACAACAATAGGTGATTGCAATTAAACAATACATGACAGGAAATTTTAGAGGTGAGTTCTGTGATCCGCAGGTCAAAAATGTTCAGGAAGCAAAATCTTCATCATCCAGTGTTATAATTCTAACTTTGAGGAAACTGAATTATTAAGGTCAGTGCACAGAACAAAGCATTCCTGCTTTGATTAATCAAACAAAAAACATCATTGAAGCCTAGCACTCAAACAACAACCAAAGGAAAAAGTATTTTAGAGTAAGAAAATCTGCTTATGACTTTATTTTGTTTTGTGATTTTTTGATTCAGGTTTAGTCTTAATAATGTGAAGAAAATATATATGTTACAGTCAATGTGTGAAATTAAGCATTGTGTACAATGCTTATGAAATCTATAGAATGCTGAAAATGGGATGTCAAAGTACATAACGATTAAAATTTCTGACATTTCCTAGGAATTCTACACAATGCCAAGAGGCAAACCAGCAAGTTATTCTGTATAATGCCTAGGTATTATATACAATGCCTTATGGAAAGTATATAGCATATTAAAGTAACACAGAAATTTCATGCTTTGCTAACAACGTCACTCATTCTATAGAATGCCTGGGCATTCTGTACAATACCTGCTTTTCACACATTGCTGGCAACATAATATATAACAAATTCAGACTACCAGCTCTGCTAGTGTTTTTGAATATTCTGATGACTGCTCAACAAAAGACCTTTACAGTCTCTGTCACTTGCAAAACACTGAGGCTTCTTTGCCAAAACCATTAATAGAAATGCCAAGTTTGCAGTAAACTGAATGGATCGTGCAGTAAGTTTTATGACAATAATGCAGATATGTATACTGTGTAAGACATGAGATACATAGGCGCACAACTGAAGGAGATGATATGGCAAACTCAAACATGGATTAAGCTTAAAGAGAGTCGACTAAGGCAACTGTTAGTGATATAAATTAAATTCAAATACATCATAACATCTCTGGGCTTCTCAAAATAGATGACATCACAATGGCCATCTCGGATATTTAAAATAATGTAGTGTTGTCAGCCAAACAATAGGAATAGTAAAAAGTATATTTTACAGTATAAATAGAAAATGTACAAAATTGTTCAACTGGCTTTAGAACCCGACATTTGATGTTCATATTTTAAAGAAATTCATATTAGGTTACTTAGTGAGTTCCAGCTAGCCCAGTCTAAGTGAGTTTGTGCTGGTGAGTGCTCCTTGACACAGATTTGTATTTCTTCATGGTTGGGCCCATGCATCATGCCTAATGACAGGGGGGTCTAGTGACTGTAATTGTATTGTCACTCCAGAGGTTGGTGCTGTGTCCTTTTGCCTTTCTATCCTCCTCCCTCTACAGACCAGATAATTGACGGCTATAACAACTCTGACATCACTTCTGGTGTTTGTCCACTTTGACCCACCTCTTCCTGCCAGAAGGACTGAAAACCGAAAGCTCCTTCATCTTTGTCAGTTCTATCCTAAACTCACACCTGGGAAGACGTCTCATCAGTTATTGCAAGTTTTTTTGCATTTATCAATCCAGTTATATAGGATTACCAAGCTTATACCTCAACTCTTTATTGTTGTCCTCTTGTCTCTCTTACACCCTACAGTCAAAAAGAAAGTTCAAAAAGGGGATGGTTGGATACTGGGTGGTGTTATTACCTTTCAGAATTATTTAAACAACATAAGCCTTCTTAAACAATCTCAACTGTAGAAACATGAGTAGAGAAATACAAGCAGCTCTGGACTGGGACCTGACAGATCTACAGCTGACTAAGTGATAAGTGGAGAAACTCTATAATATTCACACAAGCGGCTTTTTACACTTCATACTAATGTTTGTATCAACCACTTAATGTTGTTTGCTTTAGCCAGTAAGGACACTAAAGTAGATAAAGCACTTTAGACGTCATCTTTGCCCTTTTCATTTTCCCAGAAATGTAAACTGTATACAGAGACATTCAATATACTGTTTATTATACAATGATCCATTACTCATGCAGCAGTAGGTAACCAATATACAGGAGACATTTCAGCTTTCATTATTAAGAAACTACATATTTGCATATAAGTACTACAAACCACTATTTCAGGGTTTTTCAATGTCGGTCCTGGGGGCCCACTGTGGCTTCAGGCTTTTATTCCAACCAGATTCCTAATCAGTGACAACATCTGATAACACTGAGCTTAATTAATTAGCAGACATTTTTTCTCTTCACTTATTCTTCATTAAGAAAGCACCGCAGCATGTTTTACATTTATAAGATATTTAGGAATATTTCTGCTTTTGCTAGAGATTTAAATGCTTAACAACCGTTTGTTGATTTCATTCTATTTTGCCCTTTGACTGTGCAGTTTGCTACCCTCATTGTATCCTAATAATAAGAACTAGCGGAGCAGACAGCCAGGCAAACAACAAGGCTGCAACTACTTCAGCGTTAGACCCACTAATTAGAAAATAATGAATTAATTAAACAATTAGAGCACTCTGCAAAAAACAGAATGAAAATCAAGATGAAAATATTGTTAAAAAGAAAACAAAATACATTATTCCAATATAACTGCTTGGTACATTTTAATATACCAAACTTAGTTTTCTAATTTCTACATTTTTCCCAAAACACAGAATTTGACAAATAACAGTTCACTTAATTAGCCCAGGAGTCCAATTAAAAATAGAAGCTGGTGGGAACAAAAACCTGCAGCCACAGCGGGCCCCCAGGACCGACACTGAGAACCTCTGCACTATTTTATTCTGTGATTTTATCATAACCTGGAGTCATGTAGCAATTCTGGTTATGCTGTTACAAATGAAGAAATGCATGGCCAAGAATATGTATTCGTCTTTTAAAACTTTTTGCATTTTATTAGATAGATAGATAGATAGATACTTTATTAATCCCAAGGGGAAATTCACATACTCCAGCAGCAGCATATTGATAAAAAAACAATATTACAGTAATCCCTCCTCCATCTCGGGGGTTGCGTTCCAGAGCCACCCGCGAAATAAGAAAATCCGCGAAGTAGAAACCATATGTTTATATGGTTATTTTTATATTGTCATGCTTGGGTCACAGATTTGCGCAGAAACACAGGAGGTTGTAGAGAGACAGGAACGTTATTCAAACACTGCAAACAAACATTTGTCTCTTTTTCAAAAGTTTAAACTGTGCTCCATGACAAGACAGAGATGACAGTTCTGTCTCACAATTAAGAGAATGCAAACATATCTACCTCTTCAAAGGAGCAAACAAATCAATAGGGCTGTTTGCTTAAGTATGCGAAGCACTGCCGGTACAAAGCTGTTGAAGGCGGCAGCTCACACCCCCTCCGTCAGGAGCAGAGAGAGAGAGAGAGCTAGAGAGAGAAAAACAAAGTCAAAAATCAATACGTGCCCTTTGAGCTTTTAAGTATGCGAAGCACCGTGCAGCATACTTAAAAGCTGCACACAGAAGGTAGCAACGTGAAGATAATCTTTCAGCATTTTTAGACGAGCGTCCGTATCGTCTAGGTGTGCGAACAGCCCCCCTGCTCACACCCCCTACGTCAGGATCACAGATAGTCAGCGCAAGAGAGAGAGAAAGAAAAGTAAGTTGGGTAGCTTCTCAGCCATCTGCCAATAGCGTCCCTTGTATGAAATCAACTGGGCAAACCAACTGAGGAAGCATGTACCAGAAATTAAAAGACCCATTGTCCTCAGAAATCCGCGAACCAGCAAAAAATCCGCGATATATATTTAAATATGCTTACATATAAAATCCGCGATAGAGTGAAGCCGCAAAAGGCGAAGCGCGATATGGCGAGGGATCACTGTACATTATACAGTGATAAAAATGCAGGTATAACAGACAATAACTTTGTATAATGTAAACGCTTAACCCCCCGAGTGGAGTCTCCGCAGTCTGTCAGTGGAGCAGGATGGTGACAGCAGTCTGTCGCTGAAGCTGCTCCTCTGTCTGGAGATGATCCTGTTTAGTGGATGCAGTGGATTCTCCATGATTGACAGGAGCCTGCTCAGTGCCCATTGCTCCACCACAGATGTCAAACTGTCCAGCTCCGTGCCTACAATAGAGTCTGCCTTTTATTGTTACAAAACATTGAATCACAGTGGATTTAATTTAGCTTTTTTAACACTGATCAATGGAAAAGCGCTCTTAAATGTCAAAGTGAAGACAGATCTCCGCAAAGTGATTAAAACAAACAAAAAAAGGAGTTAAAATGGAGTATTTCAATGACAGCAAAGCTATGTTGGGTTGCAAAATACTAGCCTGAGTTGCCTTCAAAGATGGGAAGTATTCAGAAGAACACAAATGATGTTTTTGTAGTGGGAAATGAGGGCCTATCTACCTTTGGTGGAATTCAAAAACCAGATTGCAAGCTAACATGATGCCTTGAAAAAACGTAATCAGAGAAGCAGACTTTAGAACCAATCTAGATGAGAACAGGCCATTCAGCACAACAAAGCTTGACATTTCTATCCACTTAATTCTTCTAAAATAAGATCAAGTCAAGGTTTAAATGTCCCTAAAGTCCTACTGTCTACCACCCTACTTGGTCACTTATTCTGTGTGTCTATCATTCTCTCTGTAAAGAAACTTTACCCTTAACAAGTTTCCAACTGTGTCCCCGTATTCTTGATGAACTCATTTTACAATAACAGTCTTGATCCACTGGACTAATTCCCTTTATAATTTTAAATACTTCTCCTCTTTTAAATACTACTCCTCTGTCTCCTCTTAATCTTCTTTTGCTTAAACTGAACAGGCTTTTAATCTTTCCTCACAATTCATCCTCTGTAGCCCTGGCATCAGCCTCGTCGCTCATTTCTGGACGTTTTCTACCACTGCTGTTTCTTTTTTTGTAGCCTGGAGGCCAAAAATACACGCAGTACTCCAGATGAGGCCTCACCATTGTGTTATAAAGCTTGAGCAGAACCTCCTATGACTTGTACTCCACACATCAGGGCGCTATATAACCTGATATTCTGTTAGCCTTCTTAATGGCTTCTGAACACTGTCGGGAAGTTGATAGCTTAGAGTCCACTATGACTCTTAAATCCTTCTCATAAGGTGTACTTTTGATTTTCAGACCTCCCATTTTGTATTCAAACCTAACATTTTTACCTCATATGTGTAATATTTTACATTTACTAACATTAAATTTCATCTGCCACAAATCTGCCCAAGTCTGTTTGCTATCCAAGCCCTTCTGTAATAATTTAATATGTTCTAGACTATCTACCAACCCACCTAATTTGGTAACCTCCTTGGACTATAACCTGACATTCTGTTAGTACTTTTAATGGCTTCTGAACACTGTCTGGCAGTTGAGAGCGTTGAGTCCACTATGTCTCCAAAATCTTTCTCATAAGGTGTACTTTTGGTTTTCAGACCTCCCATTGTTTGTTATGGGAACACAATCCACAGAGGAAGCACCGGACATGATGGGTTGAGGTGCATGAGGAATAGCCCTCTGGAGTTCTGTAGGTGTCACAAGGGGGCACTGCAAGGAGATGTGCTCCTTATTGTGTTGGACTTCTGTATGACCCAGAAGTACTTCGAATGGGCAGTAAGCCCTGGCACTGGAAGTACTCCCTAGTCTGCAATAAAAGAGACTGCACTCCCTTATTGGAGTCGGAGCTGGGAGGAAGGAAGGCAACACTTGACTGGAAGATGGCAGTGTGGTGCAGAGAGGAGACGTGATTGGAAGAGAGGGAGATAGAGAATGAACATGTGCTTGTGCTTCTGTCAACTTTTGGAGGTATTTTGGTAAAATAAGCCATCCTTTATTTGAAGCTGGGACTCTGTGTGTATTCGTGTTGGGGTTTGGGGCTTGCTGTTGGCCTAGATCCATCATAATATATATTGGATATATCTGTATATATCTGCTTTTGATTTAGTATATTCATGTTTTCATATGTCACAGCTGACACTCTAGCAGCTCATGTTGTGCGGATTTTTTATCAGGCACTACTTTGGCTTACAGTCCAGCACCTTAACTACTTGGCTACACTCTCCAGATGATTTTTCCACAATTTCCTTGAGATTAAAAAAGTAAGTGGACCATGTGTCTCCTCGAGGAAGAGTTTTAAAAAAGCAATAAATAAAATGACAGGTAAACCACTGAGTAACCTTTGAAATAACAAATGTCAGTAAAATTTTAAACTGTGATCATTTTTCCCACTTTTCATGGTTGGCAGTAGGAAGCATTAAAGGCTTTATCGCCAATAACGTACACACATTCATCATTTAAAAGGGTGTAATGATAGCTATTACTGCACAGGAGAAAAGCCCTGAGCTCTTATATATCTGACTTTGTGTTTTTCATGATCAGCAAAAAAACTATAAATAGCAGAGCAGTCTAACATGATAGAAAACTTTTAGTTGGTAGGAAACATAAAATAATAATCTGTTTACAACATTTTCAAATCTGCTTAATCCAGTTTAGAGTCATGGGAAGGCTGGAGAATTCCTGGGTGCAAGTAGGAAACATCCTGAATGGATGTCAGTGCAGGACTCCATTTAGTGGTATAAGAAGAACCACCTGTAGCTCAGCTTGAAGACAAAAGAGCTGGTGGTGGACTTCTGCCATGCCAAAGAGCCTTTGAGACCAGTCACCATTCAGGGGGAAGACATGGAAGTGATGTAGGAAAATGAGGGTTCACATAAAGAACAAAGTGGACTGGTCTGACAACACAATGGCACAGGACAAGAAGGGCCAGAGCAGACTGAACTTCTTGAGGTGACTCATATCTTTTGATATATGCAGCAAGCTGGTGGAAATGTTCTAACAGTCCAGTTGCTCTACACCACTGTCTCATGGAGAAGCAACCTGAGTTCAAAAGGAGCACAACAAACTGAACACACTTATCAAGAAAGATAACGCCATCATAGGCTGAACCCTGGGCACACTGGAAGCTGTTGTAGTTAAAATTGTGTTGAAATTGGATGCCGTCATAAAAAATCCCCTCCATTCCTTCCCAGGAGGGACTTTCTTGGTGCACTTTTAGCCACAGGCTCATTCCACCATGGTGTACTAAGAGGTTCCTCTGGGGGTCTTCTCTGTCTGCTGCTCTCAGGCAATTCAATGTTTCTTCCCAATGTCCCAGAAAAATGATTATACTCTAAATTAATTTTGATATTTCTGCACAATATGCATTTGTTGATTAATTGATTGATTGTATTATTTGTCCTGTGAGTCTGTCTCTTTGTTTTATATGTTTCTTCTGCTGTATGCATCTAAATTTCCCCTTGGGATTAATAAAGTTTCTCTTCTAATCTAATCACAGGGTTCTTTCGCATACCAACTAAGCTACAATTTGGAAACACAAATTAGCCTTAACCTGCATACCTTTAGGGATGTGAAAGAAAAAACAGAGTATCTAGAGTTAAAAACCAAAAACTCCTTTGCCATTATTACTAATCTTGGATAACATGGCTACAACAATAGCGTGAAAAAAATCACCAAAAATGTAAAATCCGTGAAACCAGCTACCGCTAGTATATATGGCGCTGATAAGGAAAAGTGAAACCATAAAGCATATATAAGATGCATACAGAATAACATTGTTGCTGTGGAAATCACATACATATGGGGACTTTTTAAGTAGTATTTCATATTTTTTAACCACATTACTGCAGGGACAAGTGATACCTCATGTAGTGGTACTCCTACATGGCCTATACTTGGGCATTTTGAAGTTCATAGTTGATCAGACCAGTGTGAAACACAGACACAAATTAAGATGCAAAACAGTATTGTGGTAAGTGCTAATAATTGCAGTCCTGTGTCAAGCGACTGGCAAAAACACATTTAAAAAATTGACACCTTTAAAAAAGCAAAAATGAATAAAGCAAGGGAAAAAATCTCTAAATATATAAAATCCAATGTCTGTCTGTCTGTTCGCTTTTCATGAGAGAACTACTTAACGGATGTAGATTGGGTTTTGCTTGAACATTCCGGTTGATTTTGCGACTTGTGTCATTGCGCTAAGAATCACAGTTCACATTGTAGGAGCGATATATTCACGCTAATCCGAGAAAGAGGCTGTGGGCCAGGGGGGGTGTGATGTATAAAATATATTTTCAGTGACTCCAAAAATCTGTGCCGTGAAAAAGAAAATGAAAAAGGAAACAAAGTTCAAGAAGGTTAAACTATTACTATTCTGCAAATCTCCATTAGCCAGCTGTTGTTCTCCATTGTCCCGTTGCAGACCTTTTTTAGTCAGCTGCAGATTTCCATTGACCAGCTGTACTTATTCATTGGCCAGTTGCAGATCTCCATTGGCCAGTTGCAGACCTTTATTAGTCAGTTGCAGATCTCAACTGACCAACAGTAGGTATCCTTTGAATTGTAGTTCTTCATTGACCAACTGCACATCTCCAATTGCCATCTTCATGTCTCTATTGGCTAACATCAGTTCTACATTGGCCAGCTGCATAGCTCCATTTGCCAGCTGCAGGTCTCCATTGATCAGCTGCACGTCTCAATTGGCCAACTGTAGATCTGAATTAGCCTTCAGTAGATCTCCATTGGATAGAATTAGTTCTTCATTGGACAGCTGCACACTTCCAGTCGGGTCGGATTTCAGAACAAATCACAGTACAGACACTGCACTTGTTAAAGTAGTAAGTGACTTGTGGGTAAATGCAAACAGAGGCCGTTTATCTGTTCTCATCCTCTTAGATCTGAGTGCCGCATTTGATACCACTGATCACAATATTCTTAGAAATCGCCTTAGTCAATGGGTGGGCCTCTCTGGCAGTGTCTTAAATTGGTTTGAATCCTACCTGGCAGGTAGAAAATTCTTTGTTAGTTGTGGTAATTATACTTCAAAGACCCCTGATATTCTATATGGTGTTCCACAAGGCTCTATCCGGGGTCCGTTGCTCTTTTCGATTTACATGCTTCCGTTAGGTCAGATTATCTCGGGGCATAACGTGAGCTACCACAGCTATGCCGATGACACACAGCAGTATTTATCAATAGCACCTGACGACCCTGACACTCTTGATTCACTGACAAATTATCTCACTTGTGTTTCCAAATGGATGAGTAGTAATTTTCTCAAACTAACTAAAAAGAAAACAGAAATTTTAGTGATTGACAATAACGGATATAATGAGGTTATCTATACTAATAAAAGGCAAAGCCCTCACTGACTCACTGATCACTAATTCTCCAACTTCCCGTGTAGGTAGAAGGCTGAAATTTGGCAGGCTCATTCTTTACAGCTTACTTACAAAAGTTAAGCAGGTTTCATTTCGAAATTCTACGCGTAACGGTCGACAACGTCCGCCATGTTAAACTTTCTTATTTATGGCCCCATCTTCACAAAATTTGGTAGGCGGCTTCCTTGCGTTAACCGAAACTGATGTATGTACTTATTTCGGTGGTATGACGCCACTGTCAGCCGCCATATTGAACTTTCCAACGGTCTTTGTTAGTTATGGGCCCATCTTCAAGAAATTTGGTACGCGGGTTCCCAACGCTAACTGAATGCTACTTATGTACATATACAGTATACGTCCATAGCCTGCAGCTCGGTCGCCGTGTGAGGCGGCGTTGGGTCCCCCATCCCCACGCCTCCCACGTAGTTGGCTGCCTGCCTATATAAGGCCGTCCATCACTCCGGTCTCTTCATTCCCTTCCTTGCTTCGCCACGGTATTCACGTCTCCCTGCTGATAACTGCAGCCTTTTTATTTAATCCACGGCTTCTCCGCTGTTTTATTGTTCGTTTATTACGATTATAGTTATTGTGTAGGTATTTTAGACTTAGTTTACATTGTTCAGGTACCCATTTCCTTTATCGTTCCAACCGTACCCCCATTAACATGTCTATCGAGGTGATCACCATCAATCAAAGAACTGTCACTTACCGAGTGGTTTCCATGCCCGGAGATGGCGACTGCCTTTTCCATTCTCTATGTTACATATTGCACGGCCATATCAGGCTCACTCTCGATATCCGGAGGAACATTGTGTCTTATGTATTGAATGACTGCGACAGGTTCAAGGTGTGGACTGATAACGGTACAGGAGATAATTATACTACACAGGAGCACTATAAGAGTGAAATGCTTAAGCCCTTCACCTATGGTTCTGCATGTGAGTTGATGGCTACCGCTGAATTGTTCGGTTGTCGCTTTCAAGTGTACCAAAATGGCCAAATATTTTACACCTTTGGACAACTGCCAATGCCTCTTAAACATCTTAGATTCACAGGTGATGATTTGAGTAGTGGACACTTTGATGTTTAAACTCTCAAAAGCTGGATGCGAAGTTATCGATGAAACCCATTTCAATTCAAATGCCTCCAATTTCCAGTAAGGCTCTGCTTCGCAATGACAATTAATAAGTCTCAGGGACAGACCCTACAAAAGGTTGGCATTGATTTGAGGCAAGATTGCTTTTCACATGGCCAACTATACGTTGCATGCTCAAGAGTAAGCTCGGAGACAGCTTGGTCATATTACAACTGGAGGGCCGAACTGACAACGTGGTATACAAAGAGATCCTTAACAAATTATTATTGGTATATTTTCCCTCAGTTTAAAAAAGTTTACTTTTCTTCTTAATAAAAATTTTAAAGCAGTACTTCGCCGCTGCGAAGCACGGGTATTTTGCTAGTTAGAAATAAACTTGATGCATTCGGATTACATGTCAAGACGGAGGTAAAGAATTTAGGGGTAACTATTGACTCTGACCTGAATTTTAAATCACATATTAATCAGATTACTAGGACAGCATTTTTTTCACTTAAGAAATATAGCAAAAGTTAGACCTCTTATAACATTGCAAGATGCTAAAAAATTAGTTCACGCTTTTGTTTTCAGTCGGCTAGATTACCGTAATGCACTCCTCTCAGGACCACCCAAAAAAGACATCAGTCGATTGCAACTAGTGCAGAATGGAGCTGCTAGAGTCTTAACTAGGAAAAGAAAATCCAAGCACATCACCCCAGTTTTGATGTCTCTACACTAGTTACCTGTGTCATTTAGAATTGACTTTAAAATATTGCTTATGGTTTACAAAGCCTTAAATAATCTCGCTCCATTTTATATTTTGGAATGTCTTACACCTTACACTCCAAATCGTAACCTTAGATCTTCAAATGAGTGCCTACTTAGAATTTCAAGAGCTAAACTTAAAAGAAGTGGTGAGGCGGCCTTCTGTTGTTATGTGCCTAAAATCTGGAATAGCTTGCCAATAGGAATTCGCCAGGCTAATACAGTGGAGCACTTTAATACACTGTCTGAAAACACATTACTTTAACATGGCTTTCTCATAGCTTCATCTTACTTAAATCCTGATACTCTGTATATTCAATTAATTGTCATTATTATTCATGTTGGCTCCAAAATCCGTACTAACCCCTACTTTCTCTTCTGTTCTTTTTCTGGTTTTCTGAATGGTGGCGATCTGTGCCACCACCACCTAATCAAAGCACCGTGATGTCCTTATATTGATGGATTAAAGGCCAGAAGTACACATGAATATCATCATCAAATTCTTCCATGAGAACCCTGAATACAATGAGGATTGATTGAGGTCATTGATGTTAGGTAGAATGCCTAGGGGGCTGGGCGGTCTTGTGGCCAGGAACCCCTGCAGATATTTTTTTCTTCTCCAGCCATCTGGAGTTTTTGATTTTGTTTTTTCTGTCCTCCCTGGCCATCGGACCTTACTTTTATTCTATGTTACTTAGTGTTCCCTAATTTTAGTTATTTATTTTATCTTTTTTTCTCTTTCTTCATCATGTAAAGCACTTTGAGCTACATTATTTGTATGAAAATGTGCAATATAAATAAATGTTGTTGTTGTTCCATTTGGCCAGCTTCAGATCTCCATTAGCAAGCAGCACATCTCCATACGCCTGTTGCAGATCTCAATTTGCCAGTTACAGACCTTTATTAGTCAGCTGCAGATCTCCACTGGCCAGCTGCAAACCTCAAATAGCCAGCTAATGGTCTCCACTGGCCAGTTGCAGACCTTTATTACAGTCAGTTGCATACCTCCTTTAGCCAGCTGCAGATCTCAATTGGCTAGCTGCTGTTCTCTATTGATCAGTTGTAGTTCTCCATTGGCTAGCCACTGTTCTCCATTGCCCTGTTGCAGACATTTATGAGGAAGTTGCTGAGCTCCACTGGCCAGTTCAGACCTGTGTTAGTCAGATGCAGATCTCCATTAGCCAGAGGCTTAATTAGTCATTGGCCAAATGTATATCTAAATTGGCCTGCTGCAGATTTACATTGGTCAGCGTCAGGTCTACGTCAGCCATGTGTGGATCTCCATTGACTATCTGCAGTTTTTCATTGGCCAGTTGTAGACCTTTGATCGTCAGCTGCGGATCTCCGTTGGCTAGCGTCAGTTCTACATAGGTCAGCTGAAGTTTTTCTTTAGCCAGTTGTAGTCCTTAGTTAGTCAGTTCCAGTTCTCCATTAGCCTGCTGCAGTCTTTTTTAGTCAGCATCACCCTGATGTCCTTGCTGCTGAGACCTCACCCTGGCTATATATCTTTCCAGAGAAGACGCCTGGGCAGTGTGTTCATTGAAGTTTTATTGTTTGTGTGTACTCCCATTCCTTTTTTTTTTTTTTAATTTCCTTGATGTATTTGCTCTGTTTATTTAATTCTGTTATTGGACTTGTTTGCCTTTGCATTGTCTTTTGACAATTCCAAACATATATTAGTCAACTGTAATTCTCAATTGGCAAGTTGCAGATCTCCCTTGGACAGCTGCAGATCTCCAATGACAGGCTACAAATCTCGATTGACAGACCTCTGAGGAACTCCACTGATGACCTCATTCTCCTCCTATCTGTACTCTTTGTGTCCTGCCAGTTAACAAACTTGAGGTGCAGTTTTGTGGGTTACCTCTAATCTCTACAGTTTCTACTTTCAGAATGAATCTTCTGTGAGGGACCATATGGAAGGCTTTTAGAAAGTCAAAAAAATTTAGAAAGTAAATTATGTCATATCTAAAAGATTGGTCTGGCAAGATCTTCCTCTCATAATCCCATAATGGCTGTTATTTGGTATGTTATTTTTATATAGGTGGTTTTCAAATGTATTTCCTTTTATAGCTTCCATAATTTTGTGTGGCACATGTGATACACACAAGCTTAGGGTGTATCACTTGTGTTTTGGGTCATTTTACATTACAGTGAATAATTTTGATGTCTGTTTACCATATATTGAAGGAATACAATCGAGAAGAACCATGATGTCACTTCCACCCAAGTCAACCAACGCTCTGCCTCTTCCGCATTCACCTCTATATAAAACCACTGGACCTAAGCCACACCGTCAGTGGAGACTTGGGACTCAAGAAGAGAGAACCTCTCCAACAAGGACATATTCAAGCCAACATTGACTACACTTCAAAGCCTTTTTATCCATCCATCCATTTTCCAACCTGCTGAATCCGAACACAGGGTCACGGGGGTCTGCTGGAGCCAATCCCAGCCAACACAGGGCACAAGGCAGGAACCAATCCTGGGCAGGGTGCCAACCCACCGCAGGACACACACAAACACTTTTTATTGTTTGTTTATTTTTGAATCTTCCACCTCAACAATTATACTTCTTCTGTCTACTTTTGTATTTTTACAAACAGAAATAGGGTCAATTAGCCACATTTGCAACTTTCCAGTCTGGTACTTCTCCTTTCTTAGGTTACTGTCCAAATATGTCTAATAAAGATTTATAGATGATGTTGTTGTTTTTTTTTAATTCAGTTAGCAAAAACTGAAATATAAGGCTAGAGATACATTAACTCTGTCATGTTGATTGCGTTAGAATAGAGAGGTTCAATTGTTGTGAAGAAGTCTTCAGGGTGCCCAAGAAAGTCCAGCAAGTGCCAGGACCATCTCCTAAAGTTGATTCAGCTGCAGGATCGTGGTACCACCAGTGCAGAGCTTGGTCAGGAATGGTAGCAGCCAGGTGTGAGTGCATCTGCACACATAGTGAGGCGAAGACTTTTGGAGGATGGCCTGGTGCCAAGAAGGGCAGCAAAGAAGCCACTTCTCTCCAAGAAAAAACATCAGGGACAGACTGATATTCTGCAAAACGTACAGGGATTGGACTGCTGAGGACTGTGGTGAAGTCATTTTCTGTGATGAATCCCATTTCTGATTGTTTGGGACATCCGGGAAAAAGAAAAGGTGAGCGTTACCATCAGTCTTGTGTCATGCCAGCAGTAAACCATCCTGAGACCATTTATACTGTATGTGGGGTAGCTTCTCAGCCAATGCAGTGGGCTCACTCACAATTTTTCCTAACAACACAGCCATTAATAAAGAATGGTACCAAAACATCCTCTGAGAGCAACTTCTCCCGACCATCCAAGAACAGTTTGGTGACGAGCAATGCCTTTTCTGGCATGATGGAGCACCGTGCCATGGCAAAAGTGATAACTAAGTGGCTTGGGGAACAAAACATCGACATTTTGGGTCCATGGCCAGGAAACTCCCCAGACCTTAATCCCATTGATAACTTGTGGTCAATCCTCAAGAGGAGGGTGGACAAACAAAAACCCACAAATTCTGACAAACTCCAAGCACTGATTATGCAAGAATGGCCAGCCATCAGTCAGGATTTGGCCCAGAAGTTGATTGACTGCATGCCAGGGTGAATTGCAGAGGTCTTGAAAATGAAGGGCCAACACTGGAAATATTGACTCTTTCCATAAACTTAATGTAATTGTCAATAAAATCCTATGAAACTTATGAAATTCTTGTAATTATACTTCAGCATACCATAGAAACATCTGACAAAAAGATCTAAAAACACTGAAGCAGCAAACTTTGTGAAAACTAATACTTGTGTCATTCTCAAAACTTTTTGCCACGACTGTACATTAGAACATTGACAACAACAGGCTATTCAGCCCAACAAAGCTTGCCAGTCCTTTCCATTTAATGTTTCTAAAATAATATCAAGTCAAGTTTTGAAAGATTCCTATAGTCTACCATGCTACTTGGTAACTTATTCCAAGTGTCTATGGTTCTCTGTATAAAGAAAAACTTCCTAATGTTTGTGTGAAATTTATCCTCAACAAGTTTCAGACTGTGTCCCTGTGTTTTTGATGAACTCATTTTAAAATAACAGTCTTGATCCACTGGACTATTTCCCTTCATAATTTTAAAAACTTCAGTCATGTTTCCTCTTAATCTTCTTTTGCTTAAACTGCATAGGCCCAGCTCTTTTAATCTTTCCTCAAAACTCATCTCCTGTAGCCCTTGAATCAGCCCAGTCACTTTTCTCTGGACCTTTTCTAGTGCTGCTGTGTCCTTTTTTTAGCTTGAAGACCAAAACTGCACCCAGTACTCCAGATGAGGCCTCACCAGTGTGTTATAAACCCTGAGCAGAACCTCCTTGGACTTGTACTCCACACATCAAGGTGCTATATAACCTGACATTCTGTTAGCCTACTTAATGGCTTCTGAACACTGTCGGGACGTTGATAGCTTAGAGTCCACTATGACTCCTAAATCCTTCTCATAAGGTGTACTTTTTTTTCTTTCCAACCTTCCATTGTGTATTCAAACCTAACATTTTTTACTTCCTTTCCTTCCTGTATTGGGCATTCCATTTGTTTCTTCCTGTACAAATACTTGAGTGAAATATTTATTTGGTTCATTTGCCATCTCCTTCTATGTCCGCTCTTTTATTGTCTTTTTACTGGAATACTCAAAACATTGCTTGCTGTTTTGTTTCAGCTTTACTAGCATTCTTTTTCAGTTTCTGTTCTGACGTTTTGAAAGCTTTTATTTGATCTCTTCTTGTAAAAGAACAGACATAAGAAGTGAGACGATTCTGTTAGCTTCCACACAATGGTTCATTTTATTGATTATTTCTGTTGTTACATTCTTACTTTGATTCAGGATTTTCTTACATGCATTTCTTATGTCCATCAGACACTATAGTACATTGGAACAAGAAGAAAGACACGTTGTGAACTTCCATAAGATGTACGTCTTCAGTATTTTGCACTGCACCTGTGGGACCAACAATAAATATTCCCCATTGTATGGAGACAGTAAACTGAAATTAAATCTTCTGATTGTTAAGGTATTTTCAACAGGTCAGTATGTGAGACAAAATGAACAAGTGACTCAGACTGAATTTAATAAGGTTATTTACAAAATGAAATACAGAAGGAACTGGCCTTTATCTGGCACTCCATTAAGGGCTGTGGGAGGTTTTTGGACACTAACTGGGAGAGAGTTGCATAGAGTGGGTGTCACAAAGCTGAAGCATTTGCCAGAAGTAATAAAGCTTCTAAATAGCAGCATGGTCAGCATGAGCAAAAAACAATTTTCAATTATCACTCCAGTATTCGCATGTCCTCTGCTTCCCTCCTTAAATGAGGCACATTTCTCAGGGGGAAGTGATTAGCAGGCTGCCTACTCCTTCTGTTATAATTAACATTGAAGCCATTAGCTTACACAACCATCATTTCCAGAAGTAGAATGTAGCCATTTATTGCGTCCTAAATATAATATTACATTTTTACCCTTAAAATGATGCCCTATTAGCCAAAAAGGATGAGTTAAAAATAGTACTGAAAATTAGAATAATTTCTTTGCTTCCCTAATGGAATATTCACACATATTTAATACTTTACCTGTGCTAGTATCAATGAGATAAGGAGAAAAATGGAAAATGTTAGGGATATTTTAGGGAGAAATAGTGCAAGGGTTAGATGAAAATTAATGTGTTCAGCTCAACAACATAGGATTAATATTATTATTATTATTACTAGTCATTAAGCCCGTTACAATAACGGGCGCTAGAACAGTAGTGCATAAACATTAGTAGGAACAGTCTATATTAAATGGCAAGGGACTTTGACCTCATTCTTTTTGTTGGTCGTATTTTTCTTTGTCTTTCAGCCTTTCTTTTGTTGATGTTTACTTGCTGAGCTGACCGTTCTTCGTGGGCTGCCGCCGTGTATTGTGTGTCTTTAATTTTCTGTGGCAGTAATACTGTCTTGTACGTCCGTTGGCTTGTACGTCCGTAATATACCTTTAATTTTCTCTGGTGGTAATACAGGCGTGCGCATTGATAATATGCCATAAATTTTCTCTGACAGTAATACTGGCTTGTATGTGGCTATAATATGAGTCACTGTATTGTGTACCTTTAATTTCCTCTCGCAGTAATACTGGTTTGTATTTCCATAAAATGCTTGTAACTTTCTCTGACAGTAATATCGCCCATCGCACCGTGCCCCGCGCATGCGCAGTTCACCAGAAGACACACACACACACAGACACCTGGACACACACAGGAATTTTATTAAAGAGGATTATTTGAAGGTGAATCAGTTTGAAAAGTATGCAGTAATTGCAGTGGATAGAAGTAAATGCAATACAACATGTTTGCAATGGCTTATGGGTAGTTCAAACACAAACAGCAGTAGAGAGTTCTGCCGTTAGTCTAGCTGAGGCCAAGGTCACATGATCACGGACACTCTGCTGTGAGATTGTTAAACAAAACACGCCATAGTGAGATTTCTTTGGGCACAGGGAGTGAAACCTGTAGTGCCTTCAATTCATTGTTCATTATTGCCTCATTTTACCAACATGGACCAGGCCGCCACTGTCCTGGTTAAATCTCGCTCTTTTGGCTATGTATGATATAGCATCACTAAATGATAGGTAGTGGAGAGCAAAATAGCTGAGCTTCATTTCACATATTGTTTAGTGAAATCAACCGTAACTTTATTTCCCATGTGACCTCACTGAAAATTTTTTTTTTGGGAGTTTTAAAAGTTTTTTGGGGGGGGTTGAAATTAAGCAGCACTGCTCCTTAAGGTTCTGGCAACACCATGCACCTCTTGGTCTAGATGAAAATAAATAAATAAATAAATAAATAGGAAAAAAGAACTGTTTTTTGGAAATTCAACATGGCTAAACACCACCCACAACGAGACAAGAAGATAAACCTTTCGACAAATACAATAATTCAGAGAGGCATTAAACTTGTTATTCAGATCAGTTGAGAAGAAAATGCTGTGCGCTGATAACAGTGCCTTCCTGCTGCCTGATGGGAATTGCGGTCTCCCTGTCAGTAGTGGTTTTTGAGTTGCCCCTCCATTAACACTCTCCTCCTCTGATATGTTACATAAACAAGCATTTTATGTTGGAACAACAGCAACTCACACACAGTATTTTGTGAAAATGTGTTCAGCTGTTTCTGTGTAATTGGCAAACAATCTAACAGATTACGATTTTATTTATACAGATCAGCATTTCCCAACCTTTGGGTCATGGCAAACCCTGGACAAAAACAACGCTCCAAAGATCGTTCTTAATTTACAGCAGCAGAATTGCAGGTGGACAGCGGCAAACAATGGACAACCTCCTCAATCCCTTGCTCTCTGCTTTGACAATTGCACTTGATTCACCAAAAGGGACCACCTAACTCCCCATCTAATCGCTCAGATGATCACACGCCCCACCTGGGTAAAGATTTTTTACCTTTGCTTTAAATGCTTAACTCCATTTTTCTATATTGTCTTCAATTCACTTTTTTATGGTGAGTTTGCTATGTCAATTGTATTTGAATACTGACAATTAACAAGGAGCAAAGTGGGCATAGATTTAAATTAAACTGACTGAATAGCAGCAGCTATTTTAACGTTATCCACTTGTGTATTTACTAACAGATAATGGCTTAAATATTCTGAATGTTAAAAAATGACAAAATAAACCATGACATTTTCCAACCCACTTAATCCAAACCAGTGTTGCAGGGGGGGCTGGAGCCCATCCCAGCTAGCATAGGGCACGAGACAGGAATGAACCCTGGACAGGGAACCAGGCCATTGCAAGGCACACAGACACACACACAACCCCACACCACACACACACACACACACGCACACACTAGGGAAAACTTAGCACCACCAATTCACATAACCTGTGTGTCTTTAGACAGTGGGAGTAAATCAAAGCACCCAGAGGAAACCCACCCAAGGGTCAGTTTAAATGACTAAATTGCTGGGCATGTCAAATTACATGACTGCATGCCAGCTCTCCAGCATAGTCATGCTTGCTCCTTTTCTGGCCACTAATAGTGTGTTGCCTGAAGGAACCATTGCCGACATTAATATTTAGCCTCAATCTCTGCCTCTTTTTTCTATTCTGTCATGCTACATAAAACACAACACATCAGACAGATGAGCTCCTTTTCTGTTTGCAAGGTTCAAAACACCTGCGTTCTTTATTCCTTGCATACACAATACACTTACAGATGAGCATTTTTTGGTTGTCAGCTCTCATGTGCACAGAGCCAACCCCTACGAATAAAGCCAAAAATCAAACCTGTTTTACTTTCTTGGGGCGAATCACAGAATAGTTGGTCTGAATCCCTGGATATTTCACATTACACAACTGCTGGTCACAGGAACGTGCCATGACTGCCTCCATGAATTGCGACAACAACATTTATTTGAATATCATGTTTTGATACAAGCAATGTAGCTCAAAGTGCTTTACAAAATGAAGTAAATGGAATTTAATATAAAACATCCGTGGTGGGTTGGCACCCTGCCCGGGATTGGTTCCTGCCTTGTGCCCTGTGTTGGCTGGGATTGGCTCCAGCAGACCCCCATGACCCTGTGTTCGGATTCAGCGGGTTGGAAAATGGATGGATGGATGGGTGGATATAAAACATAAACAAACAACATTAGGCAATAATGTTATACAACATTTAACAAAGAAAAAGGTAAAGTTGAATGGCCAGGAGGACAGAAAAAAAAAAAAAAAAACCTCCAGATAGGATGGAGAAAAAAACAAAATCTGCAGGGGTTCCAAGGCCAAGAGACCACCCAGCCCCCACTGGGCATTCTACCTAAAACAGATGTTCTGAATAGGTCCTCCTGGTTTACAGGCTTCACATGGAAGAATTTGATGATGGTGGTCATGTGGACATCTGGGATACACACCATTCAATCCATAAACACAGGGGGCAGCATGGTACCTTGATCAGGTGATGGTGAATCAGATCGCCACCATAGAAGAACTGGAAAAGACGACAGAGAATTAGTACGGATTGCAGAAGAAAATGAAAATTCAATGACCATACAGTTTAATATGGATACAAATGAAATGTGGCTACAAAAGAAGCCTTTTTATATTAATGGGTTTTTAGCAGTTTTTTAAATTGTTCTACAATAGTAGTCTGGCGAATTTCTATTGGTAAAGTATTCTAAAGTTTAGGTGCATAACAGCACAAGGTTGCCTCACCAGTTCTTTTCAGGTAGGCTCTTGAAATTTTAAGCAGACCTTCATTTGAAGATCTGAGGTTACGACTTGGAGTGTAAGGGGACAGACATTCCAAAATATAGGACAGGGAGAGATTATTTAAGGCTTTGTAAACCATTAGTGGTATGTTAAAGTCCATTCTGTAACGACGCTGAAATTGGCGAGATGTGCTCAGATTTTCTTTTTCTATTTAAGATTCTCCCTGCTGAATTCTGCACTAACTGTAACTGATTGTTGTTTTTCTTAGGTAGTCCTGTTCGGAGTGCATTACAGTAATCTAGTCGACTGAAAGCAAAAGTGTGAAATAATTTTCAGCATCTTGTAAAGGTATGAGAGATCTAACTTTACCTATTTTCCTTAAGTGAAAAAATGCAGTCCTAGTAATCTGATAAATATGTGATTTAAAATTTAGGTCAGAATATGTTAATATCAGAATATCTAACTGAAGGCAATGACTGAAAATCACTGAAAAAGACACATAATGTGACATTAACCTTAACACACTGTGGAAAGAATACACCTTAACACAAAAAAAAAAAAACGTTTGGGGCAGCCTCCCGCATACTTGGAGTATGGCTGCAAAATAGGCAAAACAAAAAAGATAAATGCAAACTTGTTACAGATGTGAGTCCAAGACAGAACTGATTGAATGAAGGAAAAATGGAAGCTTTTAACGTCAGGCAGGGGAAATGATGTCATCTGAACAGGAACCGGAAGTGACATCATCGAGCCCAGAACTGGAAGTGACGTCATCAGCATTGGAGCCGGAAGTGATGTCATCAAGCCCAGGCTGAATTTCCTGTGTTTGGTCTGCAGGGACAAAAAAGAAAGGATTAGCACACTCTGCCATCCCCTGATTTGGCATGGAATCACCTTCTTTTGTGAGCCCTTTAGCTGTCTCCTATACACATGTGTGTGACAACACATACATTCTTGGTTCATCTAGGAATGATTTATCATAACCAGTTTTTAATTTCTGTATTGACATAAGAAAACATTGCAACTTGGAAATTGTAGCTTGTGTATATGTAATAGAGGAGTCCAATTTAAAAAAGAAAATTGCACCCAAAAGTGGAGAGCCTTTGAATGAACATGGAAACCCCATCTTCTGAATAACCAAGTCCTCTTGTGGCAGCGTTTGTCCCAAATTATCAAAGTTCTGCAGCTTTCAGTTTGCTTCATAGGATGGTTCTGGCAATAGTGTGACGCTTGTTTTAATAATTTCACAGACCAAGTATGTTCGTTTTAAAAGTTTTAGTAAAAATTCAAGGCAAAACAATTCACAGAAAAATAGACAAAAATTGATATTAAAGAAAAGGAAAGTTCTTGTTTAAGAAAAGTTCTGTTTAAGACTTATTTATCTTGTTTTATTTCTCTAGGTTTGGTAATACAGTCGAACTTTAGGCATGTTAAGCACAGTCAGAAAAATGTATACCATCCATTGTATGCAAACATATCTAACAGTCCATGCTAGCAATAAGACTATTTCCTAACTAGCTTGATTAACACTCTGTTTTACAGATGTAGCTCAGAAAGTTCTATTTTGTGTTAACTTACAGGGGGTAAAGGACAATACCCTAATTGATGTTACTATGAAAAAGTTGCATTCTATTGAAATTAAGCAAATACGAATTTAACATTAACTTTCTAGGATTGGCTCTTACACCTCTATTTGCGTACTTCTACAGAAGAGACGAACCTTAGGTAGCCATAAGCTGTTATCATGAAAATGTACCATAGGGAGCCTTAGAAAATCCTTAAAGGCCAGTTCTGCGTTTGTGTCTTTCTCATGGTGTGGTGGTGTGGCTTGGCCCTGCACCCAACACACTTCTACCAATGAAGAACAGGTTTGTTGAAACTGTCAACTTAGAATAATGGCTATCAGTTTTAAGAAAAAGATGAAAGTCAGTTAGTGCCCAAACACCCCATCAATCTGATTCTTGTGAGACTTGTCATTTACTGACAGTTGTGTCTCTTTTTCACTCTATAAACAAAGTGCAAAGGCACAGATAAAGTGTTGGGGCAACTTTAGGCAAACCTTTTATATTATGGTGTCAAAAACAATAAACACAAATGAATGTATTGTGTAAGAAACGTCTTTTCAGATATAAGCCTCCGATCAAACTGGAGAAAGATGGTGCTGGTGACACTGGCAGTGCCGATTATGAAGTCTGTGAGGTGCAAGGTGTGGGTCCAGGAGCCCCCGGAACCAGAAGTGATGTCACTTGCCAGTGATATGTTGGTTTCTGGATCTGCATAGGGAAGAGAAAGGAGAAGCAATTTAAGACAGCGCCACCCCTTGGCTTGGGGTGGAATTACAAGGTAAAAAGCCTAGAAGCTGTTTCCCAAGTACTCGTTTGTGACAATACATATCTACTTTTCCTGGTACACTGTCTCCACAATTTTTTGCTTGAATAAACAGTGACAGGTTTATCAAAGAATATCATTTAAAGTTACTACATCACAGATTAAAAAATTTTATTATGAAGCATTTGCCAAATTACAATGGTTATGAGAAGCATACATTTCAACTGCTAGGAGCTAAATGTTTGTTTTGTGCTACTAGTAGTGGCCTATAAACGTGAAGGTGTTATTAATTCAAATTCCATTAGGCCAAATAAAAGGTGCTAGTAACACTTAAAACTAAAAAAAATAAAATAAATCAACACATCAGTGACATCATTTGCTTTCTTATTTCAGTTTGGCTGCAGGTTGTCATTTGGAATGTACAGTAGGGCTTTAGTTCTTTATGGAGATTCGGGTAGAACACAAATTGTTGACCACAAATGATAGTCTTCGAAACTCAATTTTTACTAGGGGTTCACTGTAGAGTAGCAAATGAAATGTAAAATCCCTTTACAGAGAGCAATGCAGATGATTACTGTGGTGCTGAGGCAACCAAATGATAAAAAAGAAATGCCAGGCGTGTGTGTCATTAGTTTTGTACCGTGCATTATAATGAAATCTAAATCTAGACAAGCTGATGTGCCTTCAAATAACTCAATATCATCCCGAGACTATTTTCTTTAAATCCACTCATCTCTGATGGCCCTAGCTTTTACAGTCCATGTTTTTTTTCTCATAAAGATTGTCATTCATGTGACATTTGGCTGACAGAAATAACTAGCGACTGTCTGAATAATGAATGTCAAATTATGGCAGTGCTCCCCAAAATCTAGCAGCTCATGAAAAGTCAATGAGAACTGTTTAAATTCTGGGTCAGATGCAGGCCATGAAATAGACTTGAATGTTTTTTTAGCGCACACTTCATGTTACTGTACACCTACGCACTCTGTGGTGATCTGAAGTTGCTTTTAACCGTGTGTCATTAATGCTCAACATTTTCCTTTCTATGAATCAATTTGCAACAGAGTTGGGCTTTTTCTAGTGGTTTGTAACAATTAACATTTCTGATAATTTCTGAATTTCATAATTATTAATAAAATTTATCTAATCTATACAATTTGCTATTGTTTCAGTCCGACTTGTAGTTTAAATATCTATTTTAAACTTAATGTAAAATTCAATGGTAGAGCATCTGTCTCGTAGAGTACTCCATGCTACATCCATCCACATCTTTGTTACAATTACAAAAAATGTGCAGCAATTCTCCTTCAAATAACAGCTGATGTCACTCCTGCAATGGTTCCTATGGATGTCCTTTAAAAGCCCTGCCATGTTTACAGCTTAGTTCACTCTGACAGCACTGAGGAAATATGGAAGAGTTTGAGTTTTTGAAGGCTAGGCTAATTTGTATAACTTAATTTTAAAGCTCACAGATTTACACTAATCAGCACAGACAGAATAATATACAGGTCAAATTCCATTACAATGAAGTGCCAGGGACCTAAAAAATTTTGTTGTAATGAGATTCTATATTTGTCGCTATAGTGCTTGATTTAACTTGCGTCCAGGCGTTTGCAATCATTTCAATAGCTTCTCTCACGTTATTTCTCATCTTCTCTTGTCTGCAAGTTATACTGACGAGAATTTTTCTCAGCATTTCCTTGGGATAATGCACTTTCAGGGTGCGAACGATGCCCAAATCAAACGGCTGAAGTAATGCAATTGGGTGGGAGGAATTCAATTCGAACATTATCTAAATGTGGAAGCATGCTGTGGGCAGCACATTTATCAATCAGAAGCAGAATCTTCCTTTTCTTCTTCTTCATATTGTGAGGTTTCTTAAGCGCGATTACTGCGTCTGTAGAAGATTGTTTGCCCATTGCCAGGGCAGGCCAACCGCAAGATCACAGTATTGTAGCAGAGCGCCGCGGAACAAAATCCGAAAACATTGCAGTCGCGATATAAGCCAGGTTAGTGGCCAATACTGTTCCCTGCACTTATAATATTCCTTGCATCACCCATTGAGATCTTTTCAGAGTTGCATCGGTAGCGTGCAGTTGCACTTCCACAGACGCGGTGATCACGCTTCGGGCCACTCTTCGGTGTGTTGTCTCATTGGGGAGGTCCCAAAAGAACTTAGAAACCTCACAACAGTGACTTTGCTTATAGGAATGTTTCTTGAACGAGCATCTGCCTTTTCTATAGGAGGGCAAAAATGATTTCAATTCCAATGGATGTTTTTCAAATGTTGATGAGCAAATAGGTAAAAGGTATCACTGAAAACCACAGAAAACAAAGAGAGCAAAAAAACTGTTTGAGGAAAGTTCGAAGAAAGAGAAAAATTTACAATGTTTCTGTTTGGGGATCGTTGTGCACAACTGAGCTGCGACCATGGAACTAACTGCTCTGTGGATGATTCATTCAGGCATTTCAAGGTCTTTTGGACACTTTGTTGTAATGAAAGTATCTGCTGAATGTATTTCGTAGTAACGAGATTTCTATAGACTCTGTCATATGGGGAAACTGTCGGGGCCGTAAAAATAATTTGATGTAATGAAAATTTTTGTTGTAATTTTTGAATTTCACCTGTAGTATAGCCTGTCTTACATCATATGTTTTTTTAAAAATAGGAAGGTACCAAACTATCTGGATAGATTAAAAGTCATTGGCAAATGTCTTATTTTTAAATAAGAACTTCTTATATGTAAATACTGCGATTAAAAATAAAAAGAGTTAAATATCATATGATTTTATTATCTTCATGGTTGTTATGGTCAAGGCAGGGTTCCTCCCTGGATTATGTTCAAATTTTTCTTTTTGTCTTCTTTGTTCACTTTTCATTGTTTTCCATTACTTTTTATCATATTGTTCTGTTCATTTTTTAATGTGTCTAATTATACATTGTTTTTTTTTTTAAAAACAAACATTTTATTGAATTTATTAAAAGCAAATAACATTCCATACAAGCAAGTCACATTTTACAAAACTAATTTCAAATCAAATTAACCCCCACTCATGAGAAAGAGAGCTAGGCCAACAGAGTTAAACTTTAATAGTAGGAAACATGAATAAATAAATAAATAAAATAATAAAATAAATAAGGGAAGAGAATCCACTTCCTCAATTTAAATGCTTTTTCTAAAATGTTATTGATTAGATCCTGCTAGGTTTTAATTATGCATTATCTGTTAATTTGATCCTATTTAGTTTTTGTGTAGTATCTATATATATTTTGCAGTTCTCTTAAGTTCCTTGTATTTCGTGGGTGGATCCCTAAGAGGCGGAGCCACCTGTGCATCACCATTAAGGAAACAACTCCCAGCACTATAATGGCAGGCTTGGAGCTGAGCTCTAAGCCAATCCATCTTAAATATGCTCTGGTGGATTTTGGAGGAATTTTGTGAGTATTGTATTTCCTTTGATTTTGATCTTTGGCTCTCAACTTTTCTTCTGTTACTTTGATTTTCTTGTGGTTTCTTTGGATTGCCTGTTAGGTGAATCCCTTTTGCTAAGGTGTTGCTCCTGTGAACAATAGTGCTGTATTTTTCCTGTTCCTCCAATATATTCTTCCCATACCAGGGGTTGATGGTGATCCCCTCCATTGCAAGGCATTTTCAGTGTTTTTGGAACATGTCATAGTCAGTTTTTGAGCTTTGATTTTAAAGTGCATTATGTCTATAGGCAACCTATTTTTAACCTAGAAGTCTGCTATAAAAACTCTGAGAGCAACTGGAAAGGGCCGCTCATGAAGGACCTGCAACTGGTGAAGATAAAGCTCTGAGTCAGAAGCTAGCAAAACCATCATTTGTTTATTTACAGCAGAAGCTGCTTCTTACTCTTTTCTTTTTGTTCTTCAAAACAGCAGCATTACACAGGGTTACCACATAGGTACCCCAACCTTCCACTTTGATTTTTAATTATTTACAACATAGCAGCAGTACATTTGTGTAATGCGTGAATGTGGTATTCATAACATTCTGTATAATGTTAATAAGTACTGTATGTTGGGATTGTCTCTTTAAAAGATTTTGCCCCTCAACATGATAGAATGAAAAAGAGTTCCTGTATAGACAAGAAGTCATTCTTTATTGGCCATATTTAAAAGAAGTATGGGAACTAACCACTAAGAGGGAAAACCAACTACTACAGTTGTAGGACAACAGGTGATAGCCAGTGGGGAGGATGAAAGAAAAGCCAGATTATTATATACCAAAGTGGCCCTTTAGGATGGAGAATGGAAGTGTACTTCTGAAGACAACATGGTCTTCTTGGGAAAGGTACTTTTAAGAACTGTCTGATCTATTTTTAAGGCCGTTCATCTTGAACCTACAGAGGACTGGACTTTATATACATTATATGTGATACAGAGGACTGGTAACTTGATAAGGTTGCTCTCTGTGTCTTGGTTATTGAATGTTGTGTAGAGTTAAGTGGGTCGACAATAATATAATGAAGTGACTCCTCTATCACTAAACTGTGTTGTCCTTTATTATCATTGTCATTTATCTATATACCGTATATACTTGCGGATACGTTTTCCCGCGGATAAGTCGGGACGTGATTTTATCATTTAATTTCTGGTATTTTATAATGTCGGTCATATAATAAGTCCATCCATCCATCCATTTCCCAACCCGCTGAATCCGAACACAGGGTCACGGGGGTCTGCTGGAGCCAATCCCAGCCAACACAGGGCACAAGGCAGGAACCAATCCCGGGCAGGGTGCCAACCCACCGCAGGACACACACAAACGCACCCACACACCAAGCACACACTAGGGCCAATTTAGAATCGTCAATCCCCCTAACCTGCATGTCTTTGGACTGTGGGAGGAAACCGGAGCGCCCGGAGGAAACCCACGCAGACACGGGGAGAACATGCAAACTCCACGCAGGGAGGGCCCGGGAAGTGAACCCGGGTCCCCAGGTCTCCCAACTGCGAGGCTGCAGTGCTACCCACTGCGCCACCGTGCCGCCCCATATAATAAGTCAAATGCGGAAAACTCACGCTATTGGTCCAAGAGATTATGATATGCTAACACCCACCTGAGAGAGTAACCACGGAGCACACTGCCTTTTTTTTCTATGTAGGTCCGGCAATGCGTGTGCTCCTAACTTCTCTCTCTGTCTCTCTATTGTGCCTACATAATCACACGTAATACCCAAACTATTCCGAAGCAATGTTTGCACTGTTTGGTGTGTCTCACACCCTCATACACCTTTATCGTAACAGCATCCGTTATCTACGATGGAGCATTCAATCAGAAGAAAATATGAAGCTGGTTTTAAATTAAATGTTGTTGAAGTAGCGAAAGAAATTGGTAACTGCGCTGCTGCAACAAAATTTGATGTGTCTGAGAAACTGGTGCGAGATTGGAGGAGGCAAGAAGATGTAAAAAAAAATAATAATTAAGTGTCGCATTTTTGAATGGGCATATAAGTCGGGGTCTGATTTTATGACAGATGTTTTGGGTTTCAAGGCCCGATTTATACTTGAGTATATACGGTATATATATATACTGTGTATATATATATACATATATATATATATATATATATATATATATATATTATAAGAGAGGCGCTATATTGCGCCCGACCCGACACAGATTAACACGGGAGGTACGTGTAAAATAAAACAAATATTTATTTTCTCACCAGTGGGACACATCTTCCCCGTGAACCCCGCAGGCATAACACAGTCCCAAGTATAAGCACTAAACACCAAATAAATCACACTCTTCTTTTCTGGCACCACCACTCCTGCCAGGCAACCTTGTCCTCCTCCACCCGACTCTGGCCGCTGAGTGCTGGTCGCTGGCTCCCTTAATTGGGTACCTGGGTGTGGCGAAAACAATGCACAAATGGGGCCAGCAGCTCCTGCTGCAGTACCCTCTGATGGCGCCTGCAGAACCCAACAGGGCTGCACAGAACTCCAAACCCCATGAAGCCCTGGGGGAGTCTGAGGCACTGCTGCAACCCAGGGAGACTGCCATCTACTGTCCAGGGGGAGATACTGGATTTCCCACTCTTGCCCCCCTGGTATACTGTATATGGTGCAGGGGCGTCCCGGCCAGGCATGGGCTCCGGCCATCCGTCACAATATATATATATATATTTATGTACATACTGAGTTAGTGTGTGCTTAAAAATCCGAGGAATCTGTATTTGGCATTTGCCCTGAAATAAATATTTGAAAACGTAACTCTATTACACATATCGTGACCAATCCTGAGATATTTCAGGATGTTTTACAACAACACACAATCGAGACTCTGTAAAGTGTGAACATGTCATTAGTATACAATATATCAGTCTTTGGTGGAGGAACAAAAGTCCTTTAGCACAATACAAATCAAGAAACTTTACCAGAAAGAACAGCTTGAGAATACAAGAAATCAAAAAGTAAAAATGCATGGACTACACCATGCCACAAACTGAAGATACATTTTTTGTAATTTGTATCCTTAATTAACAAGAATGGCAGTCATTTGACATGCATTTTCCATATATGATATAAGTATCACTTATTTGTAATTTAATATTAACCTGTAGTTTACTACTTCGGTTTGCATTCCAAGCAGCTGGAACAACGAGTGCCTTCACTTTGTCACTGTACAGAGAACTCTGGTTTGACTTTTCGGTGTGTTATACCAGCTTGCTGTTTTGCATGATGCAGAATATCTTGTAATGCTGTGATTGGCACAAGGACCTCTATAATTCAAATAAAATATTAAAATATCTACTTCAACGGTGAGTAGTTTTATCTGCCCCCGCTCCCTCAGTTGGAAGTTGCCTTTGAAATGACTGCATAAATGAATTGTTCAACGAAATGTTGCATAAAAAAAAAAAAAAAAATAGAAACGTTAGATTTTTACCCAGAATAGTCACTACTTTAATATAAGTTATACAGATGAGACATAACAGTTTTATATGGTTTTTGATTTTTGCTGTAACTATACTGAAGTCTTTCCCAGAAGCTTTACTGCACGTGGTATAACACTTTTGCTCGTACCATAAATGCACCCTCCAGGAGTTCGACTTCTTCCTGACATCACTTTGAACTTGTCATATTTATTTCATGCGGTGAAAAATTACCTCTGTTTAAAACAGAGTCTGCCTTTAGGTTTCCTTTCTAATCAAAGAGCAGACTTTTTGATGCCGAGTTTCATCTGAGTAGGTGTAATGAATATTCCATGCTCCCGCGGTAGTGTGCACCGAGGAGTGTTCATTATCATTAAAACTGCATGTCATTTAGGCAGCTCAGATACTTCTTCCTTGCGTTATCGGTGGAAGATTATTTTGATCCCAGGCTTCAGATCTCTAAACAGGCACAACTTCTGAAGCATTGCAAATGGCAGATCCAGAGGCATTCTGAAAGGAAAAAAAAAGCATAGAAAATCTTTCTTCAGCTAAGTATTTTTAGGATTTGTAATTCCATCTACCAGGGTACAAGCAATATTTTGTACACTGTCATGAGTGGCGATGGAAGGCTTTGCATTCTTGAATGGCAGCAGTGAATTGAGAATATAAGGCTTGAGTCAATAATATATTCTAAGTTTAATTTGTGTATCTGACAATGTACATAATAAACTACTGTATGTATAACAGCAGTTCTTAACCTTTTTCTTTTTGACTGGTTAAGGTAACCAACTAGTCTGATGGAAAGGGCATTTCTGGCTTATGTTACAGCTAGCATGAAAAGTGTTATAAAGAGCAGTCAGTCTTGCATACGAAATATGAGATTGAGTCAAATGAAAACCTAAATATTCTAAAACACGCAATGAAATTTGGAGTGTCCAGTAGGCAGAAGCAAGATGTATGACTTCATAGTAGCAGTATAAAGATGGCATGGCAGTCCCACTGGAAACAGAGAAGGAAAACTTTCAACAGTGCCATGGATACAGACCTCCTCAAAAACCATCTTCAACCTGCAATGAAATTCAGACTGCAGAGTTAGAGGTGCCTTGTTATAACATGACAGAGCTTGACACATACTGCCCGTGGAGTGGTTGCAACCATCGAGGATCTGCATTTCAAATATCTTCCACATCTGTCATACTCACCAGACCTTGTCCCCAGTGATTACCATGTCTTTGGAACACTCAAAGTGCCGATGGGTCAAAGGCTTTCAGTTCAGCAGGTGGTGCATGAGTGGCTGTTGTGGATGAGTGAGGAATTGGAAGACCCAAGCAAAGAAATTTGAGACGTCAACCCGTTCATCCTTGTTTACTTCTGTAAATATTAAAAAAAAATGTAAGTGCCCAATGGCACGGAGGCAACAAAGTAAATCAAAACAAAATAGCCCCAGTCGGGCTTCATATTCTCTTTTCTAAATTTCACAGGAGCAGCACCAAACTTTCACTCCCAAGAAGCCCTGTGACAGTCCGAGGTACCGCTGCAACCCGGGGGGGGCTGACATCTAGTGTTCCAGGGGAGGTAACGTTCTGGATACGCTTGCTACCCTGGTCCTTCCAGCGTGGAGGTGTCCCGGCCGTCCTCTACAGTATATAGTTTTTGTTTCAGTTTCACCGCCACAGTTTGGTACCGTATCCTTATAACTGCCATGAATCTGTGAATTCATCTGGCAATCTTACAACCACTTTTACCCTTAGTCTTGAACAACACCCTGAGGTACTTGAATATCTCCACATGGGGTATTTGCGCACCCCATTCATTTTGCAGGATTTTTTATTTTAAGGTTTATATGAGGGCGAGTCAAATGAAAAGCTTAAATATTTTTGATTGCAGCTAAGGTGTCACACAATTACTGTATATCAGTTTTCTACATAATCCCCATGGTGTATGATATAAGTCCTTCAGCACTTACAAAATGCGTGGATTCCTCCAAAAAAAAAGTCTTTTGTTTGCATGCACAGTGTCACACTACTGTTTGTGGAATGCCAGGGCTCCTCTAAGTTATGTGATGCCCTGCGGGAGTCCGAGGCACCACTGCAACCCAGGGGGGCTGCCATCTAGCATTCTGGGGGAGGTAACATGCTGGCTATGCTTGCTCCCCCGGTCTCTCCAGCGTGGAGGCATCCTGGCCGGGCAAGGGCCCCGGCTATCCTTCACAATACAAAGCTTTCATTTTACTTTTCACTTTAGATCTGTACCTTTACATATGCTTACGCGCTCAAGGTTGTGACCACAAAAGTACATTTATGAGTACTAGCTGCTCAGATATATTTCTAGCATAGGGATTGTTGTGCTCATTTTCTTTGATAAGATGAGAAGATCAGCAATATGAGAGAACCTTGGGATAGGCCTGCTGTTTCTCTAGATTAACAGTTGAAGTAATTTGGGCATGCAGTTATGATACCCACTAATCATCTCCCATGACAGAAGGAGTACAAGGTACAGCTCAAAGGAACAAAACACATGGCAGAGCCTAAGCTCAAGAGATGGATTATATCTTATGACAGGCCTTGAAGCATCTATTAATGCCCAAGGGGAAGCTGGAAAAGTTCCTGAGGATAGGGAAGCCTAGTCAGCCTGGTTTAGCATGTTACTGGCACAATCCTCATAAGAATGAAGGAGTGAAAATGAACGAGTATGAGTGCCACCAGAAAATGTATGCAGAGCAAATTAAATAACTGGAAAGTAATGTCTGTGAACAGTCAGTATTGTAACAGGGTTCACAACCCTCACTGTAAGCTCATCCTTTCGGGAACTGATATAATCTCTGTATGTGCAAGTATAAGTTTTTAGTAGATTATGGCCTGTCACATGATGAACAGTGAGCTTCAGCATGCCATGCAGATAAAGGAAGAAGATTATGTGTGTTTTCTTTTTAGTTTCTTTGATTTTTATTGTGTGTGTGCATTTCTTTTTTGGAAGTTCAAGTGTATTGTTTTATATATGTAGTACATAATGTACATTATATAATACAATTCTTACTTGCATGTTGTAGAACAGTGACTATATTTTGTTGTCCTTCTGGTTGTGTGTCACAAGGCATCAAGAAGATACATCTGATTTTCTGTGATTTCATGTATCTGGTAAGTTTCAATAACCTTGCTCAAAGTTAATTCACTATAACAGTGGATTTTTTCTCATTGCATCATTATTAAGGCCACCTACAAGGCGGTCCTTAATTAAATTGTCTTGTAGGTCCCCAAACCTACATGTTTCAATAGTTTCACCAGGCTTTTGATTCTTGTATTGAGTGTATGCCTCTCCATCGCTATGTTTGTCTGTGGGTTACACAGTGCACAACATTTACGCTTTAAGAATTTCAGATCTTCGCGTGTTTCAGCTTGAGCAATAACACAACAGTTTTCTCCCTCTCCAGCTTAAAGAGAAGGTACGTATACAGAAGAACGTTCTCACTCAATAAGCCTCCGAGCTTGCCATACTGAGAGGTATAAATGCTCATGGGAGTGAGTCTTTGTCTGAATGTTTAACTGCTATGAAAATGTCATATACTTGTTCAAACACACACCAGTTCTCCTCGATATTGTCATCAAACACCAGTGGCTCAGGTCTACGAAATCCTTCTGCCATGCTGTCAATGTACATTCATTATTCTTGCATAATATATACCGTATATATTGTCACACACGAGCATGGAAATTGTTTTATGGATTTGTGCTGGACTAATATGGGAATGGAAGAGAGTGTGGAGGAAGTGGAAACGCTGGAAGACCAATGAGATCTCTTCCCTCACGTACAAAGCCACACCCCTTCATAACTATTAAACAATAAGCCCTCACTGGAAGCCAGCGTTCACTAGCTTTTGAATCTACTGGTGCAAGTGCTAATGGCCCTTTACTGTTTGCCAAAAGAAAGGAGTGAGAAAAGTGGCTGTGCAAAAGTTCTTTAATAATACTATTGGCTTTTCTAAGGCACCGAGTATTGTGTTTAGTGAATAGAAGTTAGCTGGGTGGCGATAATATTATGTGCCACCTCTACCATTGATATGGAGAATGGATTCCAATGTGTACCTGTAGAAGTCTGTGAAAACAAGTAAAGAAGTCTTTTTCACATGTCTGAGAAAGCAGATGCAATGATGAATCTTGTTGACAAAACCCAAAACATCTTGTGCCCATTTCAGTTCATCTGTGATCGTCACTTTAGGCTGTTCACACAGTATCCCATCTCTTGGAGATTGAAGTCAGTGGCCAGTTTCTTGCTTTGAGACTGTTTGTTCTGGCACCATTGAATCAGTAGGTAGATTTCTTCTCTCTAAGCCGTGTCATCATTGTTGGTTATCAGGTATATGATGGTGGTGTCATCAGTAAATTTAATTGTAGAGCAGGAGCCGTGTCTGGCCCCACAGTCATTGATGAATAAGTAATTGAGAAAGCAGGCCACCACACTATTCTGTGGAGTAGCTGTGTTGAGGGTCAACATGGAAGTTGTGAAGCTGCCAATCTGCACATGCTGGGGTATTTTTAGTTAGGAAGTCAAAAATCTTATTCCAAACACTGGCACTAAGACCTAAATGTAGGTGTTTGGTGGTCAGCTTTGAGGGTATGAAAGTGTTAAATGGTGAGATGTAGTCTATGTACAGGACGTTGATAAAGCTGTTTGTATTGTAGCATTGGCTCTGCATGCGGCAATGGATGGATTTCCCTGCTCTTTATATGGCTTTTTCTGTTGGCTTGCTCCTCTTTAAAGGACTGCCACACTAGCCGGAAAAGCATGAGATTTTGCTGGCTTGCCATTAATATAGGTGACCCTGCCACCAGTGATGTAATACCAGCCCATACTGGGGTGACTCATCCCTGGCTGATCTAACTTATCAGTGCTGTTACATAGCCCTCCCACTGAAGTCGCTGTCCACAGTGACCAGTTCCTACTCATGTGCAACTCTTTGAAATGGCAGCATGGTCTTCTCTCTCACCTCAGTCATGCACCTGGTGATGAGGGCATGCTGTGTTGTCAAGTGGCACAGCTCGGATGTTGAGTGCCACGCTGTCATGTGGTGCAGCAGAGGTGTGCAATGCTGGTCAGTTATAAGCAAGCAGATAAACCTTCTTATGTAGTGATGTAGATGTATCGGTCTCTTGGCTGTTTTCTTTCATTGAACTGGAGCTGCAAACCGTGTTCCAAGTCTGGATCTCAGCTTTGAGACCCTCCCTCCACCACTGCTTCACAACACCTCTATGATCTGACTTGCCCTTTCCCTAAGCATTTTTACCACCGATCCCTGCTCTTCACATAACTCAATCTGCCACACTTTTCCCCAGCGCCATAAGACCAAAGCTTGGCTGGTGTCTGCACAGTGGTGGCAGTTTCTTAGCTGTCTTTCCCCCTGTACTGCTGCTGTAATTGGCACTTCAGATTACGGATTTGAACCTCGAGACTCACCAGAAACTCCTCTAAAGAGCCAAACAGGTGTGTTTTAGGTCTCTGAATTGCTCAAAGCTCTGCTGAGTTGGACTGTAAGTCTTCTCATCCCACTTCTGACACCAATGTAGCCTTGTCGCCTTTACATGGTTATTTGAGTTGGCTTGCTATCCTTAAAAGGACTGTTTCCCTTTGACTGCACCAGTTGGAAAAGCATTTATATAGGTGCCCCTGCCACTGGTGATGTAATGTCTGCTCATACTTGAGTGACTTACCCCTGGCTAATGAAACTTGTCTGCACCATTACATTATTATCCAGAGGTGCCTGGATGATATAGAATGCAAGAAATATGGCATTGTTTGTGGATCAATGGTGAAGATAAGCAAACTGGAAGTGATCATGACTATTTGGAATGTTCTGTTTAATGTGTCCCTGCACGAACTTCGTCACTTTTTGAGTGAGATCCACTATTTAGTAGTCATTCTACTTTTGTTTTCTTCAGCACAGAGATAGTAGTTTTAAAGAATGTGGGGACCAAATGTTTTTTCTGTGATTTTATTGCAGACTTATAACAGGTGTTTAAAATATGCCCTGAATTTCCATCTGGACCAGATGACCAGATTAAATCATGTCTTCCTTACCCAATGTCCATAGTACTGTACTGCTTGTGAGGGTTTGTCTTTGTCTGAACTGTATGTGAACACTGTGTGTGTTTTGTTTTCTAAATAAAATAGGATAAAAACACATTATAACGTTCTCAAACTGACATTTAAGGTCACAGTGGAGCCTAACCTGGCAGCATCAAGCACAAGGCTTTATTTTGCCTTGGAACAACGTGCCAGTAAATCACTGTACCCCTTCAGGCACACACCAAAACAGGACCAGTTAACCTGCCTAACCTGCAGGCTCCACACACAAACACACACACACACACACACGCACACACACACACACACACACACACACACACACACGCGGTTACTGGTTCTCAGATTTGAAACCAAGACACCCTATCTGTGAGGCAGCATGATATCCAGTACACCATCAGCAATCCTACAGTGTAACATTTTTCGTAACAATGGCCATTCAGACATAAAGAAAGGTTATGATGATCATATCTGTCAATTTTTACCCTTTCACTGTTAGTCTGTTGTAAAACTGAAACATCATGACTGTGTCTTCCTACCTTGTACATAAAAGCAAAACATGAAAAGCCAATCAGGCTGCTGATTACTCCATAAAACTGCTGCTATGAGTGAACAGTTTATAATTTGAAAATATGGTTTGCAGTACAGGGCGCATCTGCTGTAATATCCTGCCCCATAAAGAAGAAGTTAATTTGCAGAGAACATATTATTCAAATGGTCAGCCTAATCTGAAAAGAACAATTTACACTCAAAGGAAAGATTGAAGTGCCTTTAGAAAGTATTCAGATCCCTTCACTTGTTCACATTTTGTTAGGATTCAGACTTATGCTAAAATGTTTTAAATTCATTTTTTCATTCATCAAGCAACACTGAATACCCTAGAATGACTAAGCAAAAGCAAGATTTTAATATTTTTTGCAAATTTATTAGAAACTAGCTGTCCCCGTGGCTCCGCCAACGTAGTAGTGAAATAAGACAAATTTTAAAAATCAATAAAAAAAAAATGTAATTCTGGCCAAGCAGAATGTAGCTACACTCCAATATCAGACATTGGCACCGTGTCTGATTGTGTTCACACTCTGATGGGAGAGCATCTCCCATGTGGGGAGAAAAGCACGTGGCCGTGATATCTCTGGCAATGAGCAGGCACCCTCTAAAACACACGTAGCTCTGATCTCTCGCTCAAAAACGTCAGCTGTTACTCCTTAACAATCTGTAGATGATAATGTCTGCTGTTCTTGCTCAGATAGCCATTATTGTAGCAACATTTTAGTTTTGTAGCTACATTTAAGTTGTAATCCTAACAGACTATATAGGCATAGAAATATTATATTCTTCAGGGATCCACAATCTTTACTAATCTCTGCTTTTCTTTGCTGTCTTTTCCAGTTCTTCTGCGGTGGTGATCTGCACCACCACCACTTGATCAAGGCACCATGTAGCCATCTGTGATGATGGAATGAAGGTTGGTGCCCCAGTTGTCCATGAGACCCACTTCTTTGAATCCTCATATGAAGCCTGAAAACAAAGTGGAATGAATTAATAACATTTATTTAGTTTGAATGCACAGTGGGGGTTCTGTGGTTTTTTGGCCTTGGAACCCATGCAGATTTTGTTTTTTATCCAGCCTAGCTGGAGATTTTTCTTTTTTTCTGTCCTCCCAGCCTTGACCTTGTTGCTTATTCTTTATTATTATTGCCTAATGTTAATTGTTTTTCTTTTCTTGTAACTTACTCCTTGATGTCTTATATAGCACTTTCAGCTTGTTTGTATGTAAATGTGCTATAGAAATAAATGTTGTTGTCACATATGGAACCTTCTGTAGACAGGTGTGTGCTATTCCTAATCATGTCCAATCAAACAAATTGAACAAAGGTGTGTAGAAGCATCTCAGTGTTGAGCAATAGAATGGGATGCACCCGAGCCACATTTCACACCTCAGTGTTTGCAGTCCAAAGCCTTATCCACTATGCCACACTGCCTGCCTGAACATCCTAACCAACAGACCTGAGCATTTGCAGAATGGCAACAACGCATCCTCCACACAGACCCTCAATACAGGCACTTCTCGGGGTAGTGAACCCCCTTCTGTACACCCTGTTTACCTGTGCTGCATGGCCAGACACAAATGCACGTAAAACATTAAATTTGCTGATGACACCCCAACATAGGCCTGATCTCTAACAATGATGAGACAGCATACTGAGAAGACTTGGTGGTACCAGAACAACAATCTCAATCTTAATACCAGCAAAACCAAAGAGCATGTAATAGATCAGTGGTCTCAAACTTCAGTCCTGGAGGGCTGCAGTGACAGCACGTATGGACATAGCACATCCATCCATCCATCCATTTTCCAACCTGCTGAATCCGAACACAAGGTCACGGGGGTCTGCTGGAGCCAATCCCAGCCAACATAGGGTGCAAGGCAGGAACCAATCCCAGGAAGGGCACCAACCCACCACAGGACATAACACATTTTGTGTCTTTTCAAAAAGACTCACCAATGCCTCTGCTTTCTCAAATATCTGGGCAAAAATTCAGAATTCTAAATCTCTTTCAATATTATTTTCTCAGGTGTAGTCATTTATCATACAGGCCATGGTCAGAAATGACACTGGGATGGAGTCTCTAGCCTCACTGAGCTTGGAGTTGAGAGACGAGCCAGTGGCAACAGCTAGACTTACAGGAGGAGTAGAAAGAATAGAAAGAGACAAGATAACACAGCAAGTGAAAGAGAAAGAAGGAACACTGGGAAAGTGTTAGCTGACAGGGTTAAAGACCTGTACAGGAGGGTCTACCAGGGCAGAACATTTGAATGATTTGTGTTGTGTTCTTCTTATGTTTATCCCTGCCTAGTGTTATGTATATCTTGACATCTTTGCCATTTATATGGGTAAACGACAGTTGCTACTGCCATGTCATATTACCATTGTTTTTCTTGGGAGACTTTTGTGACTGAACCTGTTGGCAGAAGTAGGCGTGCGATTTAAGAATCCTTGTCCTTTGTGGGAGTGGTGGCCTCTTTTCTAGAAATGTGTACCTTTAGAAATATTCCCCATCAAAGAACATCAGTGGTCACATTGTAGACAACAAATTCTTAATAATCAATGTTTAGAGGGTTGTATATTGTGAGATATGGCTGGCCGTTCATCCCGGCCAATACCCCCAGTCCGCTAGATGAGCCCTCCCTGTAGCATGGAAGTGCCCCCGAAGACCAGCAGGGGATTATGGACAATGGAGTTTTTATTTCCGACCTTGCTGGACACCGTGGGGCCCACCAGAGGACACTACAGGGAGGCTCATGGACTCATTCGTGCCCTATAACCCGGAAGCACGTCATGATCATATGACTAGTAGGAACGACGTGTTTCCGGGTTGAAGATAAGGACTGTTTACCCTGACCCGGAAGGAATAAGGACTTGTGGGTAATGGAACAGAAACACCTCCGGGTCAGGGAATATAAAAGGACTGTGGAAAAGCCAGATGGCGAGCTGAGCTGGGTGGAAGGGTGGCAACACGTCTGGGAGTGGAGGATTGCTTATTGATTGGTTTATTGTATTGGTTATTAATTATATGAGTATTGTGGAGTGTAGGTGCTTTGTGCACGTTAGATATAATAATAAATATTCATCTTGGGATTTTACCTGGTGTCTGACGTCTGGTCTGAGGGTTCAAGTGGTCACGGAGACCTTAATCTTTCACAATAAGTAACCCAAATGTTAACAGAGCAAAGATACAGAGGATAGGAAGATATGGAAAAAGATGATCTGCTGTGGCAACCCCTAATGGGAGCAACCAAAAGAAGAAGAAGATATGTAACCCGAATGTAAGAATCTCCTGAGTATGATAATACGATGAGATAAATGCTAAATCTTTTAAAGATTGACTTATATCAAGGCTTTATTCACTTAGTCACCAAAGTCTTTACTGCAAACCCATAAAGCAAGCACTAGCTGCAGTCTAGTCAAAGCTAAAACAACCACTACGTGGTGACATTTTCCGCCTATGGTTTAACAGTTCCTAAACATATAGAAACTTTTAAGAGAAAGAGTGATGATTTATGGGCTGTTCTGATTTTATTTTTTGTACTCCATTGTAACTACACTGTAGAAAGTGTGACCCATGTGCAAAAGTAATTAACACTTCAAAAAATCTCCTACATATAGAGTTTATGAACATTTGAGTGCTTGTAGATTCTTTCTTTATTCCCTGGTTCCAACAGTCATGAAAACAAATTAAAACTAAAGAATTTGGTGATCATCATCCATCTGTAACATATACTTAACGATATAAGCTAATACTTAAAAGTGGGCTTAACTAATAGTTTATATTGTAATAGGATGTTCTAACTTTGCAAAAAAGTAATCACTTAATAAGAAAACATGCAATGCTCAAGCAGGTCCCATTCACAATTCCATTTCAAATTGGATGTACAACCTGCTCCCCACTTTGGATGTGGAAAAGTATAATGTGAACAAGTGCTTTGCAGAGACACGATGGAGGTGATAATCCAGGTCTTCAAAATGCCCAAAGCCGTCAATAAAGTAGATTCGGATGAATTCTTTTGACTAAATAGCCAATCACGATTGTGAGGACATCAGTGGAAATTAAAAGGAAGTGCACTTAAGCATTTCTTTACTTAAAGAGTTGTGGGAATCTGGAAAAATCTGCCACAACATGTAGTTAAAGCAGACACCTTGACAATGTTTAAGACGTATCTGGATGAGATATTGGGTCAGCTTAGCTATTAGCTTAACAAACGATCTTTATGGACTGAATAGTCTCCCCTCATTGGTCAAATTTCTTATGTCATTATGGTCAATTCAGAAGGCTATTTTAAGACTTAACTGAAAAAGGAGTTTCATAAGCCAGTGGTTCCCAAAGTGTGGCAAAATATTACAAAATTTTCATAATTTTATTTCCATTTTCAATTCAATGTGATGGGACATGACATCTGGCAGACCTGGTGCACACCAGTAACACTTGGTAATAACTGTGTTGCAGTGCTACTTAAGAACTGCATCTCCCAGCAGTCCCTGCTGGGGCTGCTGGGGTCAAAGGTAGCCACAGGCAGATAAAAGGAGGGCAGAGGGCAAAGAGAAAAAAAGTTTTGTTTTTGGTTTGTATTGTTTGTTGCGGTTATTTGTGTTCTCACCTGCTGTTATTTGAACTGTGATCATTTTGTCTTGGACTGTATTCGTTTGTTGGGGTCTGGATTGTCTGTCTACCTGTTCACTGAGAGCTGTATTGGATTATTGGATTTTCCGGAAGAGTGGAGCGCTCCCGAATCAACCATCAACCATCAACCTCATCAGTAAATACCGGTAGGACTGTATTTTCCCTTCTCCATTGCAACTTACAGATCGCTGGACTTAACTTGGTCACTATTCGTCTTTCAACCTGTTTCTTATATATGGACTTTGCTGTGTGGTGTTTGTGTTTATTTTGTGTATGTGTAATATCGCCGAAGGGGTCAGGGGTGGTATTACTGTTTTTATTACTCAATTCATATCATTATATTTATAATTGTTTGTCATTCCCCAGTGTGCTTATTTGTCTCTGTGGTGAGAGTGTGTGGGTCGATCCAAGGCTGGGGACGTTCCTGGGATCTCTGCTTTTAAAATAAATAAATCACCGTCATCTTTGGCGATGTGAATCTTAGCGGCTCCTGACCGCTACAACTGTTTGCAGAAGCCTCTACAAATTGTTACTAGATGGCACTCTACAATAATTAAGTTTCTCGATACTTTGTGTTCGTAGATAAATAGCTGTCGGTTTCACGTGGTCTTAGAGTTGATTTAGTTTTCAGAGATTGTATCAACTGTATATTGTTGTGATTAAGTCAAGTGAAGTTTTTGAAGTGTTTCTTCTCATATGTATTTTTAAAAATGGATCATTTTTTACTAAACAGTAATAAACATTGTGAGAGTGAAAATAAAGAGGGCACACTGTCAACCAATGGCAATGTCAACCAGAGTGTGAAGTAGTGCAAATATCGAAAATATGATGACAGTTATTTGGACTTTGGTTTTACATTGTGTGTTATGAATAAATCACGAGAAAGCTCAGAAAAGAGTTGGGGAATGTCCCTGTATATTTTCCATCGGACAAAGATGAAAAAATGTGGTCAAAAGAATCAAAATAGATCACAGAAGACACTGTACATTCAGTTGAAGGCGTTTTTATATGACAAAATGGTGTAAGGAAGTGACATGGCGGAAAAGACGTCATTGTGAAAGGCCGGAAGTGACGTCATTATGGCAGCGCCGGGAGTGATGTCATCGGGGATGGCCAGAAGTTTCATCATTATGACAACCACCGGAAGTGATGTCATCAGGGATGGCTGGAAGTGACATCACGGGAGTTGCATGTGGTGGTGTTGCAGCCATTTTGTGAACCCGGAAATAAGGTAGGTGCATTCTTATTTTTCTTCTTTATTTCTGTCGGCAAAGAGAAAGAGACATCAGTGCACATAATCAACCCTCTACCTCGCGAAGTAAAACTCGCCTTTGGACTTGATGGCTGCTTCCTAATTGCACGTGTTTGACAGTTGACAGAAGTCAATGGTGAAGAGAGCCCACAGTGTATACTGTGTATGAAAGTTTTGGCACCAGAGTGCATGCTGCCAAGTAAGTTGAAACGCCATTTAGAAACCAATCATCCCAGCATGGTTAGTAAATCTCATGACTACTTTACCAGAAAGTTAAAACAGTTAAATCAACAAAAAGGTAGGTTTTATTAGCAGGCATCAATACCAAGCAAAGCATTGCTAGCATCTTACGAGGTGACCTTAAATACGTGTTTTATTTATTTTTATTTAACCCTTTAATTAAAAAAAAAATTATTGGCTATTTCGCAAATTAGAATTTGACGGGGTTGAGGGGGTGCACCTTGGGAAAACCTGGATTCAGCAAGGTTGCTGAGAATCGAAAAAGTTTGGGAACCACTCGCTGGTAGACATTTCACCATGGGCCACATTCCTGTTAATCTATGCTGAAAAGAGGAGTCTGTTCATTATTTCTCCTCGTTCACCATACTGAGGAGGCCTTTAATGATCTACCATGTGGGCAGAGCTAGTTCAGGGTTGTCCCTCTCAAGAACCAATGACTTGCAGACAGATCCAGTATGTTAAACATCATCTCTCCTATGCCCTCTTTATATTGATCTTTGTGAGGGCAGCGACATGATCACACTCATGATACCTTATTTTAACAATACTATATTTGTAAATGTGTATTGTAATCTGGGATTTTAAAAGAAAAGGGTGCACTATAAAAATCATTGAGCTGAAGATAGTTCTTTCGCTTCTAATTCATTTCATTTTGAACAGTTATAGTCAGTGTAATGAATGAGCAGTTTTGCTCAGTGTGTCTAATGGTAGGAGGTAAAGTTGTGAAAACCAGCATATAACTGAATCTGGGGTCTAACAAAGGAACAGAATACCATGAAGATGCATTTAAATTTGATTGTCGAATCCAAATAAAATCGAGAACAAAGTCAAAAATAAACAGGCAGTAATTCTAATAATAACTTTCAAGATCTCTGTCCTTGCTAATCCATTACATTTTTAAGTTTTTCATTATTTTAGAAACTGCATCTTTGCCAGGGGCAGGGTGTTGACGTAACAGTTATGTAAAAAAGACATATATTGATGCAATGTTTGCCATCCTTGCGTTGTCATGCCAAAAAATGACTTCATTGTGGTTAGTGCTGCTACTTCCCAGCTGTACAGTCTTGGTTCATATAATGTAGTTTTCATGCCCATTTCATTGTTGAGGTGTGGGGCAATGTCGGTCCTGGAGGGCCAACAGTGGCTGTAGGTTTTTGTTCCAACCCAATTGCTTAATTAAAAACCAATCCTTGCCCAGACCATATTTAATTTTAGTCTGCAATGTTAGGTTCTTGTATCACTGATTTTTTCCTTTCCACAGATATCATCCAAATGATTTGAAACCTAAAATGGATCATTTTGAGACTGTCACATGTTTCTCTTAGGTGTTTTATTAAACCAAATAGTACATGATGTATCCACAGAGGTGTAAATGGAAACAAGTTAGATGGAGAACTGCTCGCTCCTTTGTCATTAGCATCTTATTGCTAAAAAGGAGCCATTAAAACAGTCAGTGCAGCTGTTTAAGATGAAATAAGCAGTTAAGGGTGGGAAACCTTAACAAGCGAGACTACTAAAATGAAGCATCAAAATGTCACTTCAGCAATGGGAGCATCATCAGCAATAATTGACTTCTCATCAAGAAACTGGGTTGAAGGCAAAACCTGCAGCTTCTGTGGACCTCCTGGATCAACATTGCCCATCCTGTTCTACATTTCTCATTGTCATACAATATAAGGATGAGCAGTTTCTGGTGTTCACCAGATGTGCCACTTGGAGGTCTGAACAAACAGTTCCATTTTTGTCTCTTCATTTTTTAGTTTTTTTTCTCATGGTGTCCAAATCCTTTAAATGCTTTTTACTCCAGACTGGTTTCCATCTAACCACTCTACCATATATTCTGAACTGAAGGAAAGCTGCTGAGATGGTTATCCCATCTGAAGCTCCGTTAGAGTGACCATTGGATTCTTGATTACCTCCTTGAACAAGGCTCGTTTTGCCCAGTGTGGCAAGTGGCTGGGGGTGGCACCCAGCCGGGATGCCTGGAAGGACCGGAGGAGGTTATTACGCCTCCTCCAGACCACGAGGGGGCGACCACCCTGGTTGCTTTGGGGACCACGGGAATTGAGCTTGGAAGCTCAAACCTATAGGGGCCCGTGGTCACCGCCAGGGGGCACCCCGATGCCTGTGGAGCCCTGGCCCTCAGCACTTCCGCCACACCCGGAAGTGCTGGGGGGAAGAAGACCAGGGACACCCAGAGTGCTTCTGGGTGCACAGCCGGTACTACCGCCACACTGGGGAGTGCCGACGGAAGATTATCGGGAGGCACCTGGAGCACATCCGGGTGATTAAAAAAAGGGGCCGCCTCCCTCCGTTCAGTGGCTGGAGTCAGGAGTGTAGATGGACAGAGCTCGGGAAGAGAGGAACAGAAGCAGGCTGATGAAGGAAAAGGCATTGTGAGGCCTGTACTTTTGGGGGAGTTTTGGGGGATTGTGTGCACATCTGTATATAGTTGGCTTGTAAATAAACGTGTGGTGATGCTTTTAAACATGTGTACCTATCTGTGTCCGGGCTGTCTTCCACACCAGTTACTCAGTATGTCTAGACGGCCAACTCTAGGAAGAGTCCTGGTGGTTCCAAACTTCTTACATTTCACAATAATCGAACCCACTGTGCTCATGGGAACATGCAAAGCTTAAGAAATGTTTTATCCCTTTGCTCTGGTCTATGCCACATCACAATTTTATCCCAGAGGTCTACAGAAAGTTCCTTGGACTTCATGGCTTGTTTTTTGTCCTGACATGCAGTGTGAGTTGCGGGACCTTCTATACACAGCTGTGTGCCTTTTCAAACGATGCCCAACAATTTGCTACAGTTGGACTCCAATCAAGTTCTGGACACATCTCAAGGATGAATTAAAGCAGCAGAATGCCCCTGGCCACAATTTAGAGTACCACAGCAAAGGATCTGAATACTTACATGAATAAGAAGATTTTAGTTTTTGATTTTATTTAAATTTGCAAACCTTTTTGAAAACATATTTTCACTTGGTCATTATGGGTTACTGAGTGTAGATTAATGGCCAAAAATGGCAAAAGTATCCATTGTGATGGCCGGCCAGAGAGCAGAGCACACCAGCATAGTTCCAATATGTATTGTACTTTTACATCACCCTGTCTGTTGCTCTGAATGCACCAGTTCTATAGGAATACCCTACAGAATTTCAAACCTTTCTGAAAACTTATTTTCACTTGGTCATTATTGAGTGTAGATTAATGTCCTAAAATGGCAAAAGTATCCATTGCGACGGATGTTTGGAACCCTTGCCCGGCCCAGGACGCCCCTGTATCTGAAGGAAAGACTGCGTTCTGGGCATTACCTTTCCTGGGACACTAGAGGGCAGCCATTCTGGCTTGCTGTATATCCACCGGTTTGGAGCTTGGAAGCTTCACCCTGCTGGGGCCCGTGGCGACCTCCAGACGGCACTTGGACTTTATTGGAGCCCTGTGTTGCAGAACTTCTACCACACCCGGAGGACGCTGATCAGTGAGCACCTGGAGCACTTCCAGGTGCCACATAAAAGGGGTCAGCAGCCATTACTCCACAGGCCAGAGTCAGGTGGAAGAGAGCAAAGCTTGCGGGAGGAGGAGTGACGGCATGTAAAGGTGAAATGAAGAAAAGAACCTGGGGTGGGAAGCAGGGGGAAGCAGTTCCCACACCAAAAAATTAAGGTGTGTTGCACCTGCACTTGTGTCTATGCCTGTCTGTGTTGGGTAGGGTGGCTGGTGCGCCCCTTGGTGGTCCACACCATTTAAATTAAATCTACCACAGAATAAAGTGTGCAGAAGGTAAAGGGGTTTGAATACTTTCTGAATCTGCTGTATATCATCACACACATAAAGGATGTCAATAGCAAATAATTCACCCATCTATCTGTTTGTTTTCAATCTTGTTTAGTCAAGGTCATGGCTGCTGAGCTTGGCGCCTATCCCAGCCATTTCAGTTGCAAGGTACAAACGCACACCGGACATGTTCACACACAGTGCCACTTGTGGGCTAATTTGGATTTTTCAGAGTAAAGCCCGAGACGTCATGAGGAGAATGTGTGAATTCCAAAACAAACAAGAGGCTGAATTCAAACCCTGGCAGGAGTGCTCACCATCAAACACAGGACCATCCCTTCAGTATGAAAACTCAACGGAAAGCAACTGCAATCAGACGGGTACCAGAAATTGTTTAAATGGTAGAATGAGCAGAGACAAATGTTGCTGCTGCCACACTCACTAGGAAAAGTGAACCAAATGCAAACTGTAAGGTGAGTGCACTTTTATATCATCCTTTATTTAATTCTGCCTGAATTTAACGTCTAGTGCGAGATAAAAGTCTGTTGTTGCTGCGATGCATGGAAAATATTTATAAAAATTTCGAGAGGTCTGCCAGGCTTGCACAGTGGTAGCACTCCTGTCTTACAGTAAGGATATCAGGGTTCACCCTGCATGGAGTCTAGATGTTCTCCCCAAGTCCGATTTGGATTTCCTCTCACTGTCCAAAGACATGAAGGTTAAGTGAATTGGTTCTGCTGTGTGTTTGCTGTGTGGATGTGTGTGCTTGGCCTACGATGGAATGGCACCCTGTCCAGGGTTTGTCGATGCCTTGCACCCTATGCTAGCCTGGATAGGTTCCACCCTCTAGCATGACCCTGGTCTGGATTAAGCAGATTAGAAAATGACATGACAAGGTCCGGTAAAACAATCATACAGCTTTGTCTTTACACTGGATTTTTAAATTGTGCACATAATGATCTGTGCATAGTTATACTGTATTACTTTTCCAGATTACTTGCAGAGCCAGTCCTTTACTGAGTACTGCAGAAGTATATCCAGGTAGAAGCAGCAGAAAGCAATGGTGAAAAGAAAAATCCAAAAAACTAGTCATATTTTCCAATTTCCTGCAATAACTAAAATGGAGAGTTAAATGAATTTCTTTGTGACGTTAGCACAAATAGAAAATATATCTGAACCTAGGCACTTCTGGGGCATTCCTTGGACACTCCTAGCCAAAGACGGACTGCGTTATCACTTTTCTGCACTTTGCTTCCACTTGCTTGTGGTCTACAATACATTTCCCCAAATGCAGAACAAGCCGCGTGCAAACACTTTCACTGGATACACTTTCCACCCGGCCAAGCCAGTATTCTCTTCACACCTTCGAGAAGTTGGCGGTCTCGCTGGACAGAGGGAGGATTAAACTAATAAATCCTAGGGATCCACACCTTTGCACAGCTGTTGCTCCACAGATGTATCACTGGACAAGTGAGTCCAAAGAACATTTTTTCATTTTTTCATTTTTTTTTTAGAGAACATCTGTTTTTCTCCCCCCAAGCATACAATATACACAGTGTTTGAAATTGCTGGCAGATTGGAAAGAAAAAAAAAACAGGGAGAAAGTAAAGGATAGAAAGCAATAAATCTGACTGCAACAACAGCTGTGAGAGTGTTCAAAAAAGGTTTTAAGATAATAAACTGCTTTTTAGGTTTTACTGTGCTTCGTTTATGATATTTCTGATGATGACTAATAAATATGGATGTTCTTGGCATGCTGGCTTTGGAGGTGACAAAAGAAGATTCACAGACATCGTTGTCAGAAAGAAGAGTGACAGATCCCTTTTCCTCGTGTTATTAAGTGAAGAACAAGCTTTGCTGATTATAAATGCAGGAACATGTATTTCACATAGTCCTGAAAGACAGCTTTGTAGATGCTATAAAATTGGAAGGGAGTGGGGGGGGGGGAGGGTTTGGTAAGACTGCGACTATTCACTTGAAAAAATAAAAGGCAACTGATAGGACAGGTGCCTTCCACAATAGGCACCCCACAATACAGAATAATTGGATTTCGTTTCTATTACCTATGTAAGCCATCTTGATATGCATAAAAATAATGAAACATCATTTCATCCCAAAGCGTTATCTTCGTTGCTCTTTTGATTATTTATTGTCAAGTCCTGTTGGTAACAGATAGTAGGAACATGAAGGGAAATATGACAACCAGTGCAGCCATATTCAGTTGGTCTATCTATATGAAAGTAGATGAAATCTAGAATTTTTTTTAATGAAAAATAGTCTACTGGACATAGAACAGTAAATGAATCATTATACAGTGTATATAAATAATAATTCAAATTAATTTAATTATTTTACTGTTTATAAAAATACACACGATTTTTATGTTTTAAACATACAAATAAACAAACACATCTTTATATATAATACGCTACAGTGGCTGTTCCTTTGTCTGTCCAGGATTTTAAATCACTTGTAGCTCGCAAACCGTTTGAACTATTGACCTAAAATTTTGGTACACATATACTATGTGACGTCTACCATCTGCTTTCGGGGTGATGATTGACCTCCAAGGTTATTCCTCTTTTAATTTTATTGTAGAATCAACTTTCAGCAGCGGCCAGCAGGGCAGTTGTGTGGCACATGCGTACGGGTGCCATTCTCATCCCTACCACTTTCGCCGTCACTTCCTCTACCTCTTCATATCTTAAATCATTCTTGAGGCAGATTGAAGACTTAAGTGCCAGCTTAAGTGAAAAATTAAGGAAAACGTACTAAGTAATTGTAACACAAACACTGACTTAATCAGTTTTAATGCGAAAAGATGCTGACAAAAGAAAAGAAGAAGCGGGCCGCTAGGGTGGAGAAAAGTAGAGCTGCTCAGGAAGCAGCAAACGTATCAACCTCTGAGCAAATGAATGGTAAACGTACAGAGAAAGAGGAGGAAAACTAGGAATGCTCAAGTCAAGTGTATTCACTGCACGTTATACTTGTAACGGCGTACTTCACGTTAATCTGTAGTGAATACACTTGACTTGGCCATACTCCACACCCGTACACATCCGCCGCACGGCCTCCCTGCTGCCGAGAGTTGATTCTACAATAAAATAAGATAAAAATATAAAGAGTAATAATTCCAAAACTCTTCACTTCTAATATAAAGCTGTAGTGCAGAGTTTCAGTGTAGTATATGTATACCAAATTTCAGGCTACAGGTTATTTGATTTTTGACCTTGACCTTCCTGGGTTGATCTTTGACCTTGGAGGTTCAATCATCATCATGAAAGCGGATAGTAGAGGTCACGTAGTGTATGTGTACCAAATTTCAGGTCAATAGTTCAAATGGTTTTCAAGCTGCAGGTGATTTAAAATCCTGGACCGACAAACGGACAGCCATGGTACCTTATTATATAAGAAGACTGTGGCCTCTAGGGGGTGCCACTGATCCCCAAACCCCAGACACAATTGCACAGACAAGTCCCATGTTCATAATCAATGTTTATTTAACAAAGTACCTTTCCAGTGTTTCCGTTTGCTTTCTTTCTACTATTTACACTTCCATTCCCCCCAGAGAAGTGTTGCCCTTCTCCACTCCCAACTCCGACTATCTTGGGCAAGTAAAGGGCTGTCTTTCAACTCTGACCCCAGGAGTACTTCCTTGGCTTAATCTACTGCCTCCAGGAAACACTTCCCATCTCAACAGTCCTTGTGCCATCAGTATATGGCAGGGGTTCCCAAACATTTGGACGTCAAGTACCACCTGAGGTTAAGTGAGTTGCGTTGCGTACCACCCGAATTTTTAACAAAAAAATTAAAAAGCAAGTACTGCAATGAATGATTAATTCTTAATTAGGTAATATACAGCAAATTCACGACACTGACTACAACCGCCCTGAAATCTGAATAAAAGTTAAAGAATTGGAAGAAATTATGCATAAAATTAATGAAAAAATTTGTGCATGTACATAAATTGATAAATTCCACCCGAAACCAAATCCTGCCTTCAGCCTGTATGTGATGCAGTTACCGAAGACGAAATGGTATCGGCTTTGTGCTTAGATCTAGTGACTATGATGCGATACAGCGGCAGTGCACGTATAACAACAAACGCGAGCGGTTTCTGTGAGGCAGAGTTACCGAAGACTAAATAGTGTCAGCGTTGTGCTTTCATCTAGTGACCAAAAGCTCAAACATTGAAGAAGTAGAAGTTGACTTCCACGAAACGGAATTATCGTAGCTGCGGTGGGTTGGCACCCTGCCCGGGATTGGTTCCTGCCTTGTGCCCTGTGTTGGCTGGGATTGGCTCCAGCAGACCCCTGTGACCCTGTGTTCGGATTCAGCGGTTTGGATAATGGATGGATGGATGGAATTATGGTAGCGTTAAATGAACTAAATACTGATTCGAATAATAGGTTTTATTTATTCAGATGATGAAATTTCAAACCACACTAAATTTGGGAATCCACATATTATTGTATTTAAACAGTTTCATTGAATTTTGCTCACAACAGGCTCGTCATAAAGGGTTTTGCACAGATAAATTAAATTACAGGGACCGCGATGCGTACCACCTGAAAAGGCTCCGCGTACCGTACCACAGTAAGGGAACCGCTGGTATATGGCACCTCCTCCCACAGAATCTGACAGGGACAGGTATCTTGGAACACAACTCCCATGCTGCCTTACAGACATCCATACTGGGGCATGCCAGATGGGGGCTGCCATTCAGTGTACAGGGGGACGCTCTGCCTATAGCAGGCAGTCGCCTACTGTGCTGTCCTTCCTGGTGCAGATGCCCAAGCAGTGTGTTCCTCCATGGTTGCTGGTGCGCCTTCTTTCTGTGTCCATGTCCTGGCATAGAAGGAGAATATGACCGCTACCCTGCTAACCTTCCTTTCCCATGGCCTCCTGGCCAGCTAAGGGAGCAGAATCAATCCCAGAAGGGATTCCAATTGGTTCCTCACAATATGTAAATATTTGTGCAATGACTGTGTATACAGAATATACAATATCTACTTTGTAACATACTTCTGTCTTCTCAGACCAATTGGTCAACAATGACAGTGACTACTTGGGTCAGTTGGCTTTTATGGAGGCAGAGGCAGGAGAGATGGGGTGACAGCTGGTGACATCAGTGGTCCAAAAGTTCCCACCCTAGAAATTAGTTCTAATCCCCCAGAAGCCTTCACTGGTCTGATATTGTACATGTATAATTTATATGAATATATATATATGTGTATGTGTTGCAGTTGCTCAGACATGGCCGCCACCACCACTGTGTGGTCTGCTGGTTCAGTCATACTTAATCCTGCCGACTACACCACTGTAAGACAAAAAGAGATGAAGTGTTGGGGCACAGGATAGTTATCATTGTATAACTGAGAGAAAAAAAGGGTTTTGCAAAAAATATAAGATGTTGCCTTCTCAGAAGTGAGTCACAGACTGCCTAGATGTGATGGGTCTTTTAAGGCAGCCATGCAGGAAGAGGCAGGTTTACATCTTGGAACCGGAAGTGATGTTCATGATTCCTCATGCTGTTAATTTTTGGGTCTGAAGACAAAAAAGAGAGGAGAGGCATTAGGCAACAGTATTGACGCTCAGCTTGGGGTGGAAATACCAGTAAATTGTCTACCATTCACACGTGTGTGATAGTATATATTATTGGATATGTATAGTATATGTCTATCCGTCCTTCTGCGTTATGAATATATTTCTAATTCCAGAAGGTTGAGCTGCTAAACTAAACCTCTAAAAGATGCAAGGCTAGTGCAAGGACCATTTATGCCCCAACACTTACCTGAAGATTTTCAGAGATATTAGAATATTATAAGAATTTTTCAATGCGCTACTTCACTGGTACAGCAGTACTAAAAATAACTTGCAAATAACAATGTACAACACCAAATCTTCATGCTGCAAACACTTGATAAAACATATTATTTTCATGTCACAACAAAGACTCTAGAGGGAAAAGGTAAAATGTTTCTATCCACTCCCAATCTTAAGCGACTCAAATAAATTGTTCTCTTTGTGGCAGAATTCAACATAATGGGAAAAGTGTTTTCGAAGTCAGTGAACATTTCATGGCACTAGACGAAACCATTCCAATTATAGTAGCTCTTTAGCTCATTTTATTAGAAATGCAAAAAAAGAAAAGAGAAAAAAGAAACAAAAAAGACAATTGGGCTGACAAGCATGCTTCTTACAATGAGACACTAACAAAATATGCACTGAAGAGGCACTTGTTTAAAATTACGGCTAACGCTGTCAGACTTGCTAATTTGAATAAACCTGCACTGATGAAGGGTCATTCAAAAGCCGCCCAAGAAATAGAGCTTCATCAGCCTGCATCAGAAATGCAGATGGATTTGTAATTATGTTAGAAATAAATCCCCTGGCACTTTTTATTAGAGTGCAGATAAAAAAAGAGAAGCTTTGTCTGACTTTTAAAGCTTTTCAGTCTAGTGGAGCATATGCTCATTTTCAGCAAGAAGCAAAAAATAACAGCAAATTAAAGTTACTGAGCTGTCTAGAGTTCAGGTTATGTTTTCAATCATTCTTGTTTGCTTATTTTGTTGGATATAAATATATACCTGGAGGTTTTATGTCCAAATTCCAGCTTTCCTAGGTCAACCACATTTGAAAAAGGTTTATCCCATAGACAGATGATGACAATTTTATTTAGACAAAAGACGTCAGAATAAAAGAATAGAAGTCATTCATACGTGACGATGCAGTAACTAACTGCCACAACAGACACAGAGAACTGAATGAAAATGGAAAAGACTTGAAATAATAACACATCAAAAACATTAACCACAATTAATTAATAATTGAGCGACATGTTTTGATTTCAACGTTGAGACAGAAGGGGCATTTATTAACAATAAACAATAAATTGTTCAATAGATCATTCATCAAGAGTTTGGGTACCATATAGCGAGAAGTCAAGCAAAATGACACCTTTTATTGGTTAACTAAAAAGATTACAATATGCAAGCTTTTGAGGCAGCTTGAAAGCTTGCATATTGTAATCTTTTTAGTTAGCCAATAAAAGGTGTCATTTTGCTCGACTTCTCACTACATCCATAATGGCTAACACAGTACAACACACTTGTACCTTATAGCTAAAGGCTCTTCTCTTAGTATAGTTTTGTTCTCAGAATTTTAAGAAGTTCTGCATCTTGAGATCACAATGCAGACGAGGTGCCAGTTTAGGGCCGAGGTAGAACTATGCCCTCCATCCTTTCTCATTGGCCCACCCTGTTTTGTAGCTTAGCTTTCTATAATTATTTTTTCTTCAACTGAAAATTTGACTATACTTCATACATGCATTTTAATTCACATCTCCCTTGATTAAGTCGTTGAGAGCTGAATACTTTTTCCAAAAAACTCAGTTTTCTGAAAAGCACATAAAGCAATGGTTTCACACATAAACAAACATAAAATGTCTGATGCTGTGCGCTGTGGCTGATGTTGTCGCCTATTTTTGGCTTTTGCCGGGTGCGCAGGGGCAGCTCAATGGCCAGTAGGAATGTGCGGCAAGCCAGCTACCTGGCTGTCTTCAAGTGGCGGGTAACAGTTGCACTGCAACGCAATCTGGTTTACACCTCTTGTTATTGTAAGTGGCAGTCCTCCCAGGTGAATATTGCCATAAGTGCATCAGCTACACAAACGTGTTCAGCACCACAATCAGCCAGGGACCATTCAGCTGATACCAGTATCTCGTTTTCGAGATCATTTGCATCAAAATCAGAGTGGGACAAGTCCGATTCAGCAATAATACATAAGACATCGTCTACATGGTATTTTGTCTTGTGCATTTGCCTTGATCTCTCGTTGGATGTTGATGCCATTTTAGAAGTCGTTTGCTCTTTGCTACTCATGCATGTGCAGGGAATAGAGGTCAGATCAGCAAAGCTAACTTCCCTTCCAGCAAAGAGAGTCAAACTAAAATGGAAAGGTTAGTTTTGTCACCGTTTACAGCTGATTACCATCCTCTATCCCTGAATTTTGACAAAAGTCGGCATCCGCCCTTAAAGAGTTAATCGTTATAAAATCACACAGCAAAATCTCCAGTGTTAACTCTGTCACTAGGAGAGTTAATTTAACTCTTAAAATATTTAGAAAGTGTATGTATCAATAGCAATTTTATGGTGCAATTCTATATAACAAGGTTTAGCCAATCACAACCGCTCAAAACATGTGATGTTAAGGCTATCAGATTACTGAATTTACTTGTTGGGGTTGGTCTATTTGGACGGAAATGTGAATTAGGCAAGATATGTGTGAACGATATCACAGCAAAAAACACTTTATGGTTTTATTAGTGAAAGGAAACAGCCAGAGTCAGATGTTGGCCCTGAAAATTTCTTTCTTTCATATTCAAAAGGGAAGTGAAAACCCCACTGATTACTGTGCTAACGTTAATGATGCTACCAATGCCACTAATGAGTGTGCTGGGAAACCTACAATCACTTCAGTTGTTTTCTATACTAAAGGATGAGTTATTTCTCTATGCTCAATACATTCAGTATGTTCTATAGGCACAGCGCTGCACGTTCAATACAGCACGTTACGTTACAAACTGTGTGCCCTCCATGACTTACCTACAGTAAGACAGATCACTAAGTGAGACTAATCTATAGTCAGAGGGACAAGAAATAGAATTTCCCACTTCAGTTCAGTTCACTATGCACTAATATACATAGGTAAACATTTAACATAACTAAGAAAATGCTACTAACAACTTCACATAACCTAAATAACTAACAAACAGCTTGTACACACGAGCGAGCAACTCAGTCGGTATTATGATTTCCAACTTCTGTTACAGCCAATAGCGTACGCAGGTTTGCAGGTTTTTGAAAGGACAGATACAATTTATGGCTGTAATACAGGATATCGAATGTTGTGATTTGGGCATTTCGTTGATAACCTAATCGAAGACAGATTGCATACATAAACTATGAGGAATGGCAAGAATGATTATCCCAATAATGGTATAAGTCAGTTTATTTTAGCCATTTGTAAATGGATTTACATGACTGTTAAAAAAAACTATTCAAACTAGACGTGCAAAAAAAGAAAAAGTAAAAAGCGATGATGCTGTTTATGTTAGTATGAGCGGAGCAGACACTTGAGAAAGGAGATGACCTCAGAACTGGAAAGTTACACATGGCACTCCAGTCTTCAAGAAAGGAGACAAAATGTATCCAGGTAATTAACAAATCAATTAGTTTTACTTCTTGTTCATTGCGAAATTAAAATAAACTAAAATAAATAATTTAAAAGTCTGTCTATATGCAATAAATCTTGCCAAACCAATCTTTTAGACTTTTTTGAATGGGCAATTGCAATAGCTGACAAAAGAAAGCATGCAACATAATTTCCTTACACTTTCAAAAAGCCTTTGACACAGTCCCACGCCGAAGAATACTTTCAAAACTAGAAGCTGTAGGCATCAAATTGAATACCCGGCAGGAGACAAAGAGTGGAATGATGTAATTAGTGGAGTCCCTCAGGGGGTCTCTAACTTTTCTACATTAGTGACAAAGGTTTTTACTTTCTAGTATACGAAGTATAGGGAAAGTATTGTAAATCATCCAAAAATTTGATTTCGAGATTTTGATGAATCTCAATATTTTAGACCTCCCTGAGTCTGTAAATACCATTTTTGGAATTATGTCTGCGTGTCTGTCTGTGTGTGTGTGTATGTAAACACGATAACTTGAGTATACTTTCAGTTAGATCAACCAAATTTTGCATACATATTTTGCGTACAAAATGTAGATTTCTATCAACTTTTGCACTATTTCTGCTAACCGGAAATTGTACTTTTTTATTCGTGCAGCAGCAGAGTCCAATTTATTTAACTTTATTTTTATAATAATTGTTCAATATACAGTATTATTAATTTGATTATTAATTTGATTTAATTTGTTGTTGATGGCAGACAGTAGGACTTTAGGGACTTTCAAAGCTAGGCTTGATGTTATTTTAGAAGATTTAAGTGGATAGGCCAATAACGGACAGGGGATGGTTAAAGGGCCAGAATGACTAGGCCATGGGGGGCAGTTTAGTCAGAACATCGGGATACACCATGCTCATTATGAAGGATACCCAGGAATCTTTTATGACCACTTAGAATCAGGACCTCGGTTTTACGTCTCATCTGAAGGATGGCACCATTTTTTACAGTACAATGTCTGCAACACTGCACTGGGTATTGGAATCCACCATTCAGACCACAGGGTAAGCGCCCCCTGCTGGCCTCACCAACACCTCTTCCAGCAGCAACCCAAGCTTTTCCTAGATGGTCTTCCATCCAAGTTCAGGCTGGGCCCAAACATGCTTAGCTTCAGGTGGATGATCTCTTCTGTACAAATAACGTCTACAAGTGAAGAAGGACCAAATTATTTACAGATTTGTATATAATATAGAAAATTTTAAAAGTAATTTCTTATGTATTTTATTATTATTATTATCTTACCTGAAATTGAGGGAGATGATTGTTGAACTGGAGTTATATGGCTATCATTTTTGCTTCTAATTATGACCCTAGTTGTCTTTTGAAATAAGTGCAGCATAGAAAGTGAATGACTTGAACAGTTGGAATGTAAAGTATCATAAATGTAATTAATTCTGCTTGAGAAAAGTGAAATAACAAGTTTTTCAAGATGCTGTATTGTAAGAAAATGTCTTAATAGATAGCACAGGAGAATCACTAGCATGGTTGAGAACTTAAGAAGCTTCAGAGCCCTCCCAACTCTCTCTTGAGGAAGAACAGAAAATACAAGAACCAGGATCCTCACCTGAATGATCACCAGAAGCCACAGAATAAAATACACCTCTCAAGGCATAATGGGTACTTCAAATTAAAAAAGACACTATCAGAGAAAATCAGCTCACACCCCTGAAAGGAAATCCAAAGTTCTTGGAGTCTTATGCTAAAGGGTAAGAGAGAAAGGTAAGAGAGAACAAACAAAGAGAGAAGGTGACAAACCAACCCTTTTGGCTGCACCAGCTAAACACCTGATTAGACCCTTTGGGAAAACAGTTTCATTCATCACTTGCCAAAGAGGAGCAAAACCTTCTTGAGAGGCTACTGAGACCACAGCAGCTCCGTGGACAATACTCAGCTTAATGGACTTGAGTATATCAGTAAAAATCTTTTGATTAAAATTCTGGGATTTAAGACATTATTTTGGTGTCCTGATTTACAGGGTACCCCACAATTAAAAAAAACACCTAAATAATTTGATTCCTCCTATCCTGATCTTTCTTAAGTGGTTTTGAATAAATGAATGGTTAAAGATTGTTTTGTCAAGACAGTCCTAAAACACACCATAAAAGAATAATTTTAGCTTCAGTTGTTTATATTTATCATACCCACAGCCATTTCTTTTTCCTCCATATGTTAACTAATATGAGTTTATGCTGTGTATTAGTTATTCCCATGGGCCCTAGTAGAAAGCTTTCTAAAAATGTAATTAAATTACGTTGTAAGCATGTCCATTATCTGTTGTAGTTGAGCACTCGTCAGAGAAATGGAGTAAAGTCATGCCATGACCTTCCTTTGTGAAACCATGCTGCCTGCTGCATTGGATATTAAATTGTTTGATATGATACCAAAATAAAAACTGGAAGCTGATCCAAAAAAGATGGAATTTACTAATGAAACTCTCCAGGACGTAATAACACAATTATTGAGCAAATTGATAAAGACATTTACCTTGAAGATAATAAAGAATGCAAGTGAACTCGTGTTTTTGCCTCATTCAGTTATTACAGAACACGTCATCCCTTTGCTGTTTGAAGAACAATGAGTGCATAAATCATTTTCAGATATTATGAAAATGTTATTTTTAAAGAAAAATAGGCTCTTTCTATGTTTACCTTTTTTGCCCAAGTTATATAGTGTGAAAAATAGCCAGGAGGAATTAAAACATTTTTAAAGTATTACACAATCTCAGAGGAATGGGGAAATGAAAATAGATTTTCTCTCAAAAAGAATTTAATATACAGTACATAAATTACAACAAATCGTTCTGAATTGAAATCACTTGAAATCATGAAGCTGTCACTGAACAGCTGCAGGGAAACCCTATGGCTTTACAGTTACTGTCAGAAATATTCATACAGCCACGGAAACATAAAGTAAATGAATTTAGCACCCATAGTGAGGTGGGGTTTCTCCTAACACTTAACAGCCTTTTTCTCAGTTTCGGCTCGAAATTGTTTCAAAAACTTTAGTTTCTGTAAGGGATTCCATCTTCTTCCTTTGCCTTCCATCTGTGACTTTGTTCAAATTAAAGCAATTTAAGGTCTTGAAAATTTTGCCCCATCAGGATTGTTTTGATATGGCATCACACCATTATCCATCCCAAATCAGACAAATTGCATTGCGTGCATAGCCGCATCCCTGCAACATCTGGATAACAAAAGTCATTAGAAGCAGCTCTGTTATAGGGTGAGCTAGTAGGAGAACTTCTGTGCTTGTTTGTGCAGGGACTTCCTGTGAGCACTACAAGCGGCATACTTTCTGGTGACGACAGCTGAGCTCTCCCTCACTCACTCACTTTTTTGCACAGCTCCTCCACTACACTCCACCAATACACAGTGCAAATACTGCCGACTATGCCAAATGTTTTGTCATGGAACCACACCAAAATCCATTCCAGGTCACACATTTTAAATTGTAATAACTACTGGTGTTCAGCCAAACACCTACAACATTTAAATTACAACAGCCCGTAGAAGCAGTGTCACTATAATGAGAACAATAGAAGACCTCCCGTTCTTGGCTGCACAGAGACTACCTGTAAGCACTGTAAGTATAGTGTTTCCTGTGATGTCAGCTAAGCTATCTCTGTCACTCAGCCCCCATCTTTCTGTATAGCACCACCAGTATATTGATTCAACAGTAAATTGTATGGTTGTGTTTTATTTTAATTTAGTCTTTTTTCCAGTTTTATGTAAGTGTTCACTAACATCATAGTCAAATTTTTATTTTGTAAGCTGGCTGCTCTGATCCTGCATTCTGCAATTTACATACGGCATGGAGCCATGTCGTGGTGACCATCCTCTTTAATGTTGAACTGTAGGATGGAAGGTGTCTGAACTTTGTTTATAATAAAGGTAATGAGAAGTCAAGCAAAATGACACCTTTTATTGGATGACTAAAAAGATTACAATATGCAAGCTTTCGAGGCAACTCAGGCCCCTTCTTCAGTCAAGAAGTAATCACAAGATGTAATCACATCTTGCCTGAAGAATAAGCCTGAGTTGCCTCGAAAGCTTGCATATTGTATATCTATTTAGGTAACCAATAAAAGATGTTATTTAGCTTGACCACTCATTACATCCATAATGGCTAACACAGTACAACACACTAGTACTTTATAATTAAGGAGGGAAATGCAAGTCTGAGCAAATAAATGCAAAAGAATAATTTCATGCTTCATTTAGATCAATTTGAACAGCATGAATAAAGCACAAGACAAAGACTTGGGGTTCCAGTGTGGCAACCCCATATACTTGGAATCATGCAGCCAAAAAAACAAACACATGAGAGCTGAAACAGAACCAATATAAATGAGAAAAATGTTGGATTATATGGCTGGATGACAGGAAGAGGTGGGTCCAGAGGAACAGGAACCAGAAGTGACATCAGTGGTGGAAAGGTCAGTCAGCTGGTCTGCAGAGGGAGAAAGAGAGAAAGCATTAGAGGACGGTGCTTACTTCTGGCAATCACAGTTATTCAAGCCGTTAGGCTGTCTCCCATGAGCACGTGTGTGACAACAGATAAAAAGTTCAATCGAACTGGATTTGATAACAGGGCTCTAAAACGTCTATTGTATGGTCTATGTAAGGGATCATTTAAAAGCAGTTGGGACCCAGTGACATGTGAATCCAAGTGATCTTTCATTTAATACCAAAGCATTAACCAGATAAAAAAAATAAAAAACATAGCAATATACAAAACAGTAAGACTACCCAAAATCACTTCATTTCCAAGTCCCTCAGAAAAGAGTGTTATTATTTGGATACTTCCCTCAGCATCAGGACAACTTTTACAGTGCCAGCGTAATTACATGTACATCATAACAGAGAGCCTAAAGTATAAGACAGGCAACAGATTCCATTGCAACTGACAACATGGCAGTGCCCATGAAAAACACCCACATGAAATTGAGATGTAATGAATAGCGATGAGCAAAACAGGGACATTTTAATTCATGTACTGTTTTGTGAAACTGACACTAAAATTTGTTTTCTGGTCATTTTATAATGTTGACACATTAAACTCACTGCACCAACATTTATTTATATAGCACATTTTCATACAAATGATGTAGCTCAAAGTGCTTTACATGATGAAGAAAGAGAAAAAAAGACAAAATAAATAATAAAATAAAGTTAGGGAACACTAATTAACATAGAGTAAAAGTAAGGTCCGATGTCCAGGGAGGACAGAAAAAACACAAAAACTCCAGACGGCTGGAGAAAAAAATAAAATCTGTAGGGATTCTGAGGCCACGATACCACCCAGCCCCGTCTAGGCATTCTACCTAACATCAATGACCTCAATCAGTCTTCATTGTATTCAGGGTTCACATGGAAGAACTTAATGATGAAAAGAAGGGTTGTTGAAGGTAGAAAACAAGAAGCATTATATTGTGCTGTATTCAACATTTATTTCTATTGCACATTTTCATACTAAGGATGCAGCTCAAAGTGCTTTACAGGATGTCAAAAAAAAATAAAATTAGATAAAACTGCAGAACCGGTATTCAAAAAATAAATAATGCACACTTATGTGAGATAGAGATATAATTAAGAGAAGCAGAGTCCTTAAATATCTAATTGTTTTTTATTAAGTCTTTAAATGGCGGCCCGAAGATAAGATCGGTTGGCCGGGATGGACAGAAAAAAATTTTTAAAACTCAAATTAAGTTGAAAAGACAACCCAATCCCCACTGGGTAATCTACCCAACATAAATGTCCTTAAGTATCTGTTTTTTGTTTTTTTTTTTAGTCTTTGTCTTAAAAGATTCTTGTGGTTCTTCTGACAGATTGGGGTATCCACATTCATTCAGATATCTCAGGTGGCTGCACAGGACTTTGAGCAGGTGGTGGTGGCACAGAACGCCACCACAGAAGAACTGGAAAGGAAAACAGAGAAAGATAAAGATTAATATAGACAACTAAATGACAACTAAACTTCAATGACATATTTCCTTTAAGAATAATTAATCCACATTTCAACACTATCCACTCAGAGCCAAATTGTTTCACGCGGACAGACATAGTGAATGCAGTAGGTGTTTTTCACATTACATGTAAAAAATGATTTTTCAATGGGTACCTTCAAATTATATAGCTAATTGCAACCCTCTGCCAATACTTCCTTCCATGGCCACCCTTCCACTAATGAAAAAAATTAACATCTTCATGGCACATTCTTAACATTTTTTGATTATCCCTGACTAAGTTGCAATCATAAAAATTTCGAAAAGAGTATAAGACAAATGCTAGTGTCACCTTCCTCCTCTCCTTCTCTATCTGCAAGAACCCATTTTGGATGACTCATTATACCGATACTCTCAACCACATCCCATTGACTGATGACAGAAGAATTAATTTTTCATCAGTGACCCTTCCAATATGAACTAAAGATCAATGGTAACATTATTTTAGAGATTGTTATACAGCATGTATTAGTCACTCATTGCTACATAATACAAGTCCATTTTTCCGGAGGTCTTATTACATAGCAGTAATTAACTAGAAATTTAAAACATTTGAATAATCTAGATGAGAATAGGCCATTCAGCTCAACAAAACATTCCAGTTCTGTCCACTTAATTCTTCCAAAAAGAACATCAAGTCGAGTTTCGAATATCCCTAAAGTCCTACTGTCTACCATATTATTTGGTAGCTTATTCCATGTGTCTGTGGTTCTCTGTTTGAAGAAAAATCTCCTAATGTTTGTGCAAAATTTCCCCTTAAGAAATTCCCAACTGTGTTTCCTGTGTTCTTGATGAACTCATTTTAAAATAACAATCTCATTCCACTGTTCTAATTCCCTTCATAATTTTGAATTCTTCAATCACGTCTCCTCTTAATCTTCTTTGCTTAAACTGTAAAGGCTCAGCTCTTTTAATCTTTCCTCATAATTCATCCCCTGTAGCCCTGGAATCAGCCTAGTCGCTCTTTGGACTTTTTCTAGCACTGCTATGCCATTTTTTGTAGCCTTTAGGCCAAAACAGCACACAACAGTAGACTAATAGATGTACTTATTCTAAAGTATTGTTGGTGCTTTGAAAGTCTTATAAGACCAATCAAAATTTTTGTTATGGCCTTGTTACATATTCTTAACTGGCAAGTAGACTGTCTTGCGTAGGCCCTATCATAAAGTGTAACTAGAATGTCTACTTGAGCTCGTCCCCATCTTAGTCAAATGTCTGGTGTGCAGCGAGCCACTCAATCCACACTTGGGGACAAGTTGTATCAGGTGCTAATAGCAAAACAAATTTTGATCAAACTATTGCCACCAATCTAGTCATATTATCTGACTCAATTAATCTAATTCAGGGTTGTAGAGGTCAGAACACAACTCAGCAGCATCAGAAATATGAAACAAACCAACCATGGAGGAAGCACCAATTATAATATTTACATTTTTTATACATTTTAGATATACAATTTATTTATGGTTCCAAAAGCTGTGTCATTGGTTTTAATCCTTAATGTCTAGATGGAAGTTATGCCTACAAGGGGCCTGCATTATGGCTGATGGGGCACAAACATGTTAGGCTTCATTCCATTATGAGTAGGTGTTATTGATGCTTCTGATTTATTAAATCAATGGATACCTGAAAAAAAAATCCCAGTGTAAATTTTCCTACCTTCACAAGAAAAGCAATCTCCAGAATGAACAGCTGGGACAGCTGCACATGTATATTCCCAGAGTGAGTTCCGTTTCCTTTCTTTATTTCACACCTCTGCTGTTTAACAACTTCCTACACCTCTTCTGCTAAAGCCATGCTGTGTGCCAACTAATCTGGGTGCCAAAATATTTCAGAAAGGGTTGCATTTTCTCATATTGTGGGGCTCTATAAAAGCTCTAATTAAAGAAAGTTTTTCCATTAGATCTGTATTAAGCATACGTTAAAGTAGTTTCCATTACCAAAGCCTGCTCTGTCACTATTTTTCCCACACATAGCCAACATCTAACTGGCAATTCATCTCAATGCCAACCTACATCTAATTGACTACTGTAATGTATAAGTCTAAATGTATATATTTTATTGCTAGGGGCAGGCGGAGGGGGTGGTCTGACCCGGGCGCACATTTTTGGGGGCGCCATTATTGGTCAAAAGGCTCAGTACAATTCGTGTGTAAGCAGCAGGGTTTGGAAAAATATCAGTCATGAATGAAAAAAGTAAAATTCTCTGATATGTATCCATAAATGTTTCAAAAATAATTTTCAGACTGTCCTTCTGTGATGGCATCAGACACAGCAGTTGAAATTTATGAGGCAATAACAAAAATAAACATTAACATTACACCGATAATAATTTCTAGGAAGATAAACAACTAATTTACGATTTATAATTTCATTTTCTTATCAATCCAAATGCATTCTTGCTCTGCGCAGAAAACATCCCCACCTATCACTTGTACACTACACTGGTTCTGGTTTTTGCAGCGTAATTAAAATTAAACTAATAATAAGAACACGGCTTATCCGTGCATCTAAACTATATTCTTGTCTAGTTGATGCTTATAAATAATTATAGGTGAAAAATTATTGCTGTTTCTCTATATATGAATAAATCTATGCAAAATTTATCTTAATTTTTCTTTAAACATCATTTTAATTTTCTATTTAAATAGGTTAACATATTCAGATATGTTGGAGGGCGGCAAATTGAAGCACCGCCCCACTCCAAGCGGCACGAACTCTAGCTACGGAACTGCTGGGAGTCCACCACACAGCTTTTATTGGGTTAGGAGTGATTGTGAAACCAAGGCTGTCTGAAAGGCATGCAAAGATTTTTGTCAAAAATTGTGTTAATTTGATGGACTTCCAAAATATGTGGACCAGTGAGGGTAGAGCTTAATTGCAAACCTTCCCATGTTGGATCTTGCCCTGGACATATTTTGAGTAATTATAAATGAGATAAATGTGATTGATGAAATATTTTAAGTTCAATGATTGAATGTTTTGTGCATATTGAGCTGGAGTGTATTCTGTGCATGGCTGCTTTCCAACCCTTTTCTGAGATATTAAGTGAAAGGTTCTTTCTCCATCTTACTGTACAATCTTTGAAAGGAATAGAGTTTAATATGTTCTTATACTGTATATTATTGAGAAGCTGTATGATTCTTCAAGACTGATCAGTATTTCTTCTGAAATAGAAATGGGTGGGAGGTGAGAAAAATTGGGGAGGTTCCTTTTAGCAATGTTTCTGATTTGAAAGTAGTGGTAAAATTGTGTTACTGCAAAATTAAATTTGAAGTACACTTGTTCATAAGATTTAAAGATATTATCTATACAGTGATCCCCCGCCTATCGTGGAAGTTATGTTCCAGACCCATCAGCGATAGGTGAAAATCCTCGATATAGAAAGACCATATAAATAAACATTTTTTTATAGTTTAAGCCTTAAAATACCCATCCCACACACTTTAAACACATGTAAACTTGTTAAAACACACTTTGTAAACACATATGATATGTGGATGTCGGGCTAAGGATATAAATAATATCTCTCTATTATAAAACATTTTAATGTCACGCAAGACAAGGCAGTGAGACAGCTGCTGTACAGGCTTTTAAGTGATTGACACAAAGCACAACAAGCACAACACACAGCTGGCCAGCAGCAGCAGCAAGACACCAGTTGAACCGATCGCATCTCTTTAGCGTGCATTCAGACCCCCACTTCACAACGTGAGCTGCGTTGTAAATGCCGCAAGAAAGAGATTTAACCATGCCCGGGGCAGGAAATAAAGGACTAATATTGTTTTTACAAAAGTTTTAAAGTAAAAATGAAAATAATGCATATGTAACAATTCCCATGAAAATAACAATCTCTTTAAATTGTTTATCTGGTAAACCAAACCCGCGGGTGGGTGAGCGAAGCACCCTAGTAATAATAATAATATTAATAAATCCACGATGTAGTGGGGGCGCGATAGCTGAACCGTGATATAGCAGGGGATTACTGCTGTATACAATTCTCTAAGTGTTTTAATCCCACATGTTTTCCAAAGATTAAATATTTTATTTTTTTGAGAGGATAGAAAAAAAGGTGATTACCATGTAGAGGTGACACAGATAAAAGCTTCTCTGCCTTCCTGCATTAGTTCCATATTCGGAATGATTGATGGACAATTGGATTATTGGTATGTTGCCGATAATTAGTATTTACTTTGACACAAAGCAGGGTATATAAAGAAGTACAGCAAGAGTTTATCTCTATTGCAGACCAGACTTGTGTATATTCATGAATTTGTGTCAATATCCAGGGGCCTCATGTATAAACGGTGCGTACACACAAAACTGTTGCAAACTCCTGTTTCCACGCCCAAATTGTGATGTATAAAACCTAAACTTGGCGTAAAGCCACGCACATTTTCAAGCTAGCTAAATGATTGGCGTACGCAAGTACTCCGCTTGCTTTTGCAAACTGGCAGCACCCAGCATCAAAGCAGTGCTTTTGTTCCAGTGTGGTTTCCCTTTCTTTTTTAGATCCACATCCCTGATGCAGCTTTATCATATACACTGAAATTAACTGCATATTGTTTATTAGTTTGAGGCATCTAATTGTTATTAACCTGTAACAATATAATGGTCCACGGAATGGCCAAACTATTCCAAATACCATAGCTGCTTTATCGTTGTTTTTCTCAATGCACCAATCAGACTATTTATCCCACTATATCTGAGTGTGCAATCTGATCGGAAGGAGAATTATCGGTATACAGCATCATGAACACGGTGCCTCAGCCATGCTGTCTATTGAACTGCTCTCAAACAGCAAATGCTTCAGAGCCTCAATCAGTCCATCAAGTGCTCCTTGAAGAACTGTTTGTACTTACTAGTACAATTACCTCACTGTAAACTTGCAATACAGTTATAATATTGCACAACCTGCGCCACTTTATAAAGCGCATATTTATACATGATGACAATATCATTTTTAAGATGAAATGTAGCAAAATATGTTTATTACATTATACAGATAAAATGTTAACATCATTTAAATAATCTATATTGTGAATAATTAAACATGTGAGGACATGGTGTCGCAGCGCTAGCAAGGAGCTGGTGCCCCGTTCAGGGATTGTTCTTGCTTTGTGCTGGAAGGATAGATGGACAGAATAATTAAACATGTACTATGAAGATATTTCAATGTTCCTTAAAAGTTTTGAAGAATCGGCAATCTAAGCTTACAGATGGCTTATCATCTATTACAGAGCTGATTGTGTTGCGATTGGTTACTTGGAGAAAGAAAAGGAAGGACAGGAATTGGGGGTTAGAACGTTTGAAAGAGACAGTACTGCTGCAATAAATGATTTAATCGAAGGTCATGTATGGTGCAGCAAGCATCTTGCGTGAAGCAGTCTCTGGACAGGGCACCAGCTCGTCACTATCACTGTGCCACCATGTTCCTATGTTTAATAACATGCTTTAACTCCTATCATCATGAAAATGATATCAAGTATACATCTCAGTAATTTAATTATTCAGAGAGCTGTAATATCACGAATGTAATGGATTCTGTGTTCTGTCAGAGGAAGAGAAAGCCCATTTAAGAAGCACATAGTGATTCACATGCATAGAGCACATAGAAGAACACATACAAAACAAAACATTTAACGTGCTGCTATAGTTACGATGCTATTTGAGAAATTAGTAAATTAAACGATTTAAAGATGAAGTTTATGATGTTCTACTTTAATGACAAAATAAACTACATGATTAAAGTGGAAATTTCGAGATTAAAGTTGACATTTCGAGCTTTTTTCTCTCTGTGTCCCTATTTTTTTTTCTTTTCTCTGTAACATAATAAGGTTTCATATGACACTCAGATGATGGGCTACGACTCGCCTTGTCACTCGCCTTTCGAGTTTCTCCATGACTCTATGTCACTTGATCAACTTCCTTGTGTTGTTTATACCACCGTTTAAACCAACAAATAGTACGTTTTTTCTTTGCCTCCACGTGGTATTCGCTGAAATTCTTTTAATTCTCCCCATGCTTTTGCCATTGCCTTTTCACAGAATGCTGAGCTTAAGGGCTATTTATATTGATTTGCATATTCAAAGAGGCGTAATTCTGGGAGGAGTTTTGGGAGTGGCAGCAGGCGTGTGCACGTGTGTTACTTTTCACGCTGACCAGGATTTATGGAGCGGAAGAACATGGACGTTGGCGAATGCACAGATTTATGCATCTGGATTTTTTTGTGCATACGCACATTTCCGCTTTTGTCCTTACGCTATGTTTTAGTCTGAATTCTTCGCATGGCGTTATGCATGAGGCCCCAGGTCTTTATAGCTTGTATATTTTTCACCCAGTAATAAAATTGAAAGTTAGATTGTGCCATGCTACCTTCTGCCTTAAGTCTTTGTAGAGTCGCCTTTTGAATGCGTGAATGTCTGAAATTCCAAATAAATGAGGTTGTAATTGAGTTTAATTTCTTAAAGAATGATTTGGTAATGTATATAGGAATGTTCTGAAATAGAAAAAGAACCTTAGGAAGGATGTTCATCTTGACAGTGTTGATTCTCTCTGCTAATGTGAGATGGAGGGTAGATCATCTGTTCACATCTTGTTTGATTTTTTTCCATGCTGACAGCAAAATTGTGTTAGAAAAAAATCTTTATATTTACTTGTAATGTTTACCCCTAGATACTTAAACTGTTCTGATAAAATACATGGATAGATGTCTAGTCTAGTATTAAAGGCTACTTTAGAATGCTTATCTAGTTTAAAATGTACTTCAGAAAATATGAGGAAAATGTAGCACCCATAGAAAAACTCATATATACATGGGGAGAACACGAAAATACTACACAGACACTATGGGCTGTGTCACTAGAGCCAATAGACACTGGAGTAGGGACAAAGCAGGGCTAACATTACACTACTGTGGCACTCCTCAACAATGAAGAAACATAATTAAATAAGCAGGAGATCGAAATCGGATTATTCAGAAAGGTAAAAGCAAATATTAAAGTACTCCAAATGTAATAATCAGAAAAATCAAAAAATGGAGAGTTAATAAGAAATATATAAGGAAAAGAGATTAATTAAATGTGTATTAGGAAAAATTAAAGTTAAATACCAAACATAGATTTATTTTTTATGTTAATCAAAAAATTAATTAACAGACAGGAGCTATTAACATGCACAAATCCAATAAAATTCTGAATTTAATAAGAAATAATAAAAGAAGTTGAGTAAATATGTAGCAATTGCCCGATACGGGAACACGATTCCTACATTTCACCACCCGAGAGGGAAGTGAACGATATTTGAAGGATAAAATAGCATTACCATATTCGGTCCTTGGCCACTATTGTACCCTATGCACACCGTTAAATAACTGGCAATAAAAAATCAAAATCAGAAGAAAGTGGGACTAATAAATATATTGAAAACTGCTGATTACATTTACTTGCCCAATGCCTGAGTGCTCCCTCTTCCCTAGACACCCTCCCCTGCAGCCAAATCCTATCCTCCAGTTTGACACAGACAATAAAGAAAAATAAAAAAAAAACTGTTCTCAGAGAAAGCAGAAAGACAGATTTAATGTAGTCCATATATACGGAGAATAAACCTGCAGTTCAGTTCCTACCGTAGGATGGCATGAGGAAACACAACAGTCCTCTGGCGAAAAACGGCTTCTCCGCTGGCTATCACGAAGAAACGCACTCATGAGTCCGCCTCACCAAACAGGAGCACCCGGAGAACACTAGACCCTGGCCTCTTCTCAGGTATACATCACACTGATTATTTCTTCAGGGTGGCCACCCACAAATAGCAGACGTCCCTGGGTGAAGTCAGATCCTGATGATTCTTAAAGCGTAGATAGTCGCTTCCTTGCCTTCAGCCTTTTCCTTCCTTTTTTTCTCTCCTTCCTCAATCCGCCATTCTCCTTAAAAAGAAAAGTTTCCCGCCAAAACATCTTTTCCCTGCTTGGTTGTTATGGTAACATGATGCCGGCAACTGGCAGCTGAAATGTTTACCAGGCGGGGTCCTGGTCACACTGGCTCGTCCTCACAAGTGCCTGAAGGGCTATTTATAAACACCCTCCCAGCCACATTATAAGGTGACGGACAGTCCAGAAGGCCAACCCGAATGACAAGTTATGTAGCCTTGCTACAAATATGTTTGAACAAAAATTAAATATCAAACATAAAACATGAATATGTAATGAAAATTTTAAATTATAAAATGAATAAACAATCCCAGAATTCAGAAAAGCAAATTAAGCAAAATGATATGTGATACATGCATTATATAAAGTCAAAAAAGTGTATTTTCACATGATAGAAAGCGAATATAACATAATTATGTAAACAAAACTGTAAAAATAGATTACAAAAATAAAAGTTAAATAATTATAGTGTCTTTAGAAAGTACTCAGTCGCCTCCACTTGTTACATATTTTGTTATGTTGCAGCCTTATGCTGAAATTTTTTTAATTCTTTTTTTCTCACATCAAGCAACAGACTGAGAAAGCAAAAACGGGATTTTAGAAATTTTTACAATTTTTTTAGAAATTAATACATTTCTTAAAAATAAAAAACTGAAATATCACATAATATATATATATATATATATATATATATATATATATATATATATATATATATATATATATATATATTATACAGAAAATACAGCATTGTACAATAATGTATCTCTTCTCTTACTCACTTCTCCCAGGCAATGGTCATCCACCTTCTTCCCAGACTCCATCTCATCCAGCTGAAGCAGAGCTGCTTCCTTTATCCAGAACCCAGGGGTACTTCCGGTGATACAACACTGTCTCTTGGAAGCAATTCGGGGATAGGCAGAAGTCCCATGAAGCAGGGACCATTAATTCCTGCAGCGCCCCCTGGGAGCACCCATGGAACCCAAAAGGGTTTTCTCACAGGAGAGCAATTCCCAAAATAGATAGATAGATAGATAGATAGATAGATAGATAGATAGATAGATAGATAGATAGATAGATAGATAGATAGATAGATAGATAGATAGATAGATAGATAGATACTCTGGAGAGTAACTAAGTTGGCTCCCCCTATCCCTCAGTTTGTACTGGCATCCCAGCCAGTTAAAGACCCTTGATGAAGTTCTTCCGGGATGCCAGCATACCCATTTCTGTCTATCTCCTGGCTGCAGCAGGGGACCACCCAGCCTATCTGGTAAACTGAACTCCTGGCTAGGTAAGGAATCTTTAACCAGCCAAGTCAGGAATGCCAGCCCATGCCTGCCACCCATTACAATGATTATGGAAATAAAACTCAGCCAGCTTCCATAAAAAGAAAACAATCCAACAAGTAAATATTTGCTACATCTGTGCTTTTTTCTGATTATTAAATTTAATATTTGCTTGAATTTCTGTTTGTTTATGTTTCTTGATTAGAATTTAATTTATTGATTAACATACTTTTAAGTTTTATGTTTTGGATTTAATTGTGTTAATAAACATTTAGTGAATTTTCTTTTCTATTTCTTATTTATGTATTGTTATTCTTCTATTTTTTTTGATGTTTTTGATTATTAAATTTACCATACTCTACCATTTGCCATTACCTTCCCGAATAATCCTATATTGTAAAAAATGTGACAGTAAATTTACAATAAATTACTGGCTACTAATTGCATTACTTTAACAGTATTTGACTATATCATTTTATTGTATATTACAACAAAAATACAATAATATACAGGAACTTCATTGTAAACTAGGCCACAAATTAATGTGATGTAGCAGTACCCTGCTGTTGAATTACAGTAATTTCCTGATTTTTTTTTTTTTACATGTTCACTATAATCAGGATTGCAAGATCCTAGAAATATTCTCAGCCCAAAGATAGTTGAAAACCCATCTAAGGACGCTGTGGTCCAGCCCAATGAATGACGCTGCTGAATACCGGGGGGGAGTGTTTGGGCTATAGACATAACTATTTGGAGTTTTGCCATTTGGGTGGTTGCACATAATTTTAAAAATAGCCCAAAATGCCACACTCCGCCAGATCAAAGTTTTTACCCATGCAACGATTTCAAAAATAGCTGAGTTTGGCATGAAAATCCTCTTTTGGCAGCCTTAACTATAATAGTACTGCAGTTTAGTAGCCAGTAATTTACAGTAACTTTACTAAAACAATTTTAGTTAAAAGGCATAGTAAAAACAAAAAACAAGGTCTGAAACCTAACAGTTAAATCACTAGCAACTGAGCTACCAATCATGTTGCTGTCAGACATACAGACCATTATTTTTTATCCTTTGACGTAATATCAATGTTTAGTAAAACTATTTCATGTTATCTGCTGGAAAAGGAATAGTTCCTTTTGTGATGTAAGGTGTGCTACAGGTTCACCAATTTATCAAAAATAAAACACCATAAAATCAGTTTCCCATAACCACAAAATAACCCTCATCACATAGAAAAATTAGTTTGCTGGCCCTTCATCACAGGAATCACTGGGTAGAGGGGTCCTTTCATCAGATTGGCTGGCCCAGCGTTATCCCAGCTGTGGAATGGCCAATTGGGGAAGGCCACTTGATGGCTGCGGTCTCCAGGACTCTATAAAATGCCAAATCATATGATGTGATATCATCTACTGTTAAATTCTGCTCCATACTTGTAATATTTCTATTGCACTATTATATTGTATTGAGGATTACTTGTGTTCTGTTCCGTGTATTGTTCCTTCTCTTTGACACCCACTGCACGCCCAACCTACCTGGAAAAATGCAGGGCCTGTTAAAGCCCATTGCGGCACTTGTTGTGTGATTTTGGGCTTTACTAAAATAAATTGTATTGTATTATATTGTATAATGAGAGCAGCCTTCCTATGGGCGACTGCAGCAGAGCTAGAGAAGAGCGAAAAAGAGTCCTGTCTTTCACCTCAGAGCTACATGAATTTTTTTATGGTAGCTGGAGTGCCAATCTTGCCACCAACCCTCAAGATTTCCCTGCAAGTTAGAGGACCACTTGCAGGGCCGGATGTAGTTAAATGTTATACCCTGGATACACAAGGTAAGGCAAGGTGACCACCTTTTATACCATTCTTACCACAAAACACAAACCAGTAGAGCATTGTGGTATAGGTTCAAAACCAATCATAAATAGACAATCTTAAGACCAATAGAATTAGTTTATGTGTCCCTTCCTGGGCCAGTTACCAATGAAGACGCTCAGGTACAACTCGTCCCTCAGTTGCTTTGTTTAGCCAGTTTATGGCCTTCCTGCAGTGGATGGCTCATTTAAGTCTAAACACGGTCACCCTTGCCAAGCTGGTCTGATGCTCCATCCTCCTCACCATAAATGTCACATCCTGAGTCAGTCATAAAGACTGGGGAGCTTGGTTAGGTAAACATTAAAGCACCGCTGTTCTCAACAATGAAGTAAACCATGCCTCCTGAAATGCACTTAATATTACATTTGCTTTGTCTAGCTTACAAAATATATACCACCTTATATGCTAGAAATCACTCTGCCTCAGTAGGATCATTGAACCAATATAAATTCTGTCTGAAAGGACTTCCAAATATCTCTCTATAAACCCTGTACCCACTCCCAAAATACATGTCTCATTGTGTCACTCTTCACAGTACTTTTTTTTACAATATTTTTGACTATTTTCACCAAAATTTACATTGCATTGAATTTTGATGGTCCCTAAAGTCCTTCTCCTGTCCACCTCCCTATTTTGTCACTTATTCCTTGTGTCTGTGGTTCTCTGTGTGAATGAAAGCTTTCTGAAGTTTGTACGATATTAAGCAAATTTCCATCAGTGCCCCTGTCATATTACCACACAAATAAGTGAAACAGTATGAAAATGCATGAATTGAAAATGTCCCACAATGCATCACAGACCAGTCCAAACACAATTTTACAGTAATTTGCTGTCATATGGTGGAGGATGGCACAGCCTGCTGTGATCACACAATACATTTGTCATTACAGTATTTTATTGTCAAAAATTACAGTTACCTCTAGAGAAATGTTAGCAATTTATTAGTGTTTAGAACCCTGCTTAGTATTTGTTTGTTATTGCATTTATAGAAGGCTTATTATCTTTCTTTTTTGAACAAACAATGCTTATTTGGTTCAGTCTGCTCAGAAATTCTTACACACTAATTACTGTAAAATAAAATTAAAAATAAATCCTAGAAATATGGCAACAAAGAAAAATCCATATTTATGTAGTTTTGTTTTATTTTAAAATCTGGAAATATGTGCCTCACCTGTACTTTAATAGTCCATGCTGGTAAAGTAATTATTTTAAAAGTCAGAATAAGCTTTGTGTGTGTGTATATCCAGACGTAGCACTTAATAAATGAAAATATCCAGTATACCAGGACTTTATTATTGGAGTGATTGTTCAACAAGAACCCTCGAGTGCCGCCCTGAATGAAACAGCAGTCTGTAATTTTCCTGAATATGCCGATAGATACAGATCATTAAATAAATGATTGTCCTACAGCACAACGATGTTGTTTTTTGCAAGATAAATCAGACAACCATTAACCTTTAATGATCTCAATAAAATGTTAATGACCATAGAAAGCGTGTCAAATTTCCATAATAAGTGTCTGCAGCAGAAAATGTACGAGCCAGCCATCACAATCTAACACACTGCCGCTGGAGCAAAACAGAAACAGAGCTACGGCCTTTGCTATAATGAACAGCCTTGCTTCAGACTAAAGGTAGAATTGGAAGCCTTGAACAATGCCGCCTTATTATATAGTGTGTGCAATCCATCCATTGCAGCTGCTTTGTGTATACAATAAATTGAGCTGGACTGTAAAATGTGTATTTGTCCTATTAAAAAGTGCCATATAAAAAACATATTGACAAAAATAATTATAGCAGACAGCATCAGGTACCTCAAATAAACTATTATTAGTTCTGTTCCCTGTCCAGTCTCTGTCTGTGTGCAGTTTGCAGTGGAAATGTTGTTGTCTGAAGATAAATGAACTGAAATACTTTGGAGTGGCGCAGTAACTTACCGATGTGTGCAGCTCCAGAGACCTGAAATCCAGTGATTGTGAATTTCCATTTTCCTCCACAGTATCTTGTGGTATAGCGGGTCCACAGCTTAACATTTTAGTGGTCCAGTTTTAAATAAATAAATGATTAACTGGCTAGCTCGATCTCCATGGGCGTGTGTGCTCATGCAGCTGCAGGAGGTTGGTGAGGTAGTTGAGGCGAGATGCACCTGCACAAGAAAAAGGAGGACGACAAAAAAAAAACAGCAAGAAAGAATTGAAAGAACAGAGCTGTGAGAACAGCATCATAGGCAGGATGAGCCAGCCAGCCAGTGCAGTGAAGGGCAGCATGGATGTGGGCCTCACTAAGCAGCAAAGGACTGGCGCTCAAGGGGCGGATTAACCCCAGTGAATATTGGTGAGCAGTGAGTGAGATCAAGAGGGAGTCCTAACCTAGTGATCTGAGATATACCACGGGTGTGAGAATTAAGATGGGAGAGCAACTGACCCCAAGTGGTCTGGCCGACGCCGCTTGTGGCAGAAAAGATGGGAGTCAGGTTGGTGAGGACTGCGTCTGCTAGAGTCTCCACCAGCTGATGTGAGGGCTCATCCATCAGACCAGTTTGTCTCAAACTGTGGGGCGCGATGATGTGAAAAAAAGAAAACAAGAATCGAAAATATGAAAAATACATCTATTGAAACCAAATCAAATTAACTTAAACTACATTCTGATACTAGAAAAATAAATATAGAGTTAGATAAATGTCGATAAAAGTTAAGTAGGTATAATAAAATATGCATCTATGATATATCATTAATTTAAAAAGAACAAATTTGTATTAGTGGGCTCCTTTCAAAAAAACGTTAGGGGGGGCGCGATTAAAACTGTTATGAAAACTCGGGTCGCAAATACTTAAAGGCTGAGAAACGCTGCATCAGACCACGAAGGAGCCGATGCTTGATGGTTTTAATCTCGCTTTAATTCTGATTTTCAATCTCACAGATTTAAAGGATTATTTATTTATTGAACTTTTTTTTGCACTGCACTATTTATTTGGACACTGTTTGTTTTTGATTTGTTTTAATAAAAGCAGTAGCACTGTTTCACCTTCCCCTTGTTATGTTTGTGTGTTGTGTCCTCATCTGCTGGCTCATCCTTGAGTGTTTTATCAGTGGTGACGGATGGCTCCAGGATGCAACTGGTAGCATGGAGCTGACCCACACTGTCACATATGTCAGATGTCTTAACAGCAGATTGCAGGAGCCAAATGTAGACATTAAGACGTTCCATCACAGAATACACTTATTTGCGGTACCTGAAGTGCAGACACATATGTGCTGCTACTTTCTGCAATTTTATGCTCCTCCTATTTTGTTGGAAATTTCACACATTTTCTTAATCAAGGGGGAATCCTCCTCTGAGTTTCAAGCAAAATGATTTATGTAAGTTATATTGGACAGCAAGGCAGAGTGGGGACCCTTTGGAGTTTCAATCACAGTGATAATCGTACATTGTAGCACAGAGTGTTGGGGAGGTCCCCCTTGGAGTTTCCATCAGGATTACTAACGTACTTTATATCAGTGAACTGCGGGTGCTTCAATTACTTTTATGCATACACATTAGACTGCCGAGTGGTGGGGCTCTTTGAGTTTTAATCAGGTTGATATATGAATATTAGATTAGGAAGGGATTTTCCTTTGAATTTTGATTGGGATCATATTCATACATTTGATAAGACAGCTGGAGGGTGTCAGAGTAGGACATGCCAGTACACAACCATTTACTACTGGTTCACTACCGCTAAAAGTGGAATAATAATAATTCATTACATTTATATAGCGCTTTTCTCAGTACTCAAAGCGCTATCCACACAGGGAGGAACCGGGAAGCGAACCCACAATCTTCCACAGTCTCCTTACTGCAAAGCAGCAGCACTACCACTGCTGGTGAGGCCTACTTGAAGCCCTGCTTATTCACTATCAGCCAGTTTAGTGTTAGATATGAGCCTAACAAATTAGATTAGATAAACTTTATTAATCCCAAGGGTAAATTTAGATACATACATACAGTAGCAGAAATGTAAAAAAACAAGGACAGGACCATTAATGCAACCAATCAATATATAGATATATAAATAAATTAATTAAATACATTGCAAAAAGAACTTAAAAAGTATAAACATTTAGTCTGAGATTGTCAGGAGGAAGCATTTGGATTGCCTGAGAGCAGCAAGACCCCAAGAGGTGCTTCTTAGCACACCATGGTGGAATGAGCCTGTTACTAAAAGTGCTCCAAAAGAGCGCATCCTGAAGGGGATGGAGGGGATTCTTCATGATGACATCTAATTTTTCCAGCATTCTCTTTTACACAACAGCTTAATGTGTGTCCTTGGTGGTCCTGTGATGGAGTAAGTTTTCCTGATAAGTTTGTTCAGGCATTGTTTGTCTTTTGAGTTACATCCCCAGGAGACCACAGTGTAGAACCACATGCTCTCTACTGTGGACTGATAGAACATTTCCAGCAGTTTGCTGCACACATCAAAAGATAGGAATCTCCTCAGGAAGTTCAGTCTGCTCTGACTCTTCTTGTACAGCCCCTCTGTGTTATCAGACCAGTTCAGTTTATGCAGACCACCAGGTATGTGTAGCTAATGTGGTAGAGAGCCACAGTACATGGATGGATCTCACATGAGCAAACTTCACTCATGTGAACTGGAGTCTTAAGTGCAGTAGAAATACTACCTGCTGGAACACAATTCTATCCTTGTCTTTGCATAACTTAACATTCTCAAAATTACTTCATACATTCGTGGGTTCTGGGAAACCAGAACTTATCCTGGCAGTATCTCACTCAGGACAGAAGCCAGCCGTAGACTGGGCACCAGTCCATTGCAGGGCCCACTCATGCATAAACTCACTGGGGGACAATTTGGAAACACCAATGGAGCATATGGAGATGTGGGAAGACAATCCACACAGAAAAGGAAAGAATGTTCAAACTTCATACAGAAAACAGCCAGGTACTGGAACCGAATCATAGATTCTTTATTCATCAGGCAGTAATGCTAATTTCTGTATCACTCCCATGTCTATATATTATATCTTACAAGGAAACTTTGAAAGGAGCTGCAGTAGTTAAATAGAAATAACAGATACTGATGGGTATTGTGATTCACTTTACAGATTTGGTTCTTTTGAAATACCAGTTTGAGTGAATCAATTCATTTGCACTGGTTAAAGTAGTAAATGATTTGCAGATTAATGCTGACAGAGGCCGTATATCTATTCTTGATCTCTAGATATGTGGGCAGTATTTGACACCATTGACTAGAGTATTCTTATAAATTGCCTTAGACAAAGGGTGGGCTTCTCTGCCAATGTCTTAAATTGGAGTGTTTCCCTTAACATGTAGAAAATTCTCTGTTAGTTGTGGTGATTGTAGTTCAGAGACCCATGATAATTTATATGGTGTACCATAAGAATCTATTCTGGGTCTGCTGCTTTTTTCAATCTACTTGCTTTCATTAGGGCAGATTATCTTAAAGCACAAGGTGAGGTACCACAGCTATGAAGATGACACACAGCTTTATTTATCGATAGCGCCTGATGACCCCGATGCTCTTGGCTCTCTGATCCAATATCTTAGCAGTATTTCCAATTGAATGAGTGGAAATATTCTCAAACTAAATAAGAAAAAAATTAGAAGTCTTTGTGACTGGCAAATATGGAAATAATGAGGGTAGTAGAAATAAACTTAATCACATAGGCTTAAAAGTCAAGAATTTAGGGGTAGTCATAGCTTTTTGACTGAAATAACATAGAGAAGAAAATTATGTAAAACATCAGCAAAATACAGTATGTTCGTAGCTGCCGCTCAAAATCTGATGATTGTATGAAGTTAATGTGCTGTCTTAAGACTGATGGTGTGCCAGAACATTTCAGCTGAAGCAAATCTGGTGTACTACTAACATGGGAATCATCTTTTGAGAGGACAAATGCTTCTCTTGGGAGTTAATGTCTGAGAGTCTGTGCTGATGTTAAATAGCACACTAGGTTCCTTCTCAATGGAACACGACTGTGCAACACCATCTGCTCCTGATTATCAAACACAGCTTAATGTAACTGTGATGCGATTTTATTTTATGTTTTTATTAATAACAATATGAACTATAAGTTTAAAGCCACATCTAATGCTGTGTGTTACATGACAGGAGCTTAATAAGTTATACAACAAAATGAAAAAAACTTTTGAAACAGTACGAAGATAAATGGTCACTAGCAGTGTCAGTTTGTAATGCGGGGCATTTCTGTGCCACAAAATATTTTACAGATTCTACTTAAATTAGGTAAATGCAAAATAATTATGAAATAAATTTGTTTATTTTCACCAATTGGCTGGTGTCAAAACATATCAAAATCTATTAACAATTGGTTTTGACTTGCATTTGTTTAAATTCTGTGTGACTACTTATACTTCCTGAGTGAAGGCCACTGGCCAAATCAGAGTCAGTGTATGTCTTTGAACTTTTGGCAAGCAGGTAACTTGAGGCTCCACTTTAATTGGTTGTTTTCAGATTTTTCCAGAGATGCAGCTCTCTTCATTCCGGACACTCCCACATTTATTAGCAGCGAAATAGTGTTGTTTTATGTTTTTTTAATCTAATGTGATTGGACAGTCTTTAACATACTATTTCAGTTCACGTCAGTGGTTCACAGTTCACTCTTGCTATTGAGGAGCGAAAGCGACTTTACAGCAATGGCAACTTCAAGTGGAACTTCAGAAGTCAATCAGAATTTGGTTATTTCTTTAATAAAACACCTCTTCATAAATGGTGATCGAGGACAAGCTTACATGTTGACTTTTTCCTGCTCTTGTTATGACAAACGGAGTTGGCTAACTGGGCGTGATATAAGTAATGCTTTTCTTTTTGCTTTCCCTGTTTGCTGTTTCAAAATGTTGTTACTGAAGCATTGTGGACAACGATGGGGATACAAGACCAAAAACATCTTTCTGAAATTTACAAGCAGCATGAAAGTAGCCGCAGACATCTAGACTAAACTCAGACTAAGTTTTTGGCAGACTTACTATTGCTGAGCAGCTAGATGAAGGCTGCAGGATTGGCATAAGAAGGCACAACAAAGAGGTGACCAAAAACCCTGTCCAGAATAATAGACTGTGTGAATTTTTGTAGAGTATTTGAATTGCTTTACATGGCCATGATGAGAGCAAGTGCTCCGATAAGCCTGGGATTTTCCATGGGTTGGTGGATTTTGTTGCCTCTCTCAATGGAGTGTTAAAAGAGCACCTTGAGAACATCACTGTATGTTTTGTCTTGGTAGAGTTCTATATTACTCTACTTTCCCCTTTCATATTATTAATATGTAGCCTTTGCCTCACATCTCACAGACTTACCACTGTTTATAAGGTATTGTACCATATAACTTCTCCCCACCTTCCCTTCTACATTTAAAACCTCAGACAATTAGGTGTAGTAAAGACAAGCTGGAGTTAAGTTACACTTTAAATAATGTATTATTGATAATATTCATAAATAATAACAATAAGCAAAATACATTTGAATATTGGCAACCATACAACCTGATAAATGGTGATGTGTAGCTTCAGGCAACTCACAGACTTGTTAGTTACTTAAAATGTCTCTAGTTAAGGCATCATTTTTGGTCAGCTTTCTTCAGAACAGGCCGCATGCCTGTCTCAATATGGCTGTTCGAGCTGTGCTCTCCATTGTGTTGTGCTTTTCAGTTCATGGTGTGTGAGATGCTCTTTCATCAGATGTTTCTAAGAGAGAGGGGGGGAGGGTAAAGCAAGTAAATTTATAGACTTTCTGTCCAACCCCTACAGCTAATAGGGTGACATGGTACTTAAAGGCTTCTGATATAAGCCAGTTCCAAACAGCCATACTTCAGACCAATGGGGCAGAGAATACCTTCACACCTGCCCCCAAAACCATTTGTTAAGGTGAAGCTTGCCAGGTTGGTAGATTGGCTTTCCTGTGGGGGTTGATTGAAAGAGTCCTGCAGAGAAACATTTGCCAAACTTGTTTGAGGCACTTTCCCCAATCCTGTCGTAAAATTGCAAAGAGACTCAATCCTTAAAGGGGTTCTTAACCATCTAACCATTGCTGCTCTTATCAATGATAGACATTAGTGTTATAAGTTGCAAATAAAGACATACAAAATATTTATCAGTTTATATGCAAAATTTCACACCACAACACTATTTAAGGGAACTTCAAAAACTGTACAGAACGAGCTTTTGGATTTCCCAGAACACTCGGCACCATGCATACATCTTCTAACTTAATTAAAAAAAATAGCATCTGTTCGGACTGGGGGCGGCACGGTGGCGCAGTGGTAGCGCTGCTGCCTCGCAGTTGGGACACCTGGGGACCTGGGTTCGCTTCCCGGGTCCTCCCTGCGTGGTGTTTGCATGTTCTCCCCGTGTCTGCATGGGTTTCCTCCGGGCGCTCCGGTTTCCTCCCACAGTCCAAAGACATGCAGGTTAGGTGGATTGGCGATTCTAAATTGGCCCTAGTGTGTGCTTGGTGTGTGGGTGTGTTTGTGTGTGTCCTGCGGTGGGTTGGCACCCTGCTCAGGATTGTTTCCTGCCTTGTGCCCTGTGTTGGCTGGGATTGGCTCCAGCAGACCCCCGTGACCCTGTGTTTGGATTCAGCGGGTTAGGAAATGGATGGATGGATGGATGGATGGATGTTCGGACTGGCACTTGGGTAGTGCTGTCATCTGCAGGTGTTTTTATATTGTCATTGCTCTGTATTTTGTTTTAACATTTCATTTTATTCTATGATTCATTATTCAGCGCTTTGTGACTTTTGTCTATGATAGGCTCTTTATAAAAAAAATTTTTACTACTTAAAAAAAAAAAACAAGAAGGTGTTTATTACGCCACAAGTACAACAAATAAACCAAAAATAGAGTCATTTCAATATTGCAAATGGAACTTGTATAACTTTTCAGAATTTCAAAGTTTTAAACTTGTTGTTTTAAGTGTAATTTGTGTTATATTAACTTTATATTACAATTTATGACACGTGATATGAAGTTGTCACACATGTGCACATCGGAAATGGTTTATAAGCTCAAATAGTGTTGTATCACAGTCTGACCAGGGGTTGGCGCTGTCATCCTTTCTCCTTTTATCCCTCTGCAGACCAGCCAAAGACTGTGCCTCTCAGTGACATCACCACAGGTCCACTCACTGATGACGTCACTTCTGGCACCTTCCAGCACTCAGAACCCATCTATTTGCCACATCAGTTCCTGTTCCGGCCTCCCTGACTCCAACTCTTCCTCTAGTCCACCATATTTATAAACCAGTTAGTCAGTGCTGAACTCGAGTCTGTGAAGATGTATATTCATTTTTTCCTGCATATTTTCAAGGATACGGGGTGGCCACCCTCAAACTTTTTTTTCTGTTTGCTGCCTATTTTATTACAAAATAAATATCTTCGAGTTCTGTTGTGACTGTTCTGTTGTTTTTTTTAAATGGCTTATCTGCCATCCATTAAGCAGCCTAAATTTCAAACTGTTAATCTGCTGGTGTCCTGCAGCCCATCAAACATTACAGAGTTATATATTTTTCTCCATATTACACAGACTGTAGCTCTTATAGTAAATGCTTCACTTTAGAATACAATTCCCTTGGGTGGGGGTTGAATTTTGGTTTGTTAAGTTTGACTTAAATGTATGGAATGTTATTTGCTTCTAATTAAAATCAATTAAAAAAATAATAAAAAAAATCCAACTTCCTGGGACAAACTAATACATACAGTAGAACCTCTGATCATGAACGTTTCCAAATACATGCAAATCGGGTTACGATCAAAAAGTTTGCCAAAATTTTGCATCTGTTCACGACCACACACTCTGGTGGCGAACAAAAACACTGGCGGCCAGTTTCCCAATGCGCATTCGCACGTGCCAATGATTTGCCATTCTCCGTTTCCCATTTTCTTTTGTTTGCGTATACAGGGCCTAACAAAGCAGCTGATTTTGCTAAAGGAGTTACAATGTTAACCAAGCAGAGGCCTCAAGTGCTGGAAGAGGTGAAAAAACTGTTGCTAGTGTGGTTGAACGAGAAGCAATGTGCAGGAGATAGCGTAAGCAAGCCAATCACATGCGAGAAAGCCAGGAAGATTTATGGCGATTTGCTGAAAAAAAATCTTTCTTTGAGTGGCGAAGATGAGGAATTTAAAGCCAGTAGAGGATGGTTTGAAAAGTTTTGCAAGAGAAGTGGAATTTAATTTTTTTTTCCCTGTGCTTAAAACTCATAGAAAAAGTGTTTACAGCAGTAGCGTAGTGTGGGTGTCAGCCGCCCGGGGTGGAAGAAAATTCCACCGCCCCCTTATTTAGGTATGGTTCAAATTTTTACAAGATATTATTATTGTTTATTGTGAAATTTTGCCGCCCCCTAAAAGTGCCGCCCGGGGCGGGCCACCCCTGCCGCCCCCACTACGCTACACCACTGGTTTACAGCGAGCGGTTCGTAAGGGTCAATCGCGAACTCTTACAATGTTAGTTTTCTCTGTTGTTCAAGGTTTTCTCAGTGTTATTCAATGTTTTTACATTTAGTTTACTATTACACATTGCATTCTATGGTATAATTAACTATTTTTGTGCTTTAAAAAAAAAATATTTACATACAGTTCGTATGGTCTGGAACGGATTAGTTGTATTTACATACAATCTTATGGGGAAATTACACTCGGTTCCCGTCCAGAGTTTTGGAACGAATTATGGCCATGACCAGAGGTACCACTGTACAATGATTGTGAAGAAATAACTTTAACTTGAAAAATACCAAAGTTATTCTTTAAAACTGCTTTAAAACAGCAATTTCAGAAGACACTCAGCATCCATTAGGTGGTAAAATATGAACACATCTTCGAAAAGGACTTCATCACATAGAGATATTTCAAAGCTATAATAAATCTACCTTCTGCCTAGCTTTAAAAGGAGAGGCAAAAAACATCTAAAATTGTGTTCTTGTTTTGAGGATTATGACATAATCATTCACCTCAGACAAAGACAATAACATATTTCATGTGTATATGTGTCCTTATTCCTTTTCCACATCAACCTGACAATTTTATTGTGATATTACCTAAAAAAAGTACGCTATCATATAATAAATTGTGTAAAACACACTGTAGTAGCAAGTACTTTTAGGTAATGGTGCAGCTTAGTGCTTCAGTACATTCTGAAATAATAGATCTAGAAATGAAAGGGAAAGAGCAGATAGCTAAAAGTCTCTAATCAATCAATCCATCTTTATATTTAGAGTGCATTCCATGGCACTCGGCTTTGCAAAGTGCTTTAAGCTATACAATTTATAGTAAGGTAGCAAAATATGTCAAAATAGGAAAGCTATTTTTCTGTTAGACTATGTGAAAGAAATACCACTAGAGTATTATTACATTTAACTAAAAGAAAATTCTAATCTAAAGTAAATAATTCAAATCACATTAATGCCAGGTGAACAAAAAACAAAACTGATAGTAGCTAGTGGACTGTACATATATTTTAAAAGTAAATTGTTAAGAGACTTCAGGCACCACAATTAAATCTAAAAATGACAAATATTTAAGTCAACATGGGATGCACTGCACAAACTCTTAGGAAATTATTACAGGTCCGGTAATAATGGCAGAGATGATTAAAGGAAAGTCGAGAAGCAGGTCTTTTGTTTAGTCTCAGTAATGAAAATTGGGACAGCTCCAGAATAGGAAACCACAAAAATGAAATCATGCATTTCTTTTTAACTCCACTCAGTGGTGAACGCCACGACTTCAGCTGAATTATTTCTATCTGTCTCTTTAGAGCTCTAGATGGACGAGAATCTGTTTTAGGGCTTGGCTGTTAAAGCTCTTTGTAACAGAGTTATTATATCATGAGCTTTTGGAAGGACTGCAGACGTGCCGTAGTCGTTTCAAAATCTCAGCAAAATAACATTCAGACCTCTGAGATCATACATATTATTTCTGCACTCCTTACTGTCCACTTCTTGGAGGCTTCTGCAGATTTGTTTCCAATTATTTAACCAACCATTTGCTGAAACCACTTAATCCAGTTATAGTGTTGCAGAGAGCAGCAGTGATTGTACATGCCAGCAGCATCAGGCACACTCCATTGTGGGATGCCCTTGCTTATTCATATCAGGCCAATTTAGTCACCAAACCTGCACTTGTTTAGGATTTAGGAGGAAACTACAGCACCCACAGAAAAATCTACACATAAACTATCCAGGCCTGAATTCTAACCCAGTCTCCTGAAGCTGTGAGTATGCACCCCTCACCACATTACTTTTGTACTGCTCTGTGCTCATAATTTTATTTTTAATACATCTACATTAAGAACATAACCACTACACTACACTTTATTATTATAAAATCATAATAAATGTAAACAATTTGTATAAGCTCCAAATCAGGGAGTGTGATGCAGCATTGGCTTTCTGCCTGTCTGCCCTAACCTCACCTTTGAATAAGCAGCAATAGTCCTGGCTTAAGCTCTTATGCTGCAACCTGTTTATAAGAAGATCTCATAACATTTTGACATCCTCCGTGGCCTGTTTTTCTCTCTCTCAGTCTAAACAGCATGTTTAACAGTTTAATGTGTTACAAGTGGTTCAAAAGCAATGCCAATTGGTAATACAAGATTGGAGACACCATCCCACAGAAAGCAACCTCTGAAAAGGATTTAGGGGTTTGTGGTGGCATAACATTTTCATTGGCTATGTAATGCACAGCAGCAATTAAAGAGACAAATAAAATGTTAGGTTATATTGTAAAAACTGTTGAATATAAAGGGATGTTATGCTTATACTATAAAACACACTAGTGACATCACATCTAGGGTATTGTGTGCAGTTCTGGTCACGATACTACAAGAATCACATGGCAGTGCCAGAGGCTGTGCAGAGGAGATCAACCAGATAGACAGACAGACAGACAGACACGCACACACACACACACACACACACCCACCAGAATGACTAAAAACAAAACTTCTTACTTGAAGGTCAGAGTCCCAGTGAGGTATTACACAGGCGTGTTGCCATTGGTATAAAGGAGCCCCAGTCACATTTCTTGACACACTTCTGCTGAATGATTCATTTTCTGAAAGTCCTCAGTGTTAGTGTGTCAGAGAGAGGATGTTCAGCATTGTTGAAAATGGCACTCAGTTTCGTTTTAATCTTCTCCTTTGTTATGACCTCCTAGGAGGTCCGGAGTGTGTCCCATAACTGTGCTTGCCCTTTTAATTAGCCTGTTGATTCAGTGGGTCTCTCCTGAAGTGATGTTACCAACCTAGCAGAGCCTAGTATAGAAAATCACATTGGCCATCACAGAGTTATGGAAGATGTGAAGGATGTCACTTCTCATTTTAAAGGAATGCAGTCTCCTAAGAAAAAGAAAGCCTGCTCTGCAATTTCTTATATTGTTCCTTTTTTGTACGAGACTAGTCCAAGCTGCCATTAATGTGGAGCCCCAAGTACTTATAGTAGTACACCACCTCTACATTCACTCCCTGAATAGTGACCGGACATAGACGCTCTTTGGTGCGGTGAAAATCAATAAACAGTTCCTTAGTTGTTCTGATGTTAAGTTGCAGATAATTCTTTCTGCATAAAAAAAAACATATCCCTCCTCTGTCTCATCCCCTTTGTCAATACACCTTATAAGTGCAGAACAATCTCTGGTATTATATTTAAAGTTGGAGGTGTCCAGAGTTAAGAGAAAAGGAGAAAGAACTGCTCCTCGTGGTGGTCTGGTATAGTTCACATCCAAATGAGACACACAATATCCAGGACACCATCAGCTCATTCAACTGCATATGTCTGAGTCTACAGTACCCCTTAATAGGGATGGCTGGATGGTACTGAAGACACTGGAGACATCAAAAAACATAATCCTCACAGTGCTGCCAACTTTGTCCAGGTGAGAGTAAGTCTAGTGGAGCAAAGAGATAATTGCATCCTCCATTCCAGTCTTTGTCCAACAGGCAAACTGCAGTGGGTTCAGGTGGTCTACCACTCATATAGTCCAGGACCAGCCTCTCAAAGGTCTTCATGAGGTGCCACTGGTCTGTAGTCATTCAGCCCACCTTCTTTGGAACAGGGACAATGCAGGATGTTTTCCACTGCAACGGCATGGGTACATTCCAGTATTAAAGGACATGTTGTATGCCAACAGACTCAGAGAATTAAACCTGTTTAGTCTCAAGCACAGGAGACTGTGAGGGAACCTAATCCAGGTCTTCAAAATTCTCAAACACATTGATAAAAAAGATCCAGCAGAATTCTTTCTAGTTAAGAGTGAATCACGTACTCAAGGAAATGAAAGGGAAACTCATTTTAAGACTGAAACCAGACACTTCTTTACACAAAGAGTTACGGGACTCTGGACCAAACTACCAAAATATGGAGTTGAAGCAGACACCTTGACAACCTTTAAGAAGTATCTGAATCATATCTTGGAACAGCTTAGCTTCTCTGCTTTGTCAGATTTCTTATGTTCTTTGCAATGCTTTCAAAAATTCTGACATCCGGTAAAACGCCAGCATGTTTCTACCCAGATGGCATCTCTCTCTCTCTCATTCTTTCTCTCTCTCTTTGAACAAAAGGTCCAGCCATGCTTTCGCACCCTCTAATGCCCTGGTAAACAGTGGTATGTTCCTACCCAGATGGCCTCTCTCCCTGTCTTTCTCACTTTCTCATGCTGGCACCCTTGCCCTTGAAGGCATTCACTACACATGCGAGACTTGCTGCCCCATCATCAGTCAGCTCTCTGTCTTTCTGTATTTCTTTTGCTACCCTTGATGGTGGTGCCAGTTTGACAACAGTGTGTTTTTGATTCTTTTTATTTACTTAAAGTTTATGAGTCTGCTGGTCCACTTGGATTCAATGCAACTCGTGACCTTGAACTGAATTAAGCAGTTTTGAGAATGTTATTTTGTATTATAATAAAACTGCAGTGAACCATTTTAGCTTACTTCCACTCAAAGAATAACTTTAAAGAAGGCAGAAATTTTAAAAGATGCATTTTTATTAAAATATTAACAAATATAAGAAAGTAAAGACAGGAAGAGCACCAAGTATCAAAGTATAAGTTAGACAATACACACATTGCATAACATTCGGGAACTTAGTTAACTGTTTTGAAAGATGGAGCATTTCTGTTTTTTGTTTATTTATTTCATCAAAGAGACGGATATCACATTTCTGGTTATTAACTATTTTTGTAACAATGAGTCATATCCAGAAATAACCACAATAACAGAATGTAGTTACATGCATTAGTAAAGTACATAAAACACATGTTTTTTTGTAAACAATTTGTATTATTCTTAAAGGGAGTAAAAAGGGGAACAACGGGATAAGAAAAGTACAACGTCAAAAAGAGATTAAAGTCTCCATCCCACCGGTGCCCCCCAACCAACTTTGGAGATGGCTGAAACAAAAAAAAAGCAACAGCAGCAACCCCTACACATCCAGATTAGAACAAAGTAAGCAATTTTTAATAAGCGCGCTGAGAAAACTTCATTAAGCAGAAACAACTTGCTTCTGCAGAGGTTTCCACACGCGCTCATCTGGACTTGCCAGCAGAGGCTTGTCCACCAACTGGCACAAGAACCTCATGACAGTGAGTAACTTCCTGCCCAAGCATGGAGTCTGTTGGTGTTTCATTAACTTGTACTGGGGATCTGTTTGCCATCAGTAGTGGCTATTGAAGGAGGAAAAGAGGAAAATATGCAAAATATACAAGTTGGTGTAACTGCTGTCAAGATAAAATTGAAACAGTAAAGTCATTTAGAGTTGTTGAATTTTTCTTTGTTTTCAGACAGATGAATCTGCAGAGTAGCTAATGTTTTTCAAAGGGAGACTTTGAAATATCAGATATTTGTACAGCATTATCTGTTTAAGATATCTCAATGAAAATTGAACTATCATGACAAATTTCCTTGAAAAATAAGTGTGACACATTTCAACAAAATTGCTCTACTGTGGGACGAGTTGTTTCATGTGGACAGACAGACAGACAAAAAGGTGTTTTGTGCAGTATAAACAAGCACACTTAAAAAATATCAATTTTTTGGGTGGACTATTCCTTTAAACATTTTGTGAGAAGAAATGAATTGGTCCGCTGTGGGACGAGTTGTTTCATGTGGACAGACAGACATGAGCTATTGCAATAGGTGCTTTGTGCATTATAAACAAACACACTTAAAACATATACATTTTTGAAATGAAAAACTAAAGTAAATTAACATTAACAAATACAAATTAAAAAATATGGTCTAATTAGAAATGCAAAAACATCATGACTGAACACAATGCCTCTCTAAACTCTATTTGCTGTTGTTATGCCATGTAGTGATGTAATTGTCAAAATGACAGAAAGATATCATAGCAGACAGAAGCACTTCTCAAACACATGGAGCCAAGTATCTGTAGTGGTCTACGTGAGTTTGTGTGTATCTTTTATAATCATTACACTATACAGGGGGTCCTCGGGTTACGACACAGTTCTGTTCCTACAACAGTGATGTAACCCGAATTTTGGTGCAAGTCGAAACACACTTTAGCCTAAGTCCCTTACCTATCCTAACACATTAGTAAAATCACAATCTAGAACATAAAAACACAACTAAGCCACAGAAAAAGGAAAAGGACATAAATATACTGTACTGTACACTGTACTGTAGTAACAGAAAAAATGACAAAAAAAAGAGTGTAAAAAAAATTCCTTACCTTTATTCCATCTGAACTCTAAACAAAGTCTAATTTCACTTCCATCGTGATGGCTGTCCTCTTCTTCGAAGCACTATCATCTGAAGACTCACTTTCGTTTAGGAGCCATGGTAAGGGCCAAAAACTTGCCAAACAAAGCAACACAAATGGAACTCTTGTGCCGCATGCAACCAAACAAGTTCGCCAACACCCTCACTCGTATGCCACTTACTTTCGCTGCACACAACCAAACCAGTTCGTCAACTCCCACACTCATTTGCCACGTTACTGCATATTCTTCCGCCACACGCAACCAAATTAGTTCACCCACGTAGTCTGTAAGTGTGATGCTAATGGCACAACACTCATGTCTCAATTTTTTATGGGAGTGAGCGTCGTAAACTCGAAACGTCGTATGTCAAGACGTCGTAACCTGAGGACCCCCTGTACTAATTAATCACTGAGCCTCAGTTACCTTGTGCAACTGATAACGGCAATTCTAGCTTTATGTTTTTTGTTTAGTTTCTTTTACTCTCCACATCTTTCCATATTTATTTTACTGTCTAATACATAGGTAGAAGTGGGACCCTGCAGGTTTAAAAGTGTACAGACTGGAGGAGATTGGGGGCAGGCTTTTAACATAAACTCTGTAGGCGGAGCCTTTTGACCTGCAGAGTTCACCGCTGTTTACAACAAAACTTTCTAGCAAGTTGCCCCCAGGTGTGTGTCCTCTTCTGAGAATCACATCAGGCACTGTGAGACTAGTTCTAATGCATTTACTACAGGAACACCAAGTTAAATCCCTCTCTAGTGGCTTGTGGTGTCTCTGCATCCCTGTTTATTTCAGTTGCCTTAAAAGGAGGCATTTTTCCTGCTTTCTGACTAGGATTATAAGTATCATTTTTTTTACATCATGCTTCTCTCATTGACCAACACAAATCAAAATCTTAAAAGAAGCTACAGCAGCATTTATCTTCCTTACTGAGTAGAATTCTTTGTCTTTGTCACCACCTTGTTCTGTTTTCACAGCTTCTTTCATCAATTGAATCTGAGAAATAGCATGTGGGTTTGGTGTTTGCTGCTGCTGCCACCAGAAACTAGCTAAGTTCTCTCTTTGTGCTGTATTAATATTCTTCTTCCCTTCTTTACTGTAAAAGATGACTGAATCTTAAAGAGCTAAATCAATTCCACCATTAAAGGCTCTCAGTATGATTCATTCTCACTCAAGAACTTGATTATCAAATGACCTTAATGTGAGCATTATGATGTAATGCAAGGGACCCCTGACGTTTTTTGATTGCCATTAAGTGTCACTGATTATGTGCCAAGTTTGGAAATGATTGTGAAGTATTACAGTTCCCTGCGATACATCAAGGACTTCACATTAAGAGCCTTTACTTCATGATTAACGGGAAAAATAATAAGTGGTACATAATGACAAGAATATAACGAACATTGCATAATTTGGAAAGCAACTGCACAGTAACACCTGAAATGTCTGACACATAACTTTTGTACCATGAACCAATGAGAAGCTATTAATTCCAAGGAAGGTTCTGTGCAAATGCTGAGCACAATAAGAGAAGACATAAACATTGCAAAACAAATAAAGTTGAAACTATAATGCATGCTTGGCGTGCATCAAGCAGTTAGATCAGAAAACATCCTTGGTAAATAGGGGTTAATGTAGCTAAGGGGTGGTTAAAATTGTGAGTACTCTGCCTCACAGATCTGGAAACATGGGTTCAAACCCCATACCTGGTTCTTCTCCATGTTGTACCTTTTCTCCATGTGCTTGCATAGGTCTTTTTCAAAAATGGAAAATAAGTGCCTTGGAAGAAAGACAGGCTTCTTGTCTGGGATGGAGGATGATTTCTTACTCAGCCAGGAGGCCATAATGGATGGACAGAGCATACATGGGTGCTGGGAGCAGTTTGCTCCCCCACACGACAGGTGGCAGTGTTCCACATGGCTGATTCCAATTAGGACACCTGCAGGGTGGCATAGAAATTGGAGTCCAGAAACGCCAGGGTCTTTGGGCGCTGCCAAAAGGGACTTTCATGGAGGACTGCCATGGTTTCCACACAACCTGGAAATGGACTTGTAAATGGCATGGGAAGCAGTTCGCGCAGCCTCACCTCAGGAAGTCAGAGCCGGGAAGCAGTAGGTGACATTCACTTGGAGGAAGGAAGGATGGAAGAACTTGATTGCTTATTGTATTCTGGTATTGATTTTGTCTGGTGATTATTGGAAACACTTTGTTAACAAATAAATACCCTTTATTTGAACCTGGAGAGTTGTTTGGTGATATTGTATCTGGGATTTGGGGCTCAGTGGCACACCCTTGTGATTACAGTGTGTTAGGTTAATTGGCAATTCCAAACTGGCCTAGTGTGAGTTTGCACATGTATTTGTCTAATGATGCCCTGGTGTTCTGTCCAGGTATAGGTGGAGTACTTTGATTCTTGTTTCAAAGAGAATTGTCTGCATCTTAACATCTGCAAAACCAAAGGAATGGTTATTGCCTTTTGCCGCAATAAAGAACCTCTATGTCGAGCCTCTAAAGGGGAGGTAGAGGTGGTCCACTCCTTCAATACCTGGAGTTCCAAATCAATGACAGGTTAGACTAGTCTTGTAACACATAGTAGCTCTATAAGAAAGGGCAGAGCAGGCCCTTCTTCCTCAAGAGACTGTGTTCCTTTAATCTGAGTACTGATATCCTTCACATCTTCTACAACTCTGTGATGGCCAGTGAGATTCTCTATGCTGTGGTGTGCTGGGCTAGTAACATCACTTCAAGAGAGGCCCACCAAATCAACAAGCTAATTTAAAGGGCAGGCTCAGTTATGGGACACACTCTGGACCCTCTGGAAGTCATAGTGGAGGAGAGAATTAAAAAAACAAACTGAATGCCATTATGAACAAAGCTGCACATCCTCTTACTGTCACACCGACACTGAGGACTTTCAGTCAACAAATCATTTGGCAGGCATTTGTCAAGAAGCACTTGGGGGGTTCTTTATGACAACAGCAATACACCAGCATAATGCCTTACTGGGACTGGAACTGTCACGTCAGAAGATTTGTTTCTTTTTAACTTGTCTTCCTTTTTAGTGATTCTGGTGTGTATTCAAACTTTAGTGTGTGTGTATGAATTTGTCTATCTATCTATCTATCTATCTATCTATCTATCTATCTATCTATCTATCTATCAATCTATCTATCTATCTATCTATCTATCTATCTATCTATCTATCTATCTATCTATCTATCTATCTATCTATCCTTAATTATATAGTGCATTTTACTATCCATCTATCTATCCTTATTTATATAGTGCATTTCACTATCTATCTATCTATCTATCTATCTATCTATCTATCTATCTATCTATCTATCTATCTATCTATCTATCTATCTATCTATCTATCTATCTATCTATCCTTATTTATATAGTGCATTTCACTATCTATCTATCTATCTATCTATCTATCTATCTATCTATCTATCTATCTATCTATCTATCTATCTATCTATCTATCTATCTATCCTTATTTATATAGTGCATTTCACTATCTATCTATCTATCTTTCTATCTATCTATCTATCTATTTATCTATCTATCTATCTATCTATCTATCCTATTTCTATATCTATCTATCTATCCTTATTTATATAGTGCATTTCACTATCTATCTATCTACTATCTATCTATCTATCTATCTATCTATCTATCTATCTATCTATCTATCTATCTATCTATCTATCTATCTATCTATCTATCCTTATTTATATAGTGCATTTCACTATCTATCTATCTATCTATCTATCTATCTATCTATCTATCTATCTATCTATCTATCTATCTATCTATCTATCTATCTATCTATCTATCTATCTATCTATCCAAAGAACATTTGGTTTAAAAAATGAATCTACCTGTATCTTATATCATTTGTCCTGTGAGGAGTTATAGCTAAATAAATGCTGTTCTAGAAAATGCCATATATACTTTAAATTGGACCAATGGCAACCTAAATGCATGTTTAGTGAAAATTGAATCAGCTGTTTTTGCTTGATTGATAAACATGCAAGCATAATGATGACTGTATATGTACTGTATGTTGCATGCTAAGTATACTTGTTATTTATCCATGCTTGCACTATGTATTATGAACTATGCATAGATAAAAATAAACTTGGCTTGACTTAACTTAGTACTTGTGACTGAGCCATGCAATGGGCAGTTGTTCATCCAACACTGATTCCTGTCTTATGCTCAATGCAGTCTTATGGGGCTCACATGGTGAAGAAGAGATGCCCTCACAATCACTAGCAGAAGCCTGATTGGTCACTTGAGCCCATGATATATTTGGTATGTTCTGTATTTTTATATTTTAAATAACCTATGAAGCAAATTGCAGCATTGGAACATGGTTGATGTCGTATGCTGATCGAGCATGCAAGTAAGAATCTGATTGTACACATGACAATAAATGTGTACTGAACTGATCACACTGTATTACATTCAATGTCAAAACAAAAAGAGCCAACGCCATTGGCCTCAGGCATGTGGTCACTATGTTTGCAATACTAATTAACACTAATTTTACATACTCTCTGTGGTGTGTGCACTCACAATAAGTGAAATACAGAAGGGACAAAAAAGGCAGATGATGCAACAGAGCTAATCCACAAAGTGAAGTGCTAGAAACTTATTACCCAAGTTTTTGATATAGTGCATGCTGAGTCGCTCTAACTGAGAAAATCATAGAGAGAAAGAGAATGAGAACAGCAGGGTTGAGGTGAGTAAAAGTAATTAGTAAAGCCAATATTGCATTACACAACTTCTAGTCGTAGAATATGATAGACTTACTGACTACGGTTGCCAATCTTGTTGCTGTTCCATATCAGTTTACATGACTGAAAATCACTGGGCTGGTCAAATTTAGTGACTGCATGCCAACTTTCCACCAGTCAGTCATTCTCACCCGTTTTCCTGACAGCCAATAGTGTGCTGCCTGACAAAGCCAATACTGTAGTAGAGGTTACTGGGTGTGGCCAATCTTTGCCCCGCCCCTTTTTTCTTTCTTCCATTGTATCATGGCATGTAAAACACGAGTCATCATTCAGACGAGCTTCTCTTCTATTTGCGAGGTCTAAAACACCTGCTTTTGTCATTCCTCATTGTTGCATTATATGCATTGTTTGTCAGCTCTCATTGACACAGTGCCCACCATGAAGTTGTGGTTAAGTTGGAGTGAATCACTGGGTATGTCACACTAGGCAACTGTAGGTTGGAGGGCCTGTGTTTTGATTCAGCGGGTTGGAAAATGGATGGATGGATGGGCCTTAGGTTGGGCTCAAGGGCTCAACAGAGTAGAGTCACTTTTGGCATTTTACGCTATTCAATCAGGCAACCTTCCGATTGCCAGCACAGATCCCTTGCCTCAGAGCCACCACTCTGTCCCCATTTTTGGGACGTACTTTATATTATACAGGGAGCCAGGACCTATAGCTCTATAACATCATGTGCAAGGCAAGAGTTAACACTGAATGGGGCGTCAGCTCATTATCGAGCACAGTAATGTAATAACTGATACAGTGGCTAAGACATTGGACGTTAACCCAAATTTACTTGTTCAGACCATGGATCTACCCTTTTTTAAATAAAGGGATAATCGTTTACCATTTTCAAGTCTGTTGAAATTTCCCCATTGCGCACTGACATCCTAAAAATATGCCTCAGGGGTTTATATGCGTACTCACTAACCTCCTTATAAAACAGCAAAGGGCCCTAGGCATAAAGCATACCCACAGTGTACATGATTTGCAACTTAATTATAATTAACTAGGCAGTACAGTGGTAGAACTGCTGCCTTGCAGTACGGAGATGAGGCTTTGGGTCCTTCCTGCATGGAGTTTGTGTGTTCTCCCTGTCTGCATGGGTTTCCTGCAGGTGCTCAAGTTTCCTCCCATGGTCCAAAGATGGATTGGCAACACTCAATTAGCCCTAGCATGTGTGTGTGTTTGTGTGTGTGAGTTTGTGTGGGTGTGAATGTGTACACACTGCAATAGACTGTCACCCTCTCTAAGGATTGTTCCTGCCTTACTGGGATAGGCTCAGGTTTCCCACGACCCTGCTCAGAATTAAACGGGCTTAGAAAAACGGTATGGTGTATATTGAACTAAATGTACATTCTCTGCTCCATGTTTAAAGGAAATTCAGAGCAAGCAGAAATGGCACATCACTTTATTATTCACTGTTAGTGACAGTCAAACTTAAATCTGCAGCTTAAGTACGATTTAGAAAAGATCCCCAAATAGCATAACCCTTAGACCACCATTTGTACCTTACGGTTAAGGAATACAGTCCACAAACAGCTCTGTGCTTTATTAGAAACGCTCGTGCGCCCCCTTCAGGTGTTAAATATTATAGCCAATTCCCTAAATGTCTAATGCAAAATTTTATAAAAAAAAAGTAAAATAAACCTGTTTTGTGAAACAGATCACTATTTCACTGCCCATCCAATTAAGATAATATATGTAAGATTATATATAAATGTTAGTCGTCAAAATACCCAGAGTCATTTTCACCAAACGCAAATCGGGCAGTATCAGCCGCGCAGTAGGAAGCAAATGTAACTGGATGCCGATTCAACATTAAACAGATTAAGCATTATCAATCACACCAGGACAAATGTTAACGCTATGCACTGTATATATTTGAACGCTAACCCCAAATTTGCATCAGATCAGCCGGTACAAGCTCTCTGTTGAGCGAAGGACTTGCAAATCACCGACAACAAAGGGTGTAAAATTCGTGCTGCGATGCAGCTGGAAACACAACGTACAGCTTAATCCGCACTTTAAATGTCATTTGAAAACCCAACAAGGAGTATTTCGTGTGGGCGACTATCCTTCCAAAATGTTCAGTCTAAACTGAATTAAATTTAACATTAAGATCGAAGTAGTTTTATGGCATTTGACACTATTCACGAAGTTCATTACAAGTGCAGTAGACTTTACATATAAATTAAGAATGCATTATACAGAATAGTCTCCCGTTTCAGAAAAACGAAGTTGTAATAAGCAAAAATATGATATTTTTTCTTTATAAAATATAATACTGATTAAATCATTCAGATTTTAGTAAGGAATTAAAAGAAAAGAAAAAAAACGCGAATTATTCTGCCGGTTCTGCGGAGCGCATTAACTCATGGGTGATGTGCAGCAAAGGGACAGCCTACCCTGTTGATGGAGCTGTCACCACGCCCATAGAATGGGCTGATTGACACTTCCGTCATCCAATAAGAACACCGATGGGCTGTGCCGCCACATAAGGTATGTGCAATTTATTTTAGAGGTCACCATTACCAATTAGCTTTAAATAAACTTGGAATATTAACTGCTATTTATTTCCATTTTTGTTTTTCGATATCTGTAATACAGACTTACTCGATCCTACGAGCTTGGTTGTGTTTTCCATAACGACTCTTTACACCTGAAACATCGTTGGAAGTTTTTGTCATTAAATGAGGGTGCCAGGTGTACGCTTAAAAATAAAGGTGCCACAGTGGTTCTTCAGAGCTACGTCATAGAAAAAACATTTTTTTAGTTCACAAACGAGCCAATCACAAGACGGTTCCGGAAATAACTTTTATTTATTTAGAAATGTATACAGGTTCCTTAAATAACTATGAATAATGTTAACAGATTTATGAAATCCTAAAGACTATAAGTATTTGGACAGAGAGTGTGACCTAGTGGGTTACTCTTTTCAAGACCTTATGTACTTTTTAAAATATATTTTTATTTTATAAATTTTATACTCTTGACTCACAGCATAACTCCATCCATCCATCCATTTTCCAACCCGCTGAATCCGAACACAGGGTCACGGGGGTCTGCTGGAGCCAATCCCAGCCAACACAGGGCACAAGGCAGGAAACAATCCTGGGCAGGGTGCCAACCCACCGCAGGACACACACAAACACACCCATACACCAAGCACACACTAGGGCCAATTTAGAATCGCCAATCCACCTAACCTGCATGTCTTTGGACTGTGGGAGGAAACCGGAGCGCCCGGAGGAAACCCACGCAGACACGGGGAGAACATGCAAACTCCACGCGGGGAGGACCCGGGAAGCGAACCCAGGTCCCCAGATCACCCAACTGCGAGGCAGCAGCGCTACCCACTGCGCCACCGTGCCGCCCCACAGCGTAACTCATGACATGTTATTTATTTTGCCTGTGCATAGATCTAAGGGAGCGTCATGGTGGTGCAGTGGGTAGAGCTGCTGCCTCGTAGTTAGGAGACCCGGGTTTGCTTCCCGGGTCCTCCCTGTGTGGAGTTTGCATGTTTTCCCCGTGTCTGCATGGGTTTCCTCCGGGTACTCAGGTTTCCTCCCCCAGTCCCACAGGTGCATTGGCGATCCTAAATTGTCCTTAGTGTGTGGGTGTGTGTTTGCTGGCATCCTTCCTGGGGTTTGTTTCCTGCCTTGCACCCTGTGTTGGCTGGGATTGGCTCCAGCAGACCTGTAATTAGGATATAGCAGGTTGGATAATGGATGGATGAGTAGATCTAAGGTGGCAGAGTTAAAGATGTTAAGATTTGCATTGGGTGTGACGAGGATGAACAGGATGAAAAATGAGTATATTAGAGGGTCAGCTCAGGTTGGATGATTGGGAGACAAAGTCAGAGAGGTTGGTTTGGACATGTGCAGAGGAGCGATGCTGGGTATATTAGGAGAAGGATGCCAAGGATAGAGCTGCCAGGCAAGAGGAAAAGAGGAAGGCCTAAGAGAAGGTTTATGGATGTGGTGAGAGAGGACATGCAGGTGATGGGTGTAACTGAGCAAGATGCAGAGGATAGAAAGATGCGGAAGAAGATGATCTGCTGTGGCAGCCCCTAGCAGCCCAAAGAAGAAGAAGAAGTAGATCTAAACATTGTAACCTATCCCGATCTTTAGGGTCATCTTATGGAATGGTATTTCACTGTTGTACAGTGGTAACAGTAGATTTTAGTATGGGTTATTCAGTAATTATGGACAAATAAAGGGAAATGAGGTCACTAGAATAGGAAAACACATTGATATGAGATAGTCTTAATAATGTGAATTGATTTTTGTTATATTTTTATATTATGTAAGACGTTCATTCAGTATCTGATCAGTTACAAAGAAGAAGTGCCTACAGAAGTAAAAATGAAGTGATAATACCTACATAGATAGATAGATAGATAGATAGATAGATAGATAGATAGATAGATAGATAGATAGATAGATAGATAGATAGATAGATAGATAGATAGATAGATAGATAGATAACCATAACGTAGCCTTTCAAAAAATGTGTTGACATTTATTGGACATTTGTTGCCATTACTAGCAGCTATCTACATTTTTCCAGAATAGGATAACATCCAGCTGAAGCAATGGAGGAACCAACCCCAGATGGGATGCAAGTGCACTTCAAGCCGCACTTAGTCACATACATACACTCATCCACTTTAAGATCACAAATTCTTCACACAACATGTGTTTGAAGTGGGGAAGGAAACCATAAGAACATAACAAACTGGATAAACGAGAGGAGACCATCCAATCCATCAGGCTGGTTTGTTTGGTTAAGTTCTCCCAATATCTCATTCTTCTTAAAGATTATTAAGGTTTCTGTTATAACAACATGTCTTGGTAGTATGTTCCAGATAGCCATAACTCTTTGTGTGAAGAAGCGTTTCAATCGTAAACATCCTTCCTCTTAATTGCCACTGTTGTCCTCGAGTATGTGATTCACCCTTATGCCAAAAGAATTCTGCTGGATCTAATTTATCAAAGCCTTTGAGAATTTTGAAGAGCTGGATTAAGTCCCCACACAGTCTCCTCTGCTCAGGACTAAACAGGTTTAATTCTCTGAGTTTGTCAGAGTAGGGCATGTCGTAATGTTCTGGAATACTTGGTTGCTCTCCTCTGCACAGCTTCAAGTGCTGCTATGTCTTTCTTGTACCGCAGTAACTAGAACTGCACACAATACTCCAGATGTGGTCTTACCAGTATGTTGTGTAATCCTTCGACTTATCTTCAGCATTTTATTTGCCTTTTTAATCATTTCTGCATGTGGAAGAAAGAATGAAAATTTTCTGCCAATCTAAATCCCTAAATCCTTTTCAGAGATTGCATCCTGTAGGACAGTGTCTCCCACCTTGTATTTATAATTCAACCATGTACGGTTCACAGAGAAAAGAATCCAGTTAGCCAGAATCCATTGTGCCAATTATTATTATTATTAGTAGTAGTAGTTTTATAGTAGTTAGTATAGTATAGTTAGTATTAGTACAGTAAGAAGAAGAATTGTCAAATATGCAGCAAATATAGAGTCACAAGTCACATTGCAATGCATTATGTTTTAAACTTCAAGGATACATGACTTTGGAAATTAGTTCTTTAATTATAACTTAACATTCTCAGACCTCTTTAATTTAATAAATCATGTTCGGGACTGAAGCCTATCCCGGCAGCATCAAATTTAATGCAGCAATCAGCCCTGGACAGTGGCAAGGCCTTTGATTTTGGTTATTTTTATCTGCTATTATTAACATTGTATTTCAATACTCATTTCTAAAGACTAACTGCCTATTATGTTAACTTGTTTAGAGAAAAAAATTTCAAAGTTAAAAATGTACTGTATTTTAAGATACATCGATCAGTGGTCTAATAAAATATGTCAGTTATTGTTGTACCTCTTAAATTAACACATTTGTGTGGATGAAGACCTTTGTTATTACAAAGACTTTTTGGTAGTTGTGTGTGTATATATGAGAGTAGACAGTGTGAATGAAGACATGATGAAGAAAAAAGAACTGGGGCATGAGGAGGTGATCCTGTTTAATGTCCAATATGATTGGCTGTTGAGAAAAGAAAAGGAAGGATACATCACTGCTGACATTCAGAGATGTCTGCTCTCCTCGAAGTCTTGGCTCAAAACAACGAGGACTTCATGGGTCAGGTGGTTTAAGGAGGGAGGCAGAAGTGGAAGGGGAGGAGCAACTGTCATCCTAGGTGGAAGTGACATCATTAGATGCTTCTCCTCTATTTTAATGTAAATACAAACTGGCTTAGTGGCAGCATTGCATCCATTTCCTTCCCTGTAATATTAGATGTCCCTGTACCTATGAGACATGCCCTAAGCTTGCATGTCTGACACCAAGTAAAAAAGGGATAAAAACAAGCATTTAGAAAGGATGACTCCATGACTTACTATTACTTTTGAAAAATTAAAAAATGTTCAATAGGGAGATGAAACTGATAGAGAAGCATAAAGTTGTCAATTGTGTGAAATTTCTAATACGTGATGTTAAAGTTCCAGATGAGCGTACACATTAATCTCACAGGGTTTGAGAAACAAATGAAATGCAATAGTTTAGAGATTGAGATTTGTAGGATGTGGAGTACAAAGACAAAATTGGCACCTGTTGCCACTGGAACAGTAGGAGGCATCAAGATTGGCTCGAATAATTTCATCAAGAAGCTCAAAGCCAATGTGAGCTATTATTTCATGCCAAATGAAGAATTTACCTCTTTTAAGGACAGCACATTTTCTTATGATGGTTTTGGATATACCATTCTAACCCTAATAGACACCATCTCTGTAAATAGTTTCTTTTTTTCCATTTCATTTTTAATATTTTTTTCTTTCTGTTTCTCTAAAATCCATTGTCATTCTACCTGCACTTCAGACCAGATAATCTACCTGAAGCTAAACATGTTTGGGTCTAGAATAAGAAACCTGGGTTTCTGTTGGAAGAGGTGTTGGTGAGTCCAGCAGGGGGCACTTACCCTGTGGTCTGAATGTGGATGCCAATGCCCCAGTGCAGTGACAGGGACACTGTGCTCTGTACTTCAGATGAGATGTAAAACAAGGTCCAAACTCTCTGTGTTAATAAAAGATCCTTGGGTATCTTTCAAAAAGAGTAGAGTGTTTCTTGAAGGTCTTTCTAAATTGTCCACCACGATCTGGTCATCCCGTTAATCATCCCCTGTCTCTAATTGGCTACTTCTTTCACCACTTTATCACCTAATAGCTAATGTCTGGTGAGTGTACTCGAACAAGAATGGCTCCATCACATCATCCAGGTAGATGCTACACATTAGTGCCGGTTGAAGTGGCTCCCCACTCTCTATGCAAAGCAAGTTGAGTAGGTTAGAAAAGCAGTGGACAGTATAAATGTAATAATAATAATAATAATAATCCAGGTTAGGTGCATTGGCGATCCTAAATTGTCCCTAGTGTGTGCTTGGTTTGTAGGTGTGTGTGTGCCCTGCGGTGGGCTGGCACCCTGACTGGGGATTTGTTCCTGCAGACCCAGCAGACCCCCGTGACCCTGTGTTAGGATTTAGCGGGTTGGATAATGGATGGATGGATAATAATAATTATTATTATTAATCTATTATCAACCCCACTTAATCCTTTTCAGGGGTGCAGGTAATGGAGCACTCCATGCACACATCCACACTGAACAAGTTTGGAGCTAATAATTAACTGTATGTCTTGATGATGTGGTAGGAACATCTAAATTCCCAGGCCAAGTTTCCTACTCCAGGACTCTGCATATCTGAAACAATAGTGCCAACCCCTGGACTGCAATGGTGTGTTTTTAATAGGAAAAATGTGTTAAAATTACTGTATAAAGAGAATTAACTCATTAAACTTGCATTTAGTGTGTCTTTTAGCCATTTATCACCAACATAAACACAGGCCTTTTACTAAATAACAGTAGCATGAGAAACTGTCAGATGCAAGCAATTTAGATCTGTCTCTTCATCTTGGATATATGCATATATCCATGATATTATATATATATAAAAGTGTATCTCAATCATACATTTTTAATGTTATGTTTTGCTTGCAGTCAACACTTAACACGGTGTTGGCTAGGCTGGAGAGCTCATCTCTCAATGGACGACCTAACAATACTTTAATATAAATTGTCTTTTACGCCCTCGATACTCTTTCATATTAATTTTTATGCGAAGCGTTCGTCCAAAGTATGCGATTTTGCTCCCCGCGGCTGTAAATCGAGGATCAAATCAAAGACATCTCTGGCACGGGTCGAGGTCCTGACTCCCCGAGCTCTGTCTGCACGGATTCTCGCTTCTTACTCCAGGAGACTCCAGAGGGAGTGGGCGGGCGCTTGTGTGTGTGTGGGAGGGTATTGTGTTAAGCGTCTGGACGGGTTTGGTGGATTCGCAATCGTGAGAAGGAGGGGTCGCATTTTGTAAGTGTGTCTGTAAGAGAGCGAGAGGGATGTACGGTGTGCGCTTGTGGAGGGAGAGGAGAGCTGAGATTGATCGCAGCGAGAGTGACTGCATGGGAGGCGGATTGGTGAACCCAGCCGAGCGCTTTGTGGTGAGGCTAGCAGGGATCTGAGCATACTCCTGCTTCCTATTTTGGTCAGCTGCCCCCACCCCCCATCGCTGCCGTTTTCGCTGGTTGAGCGCTGCCTCCTTAACTGCGGAGTCACAAGGGAGAGGAGAGGCCCGACTTCCCGGTACTGCCGCATCTCCTCCGCAGCTGTGAGCCTCTCGTGGAGTACTTGAGCCCGCACTTCGACCTGGATGGATGGGTATGGGGAAAGCAGGATTTTATTACCACGGGGCTAAGCGCCTCTGCTACCCTCCTCCTCGCCTCGCACTTCTGCTGCTCGTTGCTGTCTCCTTCTGTTTTAGAAAAGGTAATTGTCTTTATCCTTTTCTTTGCTCATTTATTAAAGTCATCTAAAGTTTTGCGCCCGTCTTCTTTTCAATTTAGCGCACTGATATACGCGTTATAATCGCCAGGCTTCCATGCTCTTTGCAGATGCTTATCTGTGCCAGAGCGTCCCAGACTTGCGGATTGTGTGATCGTTATCGAAGAAGCCACAAATTGAGACGGTGCTGAGGAATCTGTCAATGTAGGTTGTGACGGAACATAAAGTGATAACGTGTCTTGGTATGTGGAAATTTTGCATATTCTCGGCTAGATTTAGGCGCACGACCATTTGTTTCTAAGCCGATTTGTTCGATCGTTATTTTTTTTTTCCTGTTGTACGCGGTTGTGTGTCATTCAGGGCTCGGATCAAGTTTCAGCCTCCTAAGAGCTGAAGCGCAAGTTTCGACAGCCTACGCTTCCACACAAACGCATCGAACCTTCATTAGCGTCTTCGAGCTGAAGAAAGATGACACCTCGCCCGCTTCTGTCCCGAATCGAAACCTGCGTGATAGTTAAGCATCCGGTCCGCTTTTACAAACATATTAATTTTCAGTTAAATCTGACTTTTGCAATTGAAATGACACCTCAAAGTGCGTGTAACATGTTGTACATTCCGAACGTGTGTTTTAGAGTGTCGGTCTGATTTATTATTGTAGCTAAGAGCTGAAAGAAGAAACAAACCCGAGACGGGACGACAGGCACACCTTCGCGGTACACTCGCGGTACTAAAAGTAAACGGGCAACACAAAAGAAGTAGTCGGAGGAAGCCCAAAACATATTAAGGGGAACACGCGAGGTCACTCCGCAGAGAGTTAAGCCGCAGTTCAACGGTTACTAGTAGCCAACATAACCACCGCAACACCGTATGTTCCCTTTTAAAAGTGTAATGGGCATCGCAAACCCAGAATATAAACGATTTAACTTTATGTGTCAGAGTCAAAGTGCAAATCGCTTTGATTGGATTAGTTATGGAACAAATCATCAGAATACTAATCTTCACAGGCATTTCTGCGCTCCCTTGATTTAGTTTTCCTTTTATATGGCGCCGGGCATAGCGCTTCATCTAAACACGCTTTAGATTATCCGAATTTAAAAAAGTGTTAAAACAAAGAAAGTCGCGCTTTTAACCCTGTAGTTTTTTAAAGAAACGAACTGGTTTAATTTTGACCTTTACAGTGTTGTGCTTGGTTTGATCCGTAAAATTGTAAGAAAAAAAAAGCGGGGATCTATAAAAATAATTACATTTCGCGAACAGAAATTTGCTGTTATTGACGAAGACAAGGGTAATATTGAGGGAGGCATTATGTTAACATGCCTTGTAGCGTTAATAGAAAAATGTCTAATTTCATATGTGTACAGAGACATTTAATATTGTTTATTGTTCTTTGACTGACAGGTACTAATAGCATGTCATTTACATTGGGTGCGGAGGGAGTGTTAAAGCTATAGCGAATCTGTTCTAAACTAAATAAAATCTGATTTTTATTAGTCGTGCAAGCGGCTATGGAAGAGTCCTGTAGGGCTTTATTTTATAAGCAATAACATTGCAGTTTTATTGTTCCCCTCAGGACAGTACATCTTCACAGCTCTCTAGTGCTCGTGAAGCGATGTATAACCCTTTAAAAGCTTTAGATAAATGACTTGGCATTCATGTTTTCATTTTGAAAATGTATTTTGAACTGGATATGCTATTTCATCTCTAACTACTTTTGATGCATTTTTGATATGCTTTGTGTGTGTGTCTAGATGGAGAGATAGAGAGGTATTTGTCTCTTACATGCGGTGAAATCATAAGTGTTGAGGTAATAAATGTGTATAGGGAAGGTGTGTTAAATTAACATTGTCAATTTTGCAGTGTTATCCGGCAGCACATGCCCACATACTCGGATATGTGATGCTGTGTTACAAATCAGTTGGAGTATTTTATTGACCGCTGAGGTCTACAAAGTTTCCTAATTTATAGTGCAAATCGGGTGTTAATGTATGTCAATATACCTATAATACTCATTATTGCAAATCGGTTGAAAAACAGCGTGGTTGACAGTCGGGTCGGGCTGAAACACAGCTGTGTATGGCATAGCCTCCTGTTTGTGTCCTGGCTGTATGTATGTGTGATGGTGTCCCTAAACTGTATGGGTAATTAGGTATTGATCCAAAGCAGTTCAACAATGGCTGACCCTTGGGATCCAACTGAAATGAAGCATTAAATGAAAAGCAGCGTAACGGAAAAGTGTGTTGTGTAAAATATTCAAACTTAATACAGAAAAGATAGCAAACAATGTGTAGTGGGAGCGATCGCGCAGCTTTCAGACACGGCAACAAGACTGGCGCTAAACTCGGGGATACCCCCTCAAAAAAGGTGCAGGCTGTTCGGTTGGGGAAAAGTAGGCTGGACGTCGTTAACAAACTTTAATAATAAACCACATCTTAGGTAAGACAATCGTTGCGTTTATTCTGCTGAATAAATAAACGTAAAGACGCTTCAACATAGTCTGCCGCGACAGAAAATCTCTTTATTAAGGCTGTTACTCAAATTGTTATTTTTAAAATTGATCATTTGAATTAACGCCGCAATTTAATTAAATAAACTTCATGAGACCTTATCCTAAGCTTTATTTAATTCAGAACAATTAAGTGGTTTTTAAACCGTGCAAAAAGCTATATAGATTTTGGTAATTATTACGGACTTTAGGGAGCCCCAGTAAGGCTGGCCGTTTAAAGTCATTCTCGCGTCTTGTTAGTCGTTAACGCTCCCCGTAAAGCTAACCTGTTTTGGCCATGGCTTGGCAGCTCAATGAAATTCTGTTTTTTTTGTATACATTTGCTGCCCTGTTTTCAACTTGGCTTCCTGACAGCTGCTCCACTTTGGGTGTTCTGGCCGCACGGAGCTCTCATTGCCGTTATAAATTAACGAAGAAGGAATGCCACTGGGTGTCCGCCGAACAGTCACGCCTTAATAATTAATTTTACATGGTCTCGGCCAGCTGGACATAATAAACTTTGATTGGTTTCACTTAGAAGAAAGGAGCGGTTCACTGAAGGGTGCCTAAAAGGAGAAGCCGAGGTTCACTTTAGACCCGAAGGTTGACAAATTGTCGAATATCGCGGCGGAGAGCAGCCTGCTTTTAAAATATGAGGCTCTTCTGAAGAATTTTCCTTAGGCGATGGTCCAGATTTTTTTTTTAATCACTTTTCTAGGGTAAAACAGCTATATTTTAGATTTAGAAGAGTTTTTTGTTTGATTAACTCAAATTCTGGACCATAAAATTAAAACCAGGGACCACTCCAGGATGGGGTGCCAGTCTAGTTCATTATTGCCAGTGTTCAGTTAACACTTTATGTGTTTATATGGCTCCTCTATTGAAGGAAAACATCCATATAAACACTTCAAAGTGTTATTTTAGCACTAGGGATTTTACTGGACGATTTCAGAGCAAACTTTCGGAATGTGGAAGGAAACCAGAGCACACAAAGAAGAAAGCGGGCAGACACGGGAGAACGAGCACACTCCACAGACGATGATCCGACTGGGATTTTAGGAACACAGGGAAGTGTTTTTAAAAGAGCTGGCGATTCAGACCAACAACACCTTTTCAATCAAAATTCTCGAAACTTGTACAGAACTCATTAACCTTGATCAGTGAGTCCATTTATAAAAATGCATTAACATCAGTGTGCAGTGTTTAATCGGAGGAGTTGTCACGCAGTCTGTACTGATTTTACTAAAAGGGGTAAATGAGGTTTTAACCACAACAGTGGTTTTTGTACCACAAAGCTCATTGCCTTACCAACTTAAAGGCAATTTACAATATAATTACTGACATTTGTAAAGTTATAGGGTCTGGGCCAGGGTTGGTTCATGCCTTGCAGTTTGCACCCATCATTGTGTCAGTGTGGGTTTTCACTGGGTAACGAGGTTTTCCTTCCTAACCTCAAAGTTATTGCGCTTTGGTTAATTAGCAGTGTTAATATGGATGGGTATGGGTGTTTACATGAGTGTACCCACTCTGTGTGATGGACTGGCATCTCACCCAGGGGTTGTTTCAGGAGGAAGGTGCTTTAGACAATGAATGGAGGTGTGGATTTCTCCATCCATCTATTTTCTACATCTGCTTTATTATGAGCAGGGTCTCAGGGGTGCTGGAGCCTGTACCAGCAAGCATTGGGGGCAAAGCTGGGACAATCCTGAAGGCAAACACACACACACACTAGGGCAGGGGTGGGCAATGTTGGTCCTGGAGAGCCACAGTATGTGCAGGTTTTTGTTCCAACCCAGTTCCTTAACGAGAACTCAATTATTGCTGATGAAGCACATATTGCTTAAGTGACATTTTGATGCTTCATTTTAGTGGTCTCGCTTGTTAAGGTTCTCCGACCTTAATTGCTTATTTCAATCTTAAACTGCTGCATTCAGTGTTTTAATTGCTCCTTATTAGCAATAAGATGTAAAAGACAAAGCAGCCAGCAGTTCTCCAGCTAGCTTTTTTCCAATTACAACTGTGTGTGTTCATCATGCACTGTTTGATTTAATAAAACACTTAATAGAAAAATTTGACAGACTGAAAATGATCTGTTTCAGGCTTCAAATCATTTGGATGATATCCCTGGAAAGGAAAAAAATCTACGATATAAGAGCCTTACATTGCACAGACTAACAAGCCATAAAATTAAAGAAGCTCTGAGATTGTCAATGATTGGTTTCTAATTAAGCAATTGGGTTGGAATGAAAACCTGTAGCCACTGCGGCTCACCAGGACCGACATTGCCTACCCCTGCACTAGGGTAAATGTAGCATTGCAACTCCACCTAACGTGGAGGTCTTTGGACTGTGAGTGGAAACAAGAGCACCTGGAGAAAACCCACTCAGACATGGGAAGAACATACAAACTCCATGCAACACTGGTCTCCTTACTGTGAGGCCAGCAGTGGTGCCACTGTGCCCCCCATTATACAAATACATTTCTAGTATTTTGCACTGAGTAACCATTTTTTAATATGTTGCAGAGAACTGTAACTGCCACTAATGCTCAATGAGTAGTTTATTAAGAAATCCACAAATCGTTAATTTTTAACATATAGTCAGTGTTTTATAAAGGGACAACACTGTTGCTAGAGAAGGAGCCAAATCCATGAGAGAAGCTACCTCCCAATTCTCACTCTCTAAAAAGAATTAGATTTTGAGTCCAGGCTGCTGAAATGAGGTCTTGTGCAGGGTTGTTAAAGATTTTTTCCTTCAATTATGGGCCACAAGCTGGCAGGAGAAATACTCCCAGTCCAGATCAAGAGGAGAAAGTTGAGGTTGATAGATAGATAAGTTTGTTCCCAGGTAGTTTGGGTATGTAGTCAAGATAAGTCTGGGAGACCCCTTTTGGCAGGTGTACAAAGCAAACCCCAGTGAGAAAATACTTACTGGCAGACCCAGGACATGCTACAGGGATTACATTTCTAGACTGAAATGGAAACACCAGAGGATTTCCCAGGAGGAACTAGGAAGAAATTGCTTAGGATTAGGTGGTCTGGCCAGTCCAGTTTACCATTCTGCCACTGTGAGCCTCACTGGGCTAAGCCTGGTGAAGGTCAAGCGTTTTTTCACAGAAGCAGCTCGGTTGTGCAATGGCACATTTATATTTTCATTTACATTTATTTGCTTGGCAGACAAAGTGACTTACAGAAGAGGTTAACATAATCTCTTCAGCATCACTGTGGGTTCTGTTTGGGGACAAGTGTTAAATTTTAGCACCAATGCTTTACAACTTGGGTGTCCCCGACTAGTCACCGAGTCTGTGGGGAATGCATATTCTCTCCTCGTCTGTGAGGCTTTTTCTCGGAGTTCTTTGCGTTTCCCTTTTCACGTTCCAAAGACTTTTACATTCAGTTGATTGGCCTTGCGAGTGTGTGAGTGCACCCTGTGATGGACTGGCATCCTGTCCAAGGTTCACTCCGGCCTACGCAACATTCAGCCGCATTAAGCAGATTTGAAAATGGATGGAACGACTTGCAGACGCTGCTCTGCCTCCAAGATCTTTTACTAAACTCTTACAGATTCAACGCAGTGTAGTTCAGCTACAGGAGCAACAACGTTCTCTGCGTGGACATGAATTGAGCATTCAATAGCAAAGACCGTGGGATGTAGAAGAAGATAAAAAAGAGTAAGGAAAACAAGCACAAGAAAAATAAGTAGAAAATCCTGTGGCAATGGGGTACAATTTCCAAAAATAGCAGCAAATCCACTGAAAAAGAGACATGAGTAAAAATAAATGCTTTAAGTAATTATGAATTAATTTTGTTTTCTTTTTTAAATTATTGGCCAATATCCAGCTCCGTGTAGAATTCATGCAGCCATGTAATGTCTTGACCACACAGCCACAGTGTAGGCAATTCATTATGGCCTTACATAATTCATTATAATGAAGGACAGTGTTCATGGCTGACATGCAATGGCTACTCAGTAGTACTCTTTTTAACCCTTTTAAAGGAATTTTGTTAGAAATCAAAAAGTAGCATATATGGGAGTGTGGCAGGGACATGGGGCTTATTGTAGCGTTTGCTGAAAAGAAAGCCAAATGGGTTTAACTAACCAATGTGTGATTATGTTAATGTAAGTTATGCTTATGAATTGAGACCTGCAGTTAGTTAAATACTGAAAATTGATTTCCAAAGGGATGTTTGTGGTGTGGGTTTTATTTATTTATTTTTTTCTGTAAAATGGAGAGGATGCAATGTTGAAAATGGTATTTAGTGATGGTTTGGTATTTCTTCCAAACATCTTAATTCATCATATAAATCAACCGCTGCATTATTTAATGATGCATATGCTGACTTGCTTTTTGTAAATAAGAAAGTAAACTTTTATTTACACAGTATAACACTACTCAAAATATTTATGAAAGAATCTCATATTAATTGTGTTGTATACTCCACATGTCAAATCATCCAGCTCTGTGCTCACAATATCAGAAACGCATGCATTTTTACTAAAATGTTGTTAAATAAAACAATTTTCATAAAATATTAAAAACGGAATACACTCAGGGATGTCTGAGAATTTAAATTGCAAACCCGCCTCCCCACCTCATTCATTGGTCAGGAGTACTGCCCTGTAACTGCTTATTCATTGGCTAACATTGCTATTCACGTAATGTCAACAAAACACATGCGAAACTAAACATTATAATTGGGGCAACCGGACCTCTCGTTTTTACAATACAATACAATACAGTTTATTTTTGTATAGCCCAAAATCACACAGGAAGTGCCGCAATGGGCTTTAACAGGCCCTGCCTCTTGACAGCCCCCCAGCCTTGACTCTCTAAGAAGACAAGGAAAAACTCCCCAAAAAAACCTGTGTTTTTACCAGAACAGTCGTGATTTCAGGCAATATGTCCTATTTGATTATTGATTTATATAACAAAATGTCCTGTGTTTACCAGGCTGGCCATTAAATAAAAGGAATTTTGTACCACAAATACAACTCCCAAGTGGGAAATCTTTGATTTAATTTTAAAAAGTACTCATAACGCCAAAGAGAAGCCCACTTGCCGTCTGACCACTTAATTCTTAAGTGGGGGTCCCGTTTTTAGGACTTTGAAAATCTGGTCACACTAATTGAAAACTAAAGGAAAATGAGTGAAAACTTTACCACAAAGAGTATCTGCCTCCTACTTGAGCATATTTGAGGTGCTTCAAGAAGCAGAAGGTCAATTTATGTGTGGAGTTTTACAGAATGCTTCTAAATAATCTTGAGGTTCACCAGTTGTGGATATTATGAACAGAAGAAAGGGGCAAAAGGTATAGATTTGGGGCTCCAGGGGAAACCCCATGTAATGTCCAAGGTGAAATAGTTTTTCTTATAAAGTTTTTGAATGGTTTTTTAAAAAGATTTAAAGCTCCTGAGGTTGTCGGGGCCAGGGTTCCAGATTGAACGATGACTTCCTTTCAAGTTGGTGTTTTTATAGAGGGCGTAAGTGTAAGGGGCGAAGTTACTGCCAGCAAAAGCTGCATTTTTAGTCTTCCGGGGAGTTCCCCTGTATTCCAAAGTTAATGGTGGCACACCTGAAACCTTCCTCGTATCTTGATGTACAGGCAGACACATGAGACACTCTCTACGCTTGTGTTCATGAAAATATGAATATAAATGCAACGGCTAGAGGTGGGTCTAAAGTTCAGCACTTGTTCACATCTGAGCACGTTCCCTTTTCGTTCACGAGAGGTGGTTTATTTTACAATATTTTAATAAAAATACATGTGGTTGGGAAGTTGTGAGCATGCGACTACTGTAGATGACTTGATATGCTAATTAGGCAACATGATTAGTATGAGATTTTTTCATGTATGTTTTTTCTATTGTTTGCTGTTGCACAGTGTTAGTTGCCATTGACGCCTATTATAATTTTGTTATCTGTGTTCTTCATGAAAACATGAGATTAAAAATTTTTCTTGGCCATCACTGCAAAATGTGTGGGTTAAGTAACATATTAAAATTTTTTTTTTTTTTTAATGTCTTTTTGAAACGGATAATCTTTTACAGGTATCAGGAGGAAACTCCAAAGCTTGGGGCATAGATTGCAAATGCACAGTCGCCCTTTAATTTTAGCCTAGCTCTAAAACGAGTCTAAAAGCCCTCCATTACTGGATCTAAGAGATCTCCTAATATTATACAGTGCCAACAATTCACAATTGTGTCCAGGGGCTTCATTAGTTAGTGCTTAGTATGTACACATGAGGTTAAAATCAATGTGGTACCTCACTGGCAACCAGTAGAGTGATGCAAGATCTGGGGTATTGTGATATCTGTGCTTAGGCATGCAGTAGTAAGAAGACAGGCAGCCACAGTTGAAGATGAGTGACCGCTCCTTAGCTTGAAGCAAGTAAAAATGGCATTACAAAAGTCCAGACACAGTGACACAAAATTATGAGTCATTTTGGGAAGGTCTACAGGACGGTAGTGAGACCAGCTATGTTATATGGACTGGAGACGGTGGCACTGACCAGGAAAGCAGGAGACACAGCTTGAGGTGGCAGTGTTAAAGATGTTAAGATTTGCACTGGGTGTGACGAGATGAACAGGATTAGAAATGAGGACAATAGAGGGTCAGCTCAGGTTGGACGGTTTGGAGACAAAGTCCGAAAGGCGAGATTGCGTTGGTTTGGACATGTGCAGAGGAGAGATGCTGGGTATATTGGGAGAAGAATGCTAAAGATAGATCTGCCAGGAAAGAGGAAAAGAGGAAGGCCTAAGAGAAGGTTTATGGATGTGGTGAGAGAAGACATGAAGGAGATGGGTGTGACAGAGAAAGATGTAGAGCAGGGGTCCCCAACCCCCGGTCCGCGGCCCACTACCGGTCCGCAGCCGTCTGACAGCCGGGCCGCGAGAAAACTGCCGGCAACGGCGACTCACTCAGACTTTTCAGAACGCTTGGCGGGCGGGGCTTTGCAGCGGTGCAGAGAGAGGAGAGAGACCGAGGTGAGAGAGTATTACAACAAAGTATTTTTATGGTCCCGACAGTTTCCCCATATGACATGAGTCTATAGAAATCACGTTACTACGAAGTACATTCAACAAATGCTTTCATTACAACGAAGTGACCTTGAAATGCTTGAACGAATCATCCACAGAGCAGTTAGATCTGTGGTCGCAGCTCAGTTGTGCACATTTGCACAACGATCCCCAAACAGAAACATTGTAAAAAAAATCTCTTTCTTCGAACTTTCCTCGTACTGTTTTTTTTTTTTTTGCTGTTTTTGTTGTCTGTGGTTTTCATTGATTCCTTTTGCTTATTGCTTGTCAACATTTGAAAAACATCCATCGGAATTTAACTCATTGTCACCCTCCTATAGAAACGGCAGACACGAAAAAAAGATAGCAGTGTTAATGTTTGTGATGTGCAAATGTAAAGCATATGTCTTTGTTATATGCAAAAAAAGAAGAAAAATCTCAGATTGCAAATGTATGCGAACTGCTTAATAACTTTAATAATAATAGAAATGTTATGTAAATTGTAAAACTGCCCCCACCCGACCAACCCAACCCCCCCCCCCAACCCCCCCCCCCCCCCCGACCGGTCCGTGGAAAAATTTGCATCTAATAAAGTGGTCCTTGCTGTCAAAAAGGTTGGGGACCACTGATGTAGAGGACTGGAAGATATGGAAGAAGATGATTAACTGTGGCAACCCCTAACAGGAGCAGCCGAAAAAAAGAATTTTCTGTGTCCTGAAGTTACAGAACTGTCTTGTATGGAATAACCCCAAAAGTACCAGCAAGATTTATTATTGACTGTCACTTGGGTGCATGTAGGAATGCGCTGTGTGTTGCACTGGCCTCCCATCCGGTGATAATTCCAGACTTTGGCCAGTGTTTCTAGGACAGACTGCAGCTCCTTACATCTCTTTAATGGAATTAAGGGGAACCTGGAAATGTACAAATGTCCCCTGTGATAAACCGGGGTCTCATTTATAGTTAGTTGCCAGTGCTGCCAAGAAATGTTTCACTTCCTAATGACTGAAAATGGATAGATGCGAAAAAAAAGCACTGCGTTTTAATTCTTGTAAATATTTTTATATGTTAACATATTTATTAATTTACTGATTTATCACAAGACAGTTTGCTATTATAGAAAATTATCCAACTACGCAATGATCAGATGTCTAATGCCTATAAAGCTGTCATTCTACTGTGCTGAGCTGCATTTCACTTATTATTTAATGAAAAACACAATTGCAGATGAATATCCATCTGGTGATCTTCAAATAAGCAGAGGCTGCTACATCAAAGCACAGAGACACAAAAATCAAAGCTTGGAAAATCAAAAGTGCAATAAATCATTTAGCTTAAATATGCTTCTGTGTTATCACCTACATTCATTATATGATATTAATATACTTGCCTCTGGTAGTTTAACATTCATTATTAAAATAATCATAGCTTTAGTGTGCAGAGTTATATTAATTATATAGTATTTGATCAATGCATATGTTTTGAAGTAGCAGCTTAATATGGGCAGCATTGTGTCCCAGTGGATAGTGTTGATGGCCCATAGAAGGCACCCCAAGTGGAAATTAAAATCAAAATGCTGTGTTCATTCCACGCTTCCTTCTGTCAACACCAGTTTCCTTTCAGGGGGAAAAGAAATGCTGTCAGGATAAATGGTGACAGTTAGTGTAGCTTGTCGGTCCCATCCAGGGTTGATTTCTGCTTTGCACTGTCTGTAGCTGGGTTTAGCAAATGGGTGAGTGGTCCAGCTCAATATTAGACGAAATGCTATGGCTGCTTTACTTGGTTGGGGTCACAATGGAGCTGAAACTAAATGTGTATGTTCTGTGGGAGTGTGTGTGCGTTCATTGTGATAAGAGTGTTTCTGGGTGTGTCGGGCGTCTACAAAGGCATCAAAAGCAGGCATAAGGTAAATAAAAATGGTCCCTTTATGACCAAAGTAAGTATTAACCAAAAGGAAACTCTGCTGTCTCCCTGGGTTTCACATGTCTTGTGCACCCTGTCTATCTGTCTGGAGTGGTCCAGTTCACTGTGCTGCCACAACAAATACCTTTGTTCCTCTTTCTGTCTCTGTCTTTCTGTGTTTGTTTCACACTTCTCCCCTCTCCCTAGTGTCCGGTTAATGTCTGAACTACTCTCCTCCTGACTTTGTACTCGGAGGACCTCTTGCTATGTAACAGATTTAAAATTTCATCCTGGAACACTTCTGAACACTCCAACATGTTAAGTTATGTAATTTGCAACAAAGACAACGGGTTAGAACTCCCTCTAGTGGCTTCTTGTGTGAATGAACACCAGTGCTTTTCAATGCCATTAAAGGCTCCTTCTTGTAAGGTCAGGCATACATTGTCTGATTTTTGTAATGTTTTCTTCCTTTTTAGTCATTGTGATATCTATCTATCTATCTATCTATCTATCTATCTATCTATCTATCTATCTATCTATCTATCTATCTATCTATCTATCTATCTATCTATCTATCTATAATTGAGTTTCTGTGAAGACCGAATTCCCCTGGCAACAAATAAAGTTCTGTCTATCTACTTGCACTCCATGATAGAATCAACAATCATATAGATAGATATGTTACACTTCATATGTCCTCAAAGTGAAAGTAAAATGTTACATAAGCTCCTAAAAATAACAACAAATAACATCCCCCCCAGAAACACATAAAAACTTTTGGTTAGAAATGTGCTGAAACTGTACAAGCCCATTCGGTCTGATTGCCAAGCCATGACATGAGTGCTCAGACTATACATGTACAAAGTGAGATCCATAAAATCCTAGAATTGTTAAAAACAGAAACAAGTTTATTATACAACTTATTTGAATTCAGTTTTAGTCCCCTTCAAAATACTCTTCTTGTGATGCACTATACTTGTCCCACTGCTTCCTCCATTCCTGGGAATATTTCTTGTACTCCTTTTTTTGTTATCATGTCCTGCTGCGATAGTTTTCCAGATTTCTTTCATGATAACACATCATCTTGTCTTCAGTGTCTTCAGGCATGTTTTTGAATTGAAAACAGGACTCTTCATCAATGACTGAAGTGGGAGATGGGTCTTCAATTCACAGGCATGACCCAGTGTGACGGGGGTTCACCTCTGTATAATTAATTCATTTTCCAGACATATTCATTTAACAATAGTTTAGCAAAAATGCATGTGTTTTGTATGTTGTGAGCATACAACTGGATGACTTGACGCATGGATTATTAAACACGAGTATGGTGAGGACATTTTACAGACATTTAATATCGCTTGCTGTTTTCCAGCATTGGTCAGATTCATGAAAATATGAGGTTCAAACATTTTCTTAGCCACAACTACAAACTATAATGGGTAAAAAAAAAACATTAACAATATCAATTTTGGGTGGAGTATTCCTGTAGAGCAACATTTCATTCATATTTTTAGAACATTTGTCAAATGTTATCAAGAACAGGCCATTCAACCCGACAAAGTTTGCTAGTCCTACCTACCTCATTTCTCCAAAATAACATCAAGTTGAGATTTGAAAGTCCTAAAGGTCCTACTTCCTACCACACTGCTCTGCCATTTATTCCTTATTGCTTCTCTGCATGAAGAAAAACTTCACAATTATAAAAATTATTCATTATCTGGGATCCAACTGTATTTTCCAAATTCCTGGAAGTGTAAGATTGGACAAAGTTGAGTGTAGATGCACAAGCATAGATAGAATCAAACTAGAAATCCAGAGTTTTTTTTTTTTGTTTTTTTAAATAGGCTCAAGGACCTATTTGAAAATCTTTAGTTGCTGGTTAGTAAATGGAACCCAAGGGGCAAATGTTGATTTTCCATTGTTTGTTCTTGTAAGCAGCAAGCTGAAAACAGCAACTGTGATCTGGCCAATTTATTATTATTTTTTTTAATTAATGAATGAATTAATGTATTTTTGGTTGGGTGCCCCACAGTCAGGGCCGGATTTATATGAAAAGAGGCCCTAGGCTATTCCACTTATGAGGCCCTTTCACCTTCCATTTTTAAGTTTGTAAATTACATGAGAGATAATAAAATACGTAATACGCGTTGATCTTAACCAATACATTTTTATGTTTGTTTATTAGTCATATGCGTAGAATTTCTCCTTATTTTCGGTTCAGTGTTTTAGTGTTCACTGTTTTTAGAATAGTGTAATTTTGATTTTGCTAACAATTTGAATGTAGGCCCCTCTTGATCTTGAGGCCCTAGGCTGAAGCCTAGTTAGCCTATAGGAAAATCCGGCCCTGCCCACAGTGAGAGTACCTCAGATCAGCACCTCCAGAACCATCGGTACCACTGAATCTACCATATTAGATTTTTTGGAGATCTCTAATGATAAAGCGTTACCAAGACATGGCAGGGTTGTTGTGTGTGTGAACCTGGAATTCAGAACTCTCTGGATTCATCAGTACTGCTTAACTGGCATAATTCTAATAATAATAATTGTTTGCATTTATATAGTGCTTTTTCTCACTACTCAAAGCGCTTAACAATTGCAGGTTAAGGGCCTTGCTCAAGGGCCCAACAGAGCAGAGTCCCTTTTGGCATTTTATGGGATTCGAACCGACAACCTTCTGATTGCCAGTGCAGATCCCTAGCCTCAGAGCCACCACTCCACCTCTAGCATGATGTCTCCCAATACTCGATCACTTGTGCTTTAAAAAGCGATTTGGAATGTCCACTAGGAAAGCCAGGAGAATGCAAGAAGAAGCTGGTTGGAACTAGTTAAGGGTTGTATGGTTCAATGATTTTAGGAAAAAAAAAAGAACTTCAGGCTAGTTACCTAAAAGTCAGCATGGCACCTTTTACGAAATAAAAAAAAGCAGAAAAAAAAAAAAAAATCCAGAGGTCTTCACCTCCCCCACCTTACATGTCAACCACCACTTTTGGTGGGATGAAGGAGAGCAGTGCAAACAGAAATGTGATTTGAGCGCCACACACACACACAGAGCTGCCTGCCCACACTGCCCATATTTACATAGGCTCACAAGTTTACAGGTTTTTCTGAAGGGGCCTTCTCTCTGCTGCCTCTGGGAGTGAAATTTCAAGATGTGGAATTTGGCCAGGGCTACAGGGGTCAAGAGCTCTGCTTGATTTCAAGGGGCGGACACTTAAAACTGCCAGCACAGAGTAAGACTTGTCACAGCTGTCCCCTCTGAGCCAAGTAATGGCACACTTCCCTAAATATTCTGTCGTACTTCTGTTTCCATTCCTGAGGGACACTGAGGACCCAAAGGGACAATTTAGGTGAATGGCAGACAGATTAGAACAAGAAATCCCACTGTTTGCCTGATCATAATTTAAAAAGGACACACATGCTAATGTCCGTTTATCTCACAGCTCTATAGAGAAAATATTCCTTTATATAAACCTGAAGACTTCTTTAAAAATCTGACAAAGAGAACGACTAAATTAATTTAGCTGGTGAATGATGGTAGGATTACGGCTGTCATGTGGTAAGTAGACACTTCCTCTCCTCAGGAATTCATTAGTCATCTTTCTGCAAAGCTGGTTGCTTTACTCATCCATAGATCCTTCCATTACTGGCTCAGTTTAATCCGGTAGAGGGTCATGGGGGCCACAGCTGCATCAGAAATAACGTGGGGACCATCCTGCCCATTGCAGAGCTCCCATACTGGCTACGGTGATTTCAGGGCTTGTGTGCAGGCGGTGAATACAAAGCAGTTTAGTTAATTATTTATTAGACCTGTGGAAGTCATGGAAGTTTCTGGGTAGCTCACATGGATAATGCTGCACCTGTGGGTGGGTTACAGATTGGTGGTGATGCAGTTGTGTAGTGGTTGGCACTGCCATCTCACAGCTCCTAAAGGGTGTTCTCCTTATTTGAAGTTTTATCATTATCAACCCGTTTTTTTCATTCTAGTGTGTGTTTTTTTTTTTTTATGACAACACATTTTGGTGTAAGACTTTCTGTAATAGAGCGGCATGGCGGCGCAGTGGTAGCGCTGCTGCCTCGCAGTTAGGAGGCCTGGGTTCGCTTCACGGGTCCTCCCTGCATGGAGTTTGCATGTTCTCCCCGTGTCTGCGTGGGTTTCCTCCGGGTGCTCCGGTTTCCTCCCACAGTCCAAAGATATGCAGGTTAGGTGCATTGGTGATTCTAAATTGTCCCTAGTGTGTGCTTGGTGTGTGGGTGTGTTTGTGTGTGTCCTGGGGTGGGCTGGCGCCCTACCTGGGCATTTGTTCCTGCCTTGCGCCCTGTGTTAGGATATAGCGGACTTTCTGTAATATAAATGAAACTTTGCTGCAGTAAAGAGAACTGATACTGCATGATGGATTTAATAAAATGTAATACTGGATGCCAATCATGGAGTCCTGGGTTCAGTTCCTACCTTAGTCACAGTTCATATGGAGTTTCCATTTTACTTTCTTGTATAGGGAAAGTATTGTAATCGTCCAAAGATTAGATGTCGAGATTTTTTATGAATCTCAATGTTTTAGACCTCCCTGAGTCCGAAAACACCATTTTTGGAATTGTCTGTGTGTCTGTCTGTGTATGTGTGTGAATGTAAGCACGATAACTTGAGTACGCTTTCACTTAGATCAACCAAATTTTGCATACAAGTATTAGGTACAAAACATTGATTTCTGTCAACTCTTGGGCTATTTCTGCTAACCGCAATTGGTACATTACCTTTTATTCATGCAGCTGATTCATGCAGTCCGATTTATTCAACTTTACTTTTATAATAATTGTTCAGTATGTTATTCATTTGATTTGATTTGTTGTTGATGGTTCTTTATTGTACATAATATAAAAATATAATCATTGTCTTACGGTTTACTCCTCAAATATCCACCCGCATATCTGAGTATACGAGAAAGTCGAGGGGAGACCACTCCCAATTTTTTCTTAGGTTTCCAAATTGGTCCTCCCATAGTCCCAAAATGTTATTTAATGATTAAATTTGAACAGTACGAGTGTGGGTGCGAGTGTGCAAGTTTGTCACATTACCGTACTTTATATTGCTGAAGTAGTTTCTGCCTCCCCACAACCCCAACACAATATTAAATCGGCTCAGTTAAGCGATGACTGGTCATGGATTTCTATTCATTACTACAATAACAGAAACAACAATTTATTTCTTCTATTAAGCCAAAATCACATAAGGAATGCCTCAACGGGCTTTAACAGACCCTTTTTTTTGACAGCCCCCCCAAGCCTTGACTCCCTAAGAAGACTAGAAAAAACTCCTTGGAAAAAAAAAAACCTTGTAGGGAAAAAAATGAAAGAAATTTTGGGAAAGGCAATTCAGAGAGAGACCTCCTTCCAGTTAGTTTGTTCAGTGGGTGTTAACAAATGAGTTAAATACAACACATAAAACAGAACACAAGTAAATCCGCTTCACAGAGCCAGATGGCCAATCTGTCATGGCTACCTCAGAAATACAACATGACAGTACAAAATGCCGAGTGCTCCTCACCAAATGCAGGCACAGAGCAGCACAAAAACTCTCAAATGTAAAATGCAAGAATAGTTTATGCTATTCACTAAATAGAAAGCAAATAGATCAAAAGTAGAGTAGAAACTAATTGTCCTAAATGAAAAACACCAATATCTGCTCATTAATTAACTGTAGAACCACAGATTCCAGAAGAGGAGTCAGACAAGCCAGACACAGTCAGAGTCCTGGAGACCTTGGCCATCAAACTGCTTCCCCCTACTGGTCATTCTACAGCTGAGTCGGCACTGGGATGGCCAATCAGATGAAGGCACCCTCCTATTCAACGACTCCAGTGCTCCTTTATCTGAGATGACTTTTCCATAGGCAGACAAACAACACGACTGTACAGCAGTGGCACAGAGTGCCACGTGAAGATACCAAGAAGAGAAACAGAATAGAGGAGGGTTAGTAATAGTTTATAAATATTGTATTACTTATGTTGTACTACTAATGCTTACTAGATGTGGTCCTGTCTAAGTCGGGTTGTAATCTAAGTAAAGCACTGTAGACCTCATGTTTTTTATTTGATTATGGCAGTTGTCAATTTCATCTGATATCATAATACCCACCTTTTCCTAAACTGACACAGCTTCCTTTTTTCACCACTTCTGCTTTGCACCACTCGTCAGACAGACCTCTTTTACCGTTGAAGTGTTTTGATCAGAAAATGTGGCAGTGGTCGCTACTGCCTTGGCCTGGTTTAGCGACTTTAGCCTAGTTGTATTAGAGCTTTCTTTTCCCGACATGCATGTCAATTTATCATTATTTTCACCCATCCGTTGACCAACACACAAAGTCATCAGTCATTCGTGATACAGCTTGTTCACATTGCCCAAGTGCATAGAAGAAAGTAGCTACTATGCTGCTGTTGCCAGCATATAACGTTGGACAATAGAATAGTCCGCTAAGAACAATTATGTTTTTAGACCCTTATTTGGTAATTTTATTATCAATTTTGATTTTTTCCCTCCTTTTACATGTTTTGCCTATTTGTAAAATTTTCTTCCAAAGTCTGGCAACCAGATGGGCATAAAGATACATGCACACGCACACACACACATAGACACGTCTCCTTTTATTAAGGTTGATATATGTTCTCACACTATGTTCAAATTGGTTCTCTGTATGATTATACATGAATGAAGTAACACAATAAATGAAACAACACAAAGGCACATCCCTTTGTGCTGCTGGCGCACGGTAGATTTTCAGCACATGCTGCGCACGGAATTCAGCGATGCATGTGTCGCCTTATATCCAAAGTCAGTGTGATAAAAGTGACATCAGAGACAGAGGCTTCCCCCTGCCCCCTTAATGTACATCAATTCACTTAACGACCAAATTGACTAACGACACTCTAGTTGGAACCATGTGGCGTCATTAAGAGAGGCACAACTGTGTGAGCATATATATAATTGTATAATCGTCGTGTCTTGCATAATGACAGCATATGGTTCTGACCAGAGTGTATATAAGGAGATAGATAGATAGATTTTATTTGTCTCTATCTATCTATCTATCTATCTATCTATCTATCTATCTATCTATCTATCTATCTCTGTTTGTCTGTAATAAAGGACAAGGAATGTCCCATTTAATGTTCAATTTGACAAAAAGAAGAAACGGAAAAATACAGCACAAATGCTAGACACAGCTCTTTAGGTGCAAAATTAGCTGTTGTCCAGAGGAAGGTGGTCCCAAAGTAAATACTGATTTCTGGTCAGTAAGTTCTTTAAATCAGGGGTGTCTAACTCCAGTCCTGGAGGGCCGCAGTGGCTGCAGGTTTTCATTCTAACTATCTTCTTAATTAGTGACTAATTTTTGCTGCTAATTACTTCTTTTAATTAACTTGACTCAGGCCCTTTAGTTTTTTTCCTTAATTACCAGCCAAACAATAATGAGACAAAACAAGCCGCCACATCACCCAATATCTGAAAATAAAGAAAGGTGATGGTCTCAGTAAGATTAATATCTCAAAACACTTTGACGATGTTCTTATAAAAAACAGAAAATCAACAGTTTTGGAAATGTCTGCTGTTGCAGAACGAGAGCAGCAACAAGCTGTGGAATTAAATAACGGGTTTAATTAATAGCAAGCAAGCATCGGCATCTCATTAAAGAAACTTGTTGAAGTTTGAAGCCCCAGTTTAAGATGGTCATCTGTTGGCTCGTTTCACATCTCATTTCTGTTTGGCTGTCATTTAATCAATTCAGAGAACTGAATCCTTCTAACATGGCTGTTAAAATAAAAGGGGAAAAAAGTGAATTAGCAGTGAAAACTGGTAACTGATTAGGAAAAGGGTTAGAATGAAAACCTGCAGCCACTGCGGCCCTCCAGGCCTGGAGTTTGACACCTGTGCTTTAAATAATGATTCAGACAGGAGGGGCGGGGCTACATTCAATTTCCCAAAGTGATGTCAAAGCTCTTCCTGTTCTTTTATCCTAGGACAGGAAGTGAAATTTGTTTGTGCTGATGTCACTTTAACAATCTTCCCCCTTTTGTTACTTTTGGCACAGACCCTTAAGACACTACCTACACTTGCATGTGTGACATAGATAAAAAAAAGTCTGAATTTGCGTAAGCTGCTCTAATTCAGAGTGTTCATAAAAAAATATAATGATTCACTTCAGGAGCTGGAAGTACATAATAATCTAAAAATAGTTGCATCAGATATTTGAAATGTTAAAATATGTGCTTCAGTTTAAAAGTTGAAAGTCTAAATATTCTCAATTGTAATAGAAATCTTTCATTTTTTCTCCCTCTGTGAAAGGTCCATAGAGGGCTAGATTCCTAGTAAAGGATCAAAAATAACATCATATTTGTAATCACTGATCTTTATTGTCTAAAAAGATGCACCACCGGATAAGAATAAAATATCAAAAATATCATGTTAGTATTCAGCAACCTTGAATCCACATAGAACGTCACTCCACATTTTCATTTTTTGTTAGTTTTGTGAGAAGAAGTAACTTTTACCCCTCTTATCCCATTTAGGGGTGAACCCTAAATGGGGATAAGAGGGGAAATGCACAACTTCAAGTTATTTTTGCTGAAGACACCTATTGGTTTATGTTTTATCATAAGGGTGTAGTTTTTCTGGGCAATATATGGTCCAAACATGGCATACAAAATAGGGTTTTTAGTTGCAGAGACCAAAAATAGGGGGTAAAACCCAAAACACTCAAAGCCTTGCATAACTAGACATCATGATGAGTCGAATGGCATATTATATGTGGTGGTGACTGTGAAGTGTCTTTTATTTTGTTTGCTTTAAAACATAGCAGCCTGGGGACGTGAGGTGTTAAAAGTAACACTGAGTTACCCTTTCCTGTTCCTGGGAGATCTTGGTGAAGTGGAGGATTTACAATTGGATTCCATTTTGTGATTCATTGCTGCCACCATATGGTTATTGGTGGCAGTGCAGGCACTTTTACACAATGGCACAACCTCGGCTGCCGACCTTATTAATATTTAACAACATTTAAGTGCAAGTGGCCAAATTCATCACCCAGACCAGCAGCACAGCGCCTTTTTTATTCTGAGTATTTTTTTTAATTCATTCATTCTTTAAACTGGATGAGGACAAAAGAAAACCACGTTTTTAAACTCCAAACTTTAGAATGATAACATCATGCCTCACATCCATCAGATGAAAGTATGCTTAGACCTGATGTTCCTTTTTAAGCCTTTCCCTTTTAGATAAAGAAATAATGGGGAAGATGTGGCTGACATGATGAGTCACATAAGTAGAGAGTGTTAAAGGAAAGAAAAAAAAGAAAAAGATTGGTTGACATCTGTTCCAGTAAAAAAAAAAAAAAAAAAACAGATGTTATTGATTCCAAAGCATATTTAATTTGCGACTCTGCTTGGGCATTATGATATAACTGCATTAGAAGTCCATAACTGAATGAAAATGCTGCCGAGATTAGTGCGAAAGGTATTGAAGTGCACTTTATTGGCATTAAAAGCATCTTTGTTCCGACGCTGCTTCTGGTAAAACTGTATTGGCTACGCAGCTTCTGACTGCATCTTGCTTTCCACCTACATTAAATGCTCTTAAAATCTTTTTAATGTACCACTGGCACTTTTCAAGAAGGGAAAGATGGGTCTGGATATATGTTCCTGTGTCTTGCATGACATCCCTAAAATACTGCATTTATAATGTGCCAGGGTGGGTGGGAGCCTATCCCAGCAGCATCAGGGGTAATACAGCAGCCCATCCATCACAGGTCATACTTGTGCGTGCGCACACACACACACATACACACACACACACATATTCAATCACAATTTGCAATTTTAGAGTTGTCAGTTAACCTAACCTGAACATCTTTGGAATGACTAGTAGAGAATAAGAAGGAAACGTCACACATGAAAATGGGGACAACATGCAGTCCCCACAGTCACACGCACTTTGATGGGCTAGTTTAGAGTCCCAAATTATATTTACCTTGCATGTCTTGTGGATTTGGGAGGAACTTTTTGCCAGGTAAAATGCCCACAAAGACATGTGGAGAACATTAAAGTCAAGTGGGCTTTATTGTCAGACCATCTATGCACATACCTTGGTACATTATATACTGTGGTAGGAAATTTTGTTTCCCACAGCCACAGTGGAATATTTAGGCAATATGGATGACAATATAACATACAGACCCTTAAGGTGGGGCGGGTATTGTTAATTTACATAAGGGAATGTAGAGCAAAGGACAACATCTGTACAAATTGCCATCATATAGGCAAATAGCAATCACTGATTATAGGAGGCGTACTTGGGACAAGGAATGCAATGGAATGCAGAACAGAAGAGTGATCAGATAAGAGTCTATGATAAGGGTGCACGTGCAGGAACAGGGGTAAAATTATACTCAGGAGCATGACTGCCTCTGGGATGAAGCTGCTGGTCAGCCTGGCAGTGTTGGTCCACCTTCCAATACCATCTGCCAGATGAAAGCAGAAAAAAGGAGATTGTGGGAAGGGTGATAGGGATCTCCCATGGTGCTGGAGTCCTTATAGATTTGGCACTTTGTGAACATGTTCTCAATGGAAGGGAAAGGAGTCTCAATGATGATCACCACAGTGTGCACTGACCATTGAATGAACTTGCGACCAAATGCATTACAGTTCCCTTACCCAACAGAAGAGCAATGGGTTAGGATGCTTTCACTGGTGCTCCTGTAAAATGTGGTGGAAGGCTTGACAACTTCAGCTGGCGTATAGAGTGGTGCTTTCTTGGTTAAGGAAGAGTTATTGATAGATCCCATTGGGTCTTCCACCAAGTGCACACAAAGAATTTGGTGCTTTTTCCCTCTCTCTACTACAGAACTTTGATGTAAAGTGAAATGTGGGTTTGGGAGGTTTGCTGAAGTCTACAATCATATCTTCAGTTTTATCAGCATTGAGAGACAGGTTGTTGCACCTAAAACAGTCTACCAGCTGCTCCACTTCCATTTTGTACTTTGTCTCATCATCATTGCTAAAGATACCACCAGGATGTTAGTAGACTTGATGATGCTGTTGGAGTTGTACATCACGGTACAGTCATGAGTTACCAAGGTGAACAGAAGTAGGCCAAGTACGCATCCATGGGGGGCATTTCGATGCTGCAGATTTTGTTGCCAATGCAGAATGTCTGTTGTTTATCTACCAGAAAGTCCAAACTTAATTTACAAAGACACATTGACCCTAAGCAGGGTGAAAAGACAATGCAGGAGTGGCTTAGGAACATTGATGGGAATGTCCTTGAGTGGGCCAGCCAGAGACTAAACTTGAACCCAATAAAAAATCTCTAGAAACACCTGAAAATAGCAGCTCACCAATGGTCTTCATACAACCTGACAGAACTTGGGAGGCTCTGCAGAGACAAATACCAGAAAATCCCCAAATAAATGTGTGTAAAGCTTGTCATGCCAGGACCATGAAGACTCCAGGTTGGAATCACTGGCAAAGGTGCTTCAATGAAGTATGAAATAAAGGGTCTGAATACTTCTGATAATGTGATATTCCAGTTTTTTAAAATAAATTTGCAAAAAATTCTAAAATCCTGTTTTTGCTTTGTTATTGTGGGGTATTGATTGTTGCTTGATATTGGGAGAAATTAATGCAAATGATTAGCACAAGGCTACAATGTAACAAAATGTGCAAAAAGTAAAGGGGTATGAATACTTTCAGAATCCAATTTCCTAACAAAAGCATTTGATCAGATATGTGATATTATTTAATTTGATTTTCCAAAAGCTTTTGGTATCATATTACATAAGAGATCGATGAGGCTTCATCTGGAGTACTGTGTGCAGTTGTGGTTTCCAGGCTATAAAAAAGACAGCAGCACTGGAAAAAGTCCAAAGAAGTGCGACTAGGCTGATTTCAGGACTAAAGGGGATGAGTTATGAAGAAAGATTAAAAGAGCTGAGCCTTTACAATTTAAGCAAAAGAAGATTAAGAGGTGACACGACTGAAGTGTTTAAAATTATGAAGGGAATTAGTACAGTGGATCGAGACGGTGACTTTAAAAATGAGTTTATCAGGAAACTGGGGACACAGTTGGAAACTTGCTCAGGGTAAATTTCACACAAATGTTAGCAAGTTTTTCTTTGCACAGAGAACCATAGACACTTGGAATAAGCTACTAAGTAGTGTAGTACACAGTAGGCCTTTAGAGACTTTCAAAAGTTGACTTGATGTCATTTTAGAAGAATTACGTAGTATATGGATAAGACTGGTGAGCTTTGATGGGCTGAATGGTCTGTTCTTGTCTACATTGTTCTAATTAGAGACCGAACATAGAGAAGTGGCAGTTCAAGGTGCTCTGTGTATAGAAAGCAAACAGTTATGGTGCAGCTACGGTTATGGTACGTATGAGCTATGTGGAATGACCAAAGGAAATTAATCTGTTGAATTTGGAGTTTAGAAGTGACGTGATTGAAGTGATTAAAATTATGAATGAAATGAGTACAAAGAATGTTGGGTGTTTTTCTTCATTATGAACACTGGCTGAACTGTTGTTGAGGGTAAATTCCATACAAACATTAGGAGGTTTTTCTTCACAACGTAAATAATGGAGTAAGTAACATAGTAGACACTTTGGGGACTTTCTGATTTGTGCTTGATGATATATTTCTGAATTTACTTCAATGTGCTTGGCAAGCTTTGTTAGACTAAATGGCTTATTTTAATTGAACTGTACTTATATTATTTAATGTAACATGACATTTATTTGTGATTTGACATCTTTAAAATTTGTCCTAATCTCTTAATGTTCCTCCACAGGTGGGTGCCAGGTACAGGCCACACAATGCCGAATCCAGAAGTGCACAACGGACTTTGTCTCTCTGACGTCCCATCTTAACACAGCTCTGGATGTTTTTGACACAGAGTTTTGCAAAGCACTGCGCTCCTATTCTGGTTGCACACACCGAACTGCCAAGGCCTGTCGTGGAAACCTGGTGTTTCACTCGGCTGTTCTAGGCATCAGTGATCTCATGAGCCAGCGCAACTGCTCCAAGGATGGGCCTACTTCTTCTACCCAGACAGAAGTCATCCACGAGCCCTGCAGTTATCACAGTCGCCATCAAGGGATGGGTAAAGACATTCGAACTGGGAACCAGGACCAACCCACCTACCTCTTCTGTGGCCTGTTTGGGGACCCACACCTTAGGACTTTCAAGGACCATTTTCAGACATGTAAGGTGGAGGGAGCTTGGCCCCTGATTGACAACAACTACTTGTCCGTTCAAGTCACGAATGTACCGGTGGTGCCAGGTTCAAGTGCTACTGCAACAAACAAGGTATGAAGTGATCTATTCTGATGCAGCCAGGAGGATGGACATCCTCGCTATCATTTTAACTGTTTAAGCAAGAAATTTTACTTTTGTAGAATGGTTTGCTCCTAGGTATTTTTCTGGCTTATTATGATTTGAAAATTCTACCACAGCCCTGAACTAGATTAGGAGACTTTGATAATGGATGAATGCTTCATACAAACAGAGGTGTCTGGTTGTGTTTTTGAATGGGACAAAATTAGGGATTGTCTCACGTCATCCGGGAAAGAAGGGAATCTCTCCAATGTGTATGTGTTATACTTTATAGTAAAGAAGAAAGCAACAGTAGGTTTTAGAAATTGACAGCTTAATTTATTAATACAATTCCTGTTTATAGAATCAATTATTTTATCCCAGATTACAACGTGGTTATATTTAAGGCAGTGTTGAATTCTTTTACTTCAACTCTGTTAGCCAGCAGCCATACCACGTGAACTTCAGAACAGGTCATTCACCTGAAGCTAAGCCTGTTCAGGCCTGGACAGTACTTAGATGGGAGACCATCTAGGAAAAGCTTGGGTGGTTGCTTGAAGATGTGCTGGAGAGGCCAGCTGGGTGTGCTTACCATGTGGTCTGAGTGTGGATCCCAGTGCCCCAGTAAAGTGATGGGGACACTGTGCTGCAAAAATGGCAGAGTCCTTCAGATGAGACGTGAAAAAGAGGTGCTTACTTTCTGTGGTCATAACAGATCTATGGACATCTCTGGTAAAGAGGAGGGTGTTTCCTGATGTCCTGGCTAAATTGTCCATCACGGCCTGGTAAATCTGGCCTCCTAATCACCTCCCTTCCTAACTGGCTAACTGTTTCCACCTCTTCATCACCTAATAACTAATGTGTGGTGAGTGTATTGGTGCAAAATGGCTGCCATTGAATCATCCAAGTGGATGCTGCACATTGGTGGTGGTTGAAGTGGCTCCCCCTCTGCATGTAAAGTGTTTTGAGTACCTTAAAAAGTGCTATATAAATATATAATGCCATCTTCTTCTTCTTCTACAACAAGTTACTTGAACTTTTGACTGGTAATTGTCTTATTGCTTTATGGTTTCATTTTTACAATTCTGACATGATGAACTCTTACTTGTTTGTATGATAGACATAACATACTACTGTTTAGTAATCAATGTTTTGATGCTATTCATACAAAAGTCAAGCAATGAAATTTTTTTGCCAGTTCTTCATAACTCCAGTGGACTGGTTCAGATCTATCTGGATCGAGCCTACATGTTGTGTTTTTTTTGTTTTGTTTCTCATGTTTGTGTGTGTTTTCCTTTATACTCTGTAGTTTTCCTTCCATATCCTATGTTTTAAGTTAATTGGTGACAGGATGAAGGTCAGCACTCCATGATCGATCGACATCCATCTGGCTGAAGCTCTGAGGCATTTACAGCCATGAAAGTTCATATTCAGAATGAATGGATGATCTTTTTTGGTGGATGCTTTTACAACTTACAAATCACAGCGTGTAGTATGTTTTGATAAATTTTGGGTGCTTGCGGCCCTCAAGGTGGGTTAAGCGAATTTAGTAAATGAACGCATATCACATCAGGAAATTTCCAAGATATGTTATTAAAATGGCTCAGTTGTTCTAACATGCAGTTATCATAATCAATTTATTCAACAGTGTTTAATGAAACCCCTCTTTTCCAATGCTCTGCAACAGGGGTGAGAAACATCAGACCTGGTGAGCTGCAGTGGCTGCAGGTTTTTGTTCCAATCCAGTTAATTAGGCACCAATCCTTGCCAATAACAGATCTTATTTACCATATATACTCGCATTTAAGTTTTCCCGCGGAATAGTTGGGGCTTGATTTTACCGTATAATTTCCGGTATTTAATAATGTCGGTCATATAAGTCGAATGCAGAAAACTCACGCTGTTGGTCCAAGAGATAATGATATGCTAACGCCCACCTGAGAGAGTAACTACGGCGCACGTTGCCTTTTTTTCTATGTATTGTGCCTACGTGACCACATGGTAATACCCGAATTATTCCGAAACAACATTTTCACTGTTTTGTGTTTTTTGTATCTACACCCTCATAAACCTTTATCATAAGATCATCCCTTATCTACGATGGAGCGTTCGCTCAGAAGAAAATATGAAGTTGGTTTTAAATTAAAAGTCGTTAAAGTAGTGAAAGAAATTGGTAACTGCGCTGCTGCAACAAAATTCAATGCATCTTAGAAACTGATGCGTGATTGGAGGAAGGCAAGAAATTGTAAAAAAAAAAAAAATGTCGCATTTTTGAACGGGTATATAACTCAGTCTGATTTTATGATCGATTTTTACGGTTTCAAGACCTGACTTATTACTGTATATACTCATGTATTTTATGGCTTATTAGTGTTTTCATTCTGCCATGTCAGGTCATTCTTGCATTGTAGATTTTTCCTTTCCAAGGATATTATTCAAATGATGTGAAGAATAAAACAGATGAGTAATTCTCAGTCCTTTACTTTTTGTCTCCTTCGAAGTATTTTATCAAACCAGATAATGATGAATTCTCACAAGTGAAAATACAGTAGAAGCAAAGTTAGACAGAATACTGCTGGTTCCTTTGTCATTACATCTTATTGCTAATAAGGAACAATTAAAAACAGGGAATGTAGTTGTTTAAGACCAAATTAAGATTTCACGCTCTTAATTACTTAACAAACTAGACATGTAAAATGAAGCATTAAAATATTGCTTGATCAATAAGTTCTTTATCAGAAATAATTCTCTTCTTTTTTTTTAAGAAATTGGGTTGGAACAAAAACCTGCAGGCACTCAGGCCCTCCAGTACTGACGTTGTTCACCCCACACTACATCATTTTACATTCCTGTCAACCAATATTCAATTTCAAAATTTCTTGGCTGTGGAGCCAGTAGTGAAATGGTGGTCCTCCCTCAAATTCCTTCAGAAATAGACAATCCTACTAATGTCTGAGGCATCCAGTCAGACACCGGACGAGTCTGTACAGAAGAGGATTGAAGGACCACTCACTTTAGCTATGGCGCAGATGAAATGATTTCAGACATTGTCAGATATTGTGTGCTGTAATACCCTGCATTTCAGCTCAAAGACCACGTGTTAGTGTTGCACATGGACAGGCTGTCAAAATTAATGGGGACGACCAGGAGAAGAAAAGGAAATGAGTCAGTAATTTAAAACCTAAAGTTAGTATTATTGTTCATTTAATCAGAATCAGTCCCCAAAAGTTATATCAAGCAACTGAAAAGCAAAATCAGGAATTGGGAAATCTAAAGGGAAATAATTAACACACACACACAAAGGTTGTTTTCTTAAAATATCTGCAATTTCATATAGTGACACATCCAAAGTGCTGATTCTTTTGCCATCACGCCAGTTAATATCAACTGTGTAACTTCTGGGAACACATACTGTAGCAAGCATCGTTATGTCATGATGGCAATTCATAATGGAGGCACCCAGAGAAAAACAAAATGCTGACAAAAGTGATACAAAATAATTTCAAATAACTGAAAACAATTTCTACAATGAAAATAAATGAAACAAAAAACCAGATTAAACACCTCCGAACCCATAATGGGAAATAATCACTAAGAAAAAAGGCTTAAACAAATGCTCAAAAATTGCCAAATGTGCATAATCATAACACTATGGAAGAGTGTCTATACGAAGTTAACACTTTTATTGAAGGAAGGAAGAAAGAAAGTAAGTAGATGATTTGGAAGAGATGGATGTTTTGCATTTTGTGATGAAATATGGTAGGAGGTGAACGTGTCGTCAGCTCTTTTAAAAGTACACTATCTACCTGGCATTGAGTTCAAAAACAAAAACATTCCTGAGTGAGGACATAACATGGAAGCTTTTCTTGATGATCAGATGATGGAAGACAGCCTGGAGGACAATGAGCAAAACTGTGATAATATTTAATGGTAATATTTAATAATATTAAAACTATGGTAATATTTAGTATCAGAAGCAGATGCCGGCTGTTATTATTTTATCAGTAATGCCCACTCCATTAAATAGTGCCTTTTTATGACAAATGATATATCAGGTCTCTAACTGCTTGATAGTTCTGCTGGCTGTGTGTCCTTAAACATCATCCGTATTTAATCAGGAAACCCTAGGACGAGATGTTGTAGTTATAGGAGTGTCATGGTGCAGAATTTCATCCCTCTTTTGCTTCCTGATGAAATAATGAGCTTATTATATTAAATGAATCAGTCAGTATGGTTGCTTATAACTTGGAGGTTGTGACAGTGACAGGGCGAGAAGATCAGAATGCATGGGTTTCATGATTCAGACTTTTAATTGCTGAGTACTGTATGTGTTCAGCAAGAAAACACCCAACTCCCATGATGGATTATGCATTTATGGCATCAGATCTAATAAAAACAAATGTCTTTAAGTGGATTGGTTTGGAGTTTACCAACTCTTGTCTTTGTTTTTTTGCTAAATTCAGAGCAGCCGTTGGCGGGACACCCAACAAATTCCCAAATCCTTACAAAATTGGGAAAACTGGAACAGAGTATAAAGCGTTTTGAATTTTCTGTTTAGCACAATGCTGAATTCCATATGGTTAATGTTTTTGTCCCAATGCTCCTCCCAGATGGGCCAGGCATGATTTGGTATCCCACTCCCCAAGCAAGAGTCAAATCCAAGAAACAAGATGAGGTGCGGTTGTGTGGTGAACTGGAGAATTTGTACAGGCTGATTCTCATAAAGAGGATTCACTTAGAGGAATTTGCATACAGTCATATATAAACAGCAGGGGTCCAGCTCTGTGGTCCTTGGACAATCAGTTTTCCACATCTGTTACTTTTACCACAAAGTCACTTCTGTTATATGGCGGAAAGTCTAATGTAGGCGTTTATTGCCTGGATTCACTTTAACCGCAGTGCCCTGGGAGCCAGGTAATAACAGCAGAGGACCCCAAACACTTATCTAGGCCTACCAGTGCTTTATATCTGAAATAATGGCAATATACAGATGTGGACAAATATATTGGTACCCTTCCATGTAAAAAGGAGAACCTATAATTGTTTCAGAAATAACATGAAAATGACTAAAGTAACTGGCAATCAATTACTTCAAATTTACTTCAAATTACAATTAATTAAAATTATTCCATATTTTAAAAAATCAAGACTTTTCTTTAGAGTTTTGATTATACAATACAATACAGTTTATTTTTGTATAGCCCAAAATCACACAGGAAGTGCCGCAATGGGCTTTAACAGGCCCTGCCTCTTGACAGCCCCCCAGCCTTGACTCTCTAAGAAGACAAGGAAAAACTCCCAAAAAAACCTTGTAGGGAAAAAATAGAAGGAACCTTGGGAAAGGCAGTTCAAAGAGAGACCCCTTTCCAGGTAGGTTGGGCGTGCAGTGGGTGTCAAAAGAAGGGGGTCAATACAATACAATGCAGTTCACAGAACAGAACAATTCCTCAATATACTAAAAAATAAAAAATATAAATTTTAGAATTACATAGCAGAATTTAACAGTAGATGATATATCCCATAATAAGATTTGGATATTGTTAGAGTCCTGGAGGCCTCATCCTTCAAGCTGCCTCCCCCATTTGGCCATTCCACGGCTGAAACAGTGCTGGGCCAGCCAATCCGATGAAAGGACCCCTCTTTCCCACGATTCCTGCGATCCTCCATCTGGGATGACTTTTCCTTAGGCAGGCAAAACAACTTGGCAGGTGGGCCGTGGCACCAAGTGCCACATTTGATTCAACTGAATATTTCAAATAATAACACAAATGAAAATGGCTCGGACAAAAATAACCTCATATTTTGTTGCCCAACCTCTAGAAGCAGTCACTACAAACAAGCCATTCCTGGACCTCTCCATGAGACTTCTGCACCTGTCCACAGGTCATTTGGCCCGCTAGTCCTGAGCAAACTGTTCCAGCTGTGTCAGAGGTCTCCTCCAGACTGCATGCTTCAGTTCATTCCATAGATATTTATCAGGATTCAAATCAGGGCTTATAGAAGGCTACTTCAGAATAGTCCTGTGTTTTGTTCTTAACATTCTTGGAGTGCTTTTAGCTGTTTGTTTTGGGTCATTATCTAATTGAAGGGTCCACGACCTGCAACTGAGACAGAGTTTTCTGACACTGGACATTGCTTCTCACTCCAGAATGTCTTGATCGTCTTTAGATTTCATTTTTCCTGCACATACTCAAGTAACCCTTTGGCAGGCACAGCAAACCAGAGTGTATTTAACAGAGCATGCAACACAATACCTGGTTCATACTGTGGTCTTGTCACATCTGGACCACTGCAACTCTCTGCTGTCACCATCCCACTGCAGATCATCAAAACTGCAGTGGCGGGTCTGGTGTTCAATGCCCCTCCTCTTTTCAGACCTCTAAAATGGCCCCCTGTAACAGCATATATTAACTTAAATTCCTTGATGCTTGCTTGCAGAGTAGTCAATGAATCATTTCCTGTATATACAGTATATTACTGTCTATGCTCCTTCTCGACTGCTCAAGTCTGGTGATGCCATCTCTGTGCGGTATTGAATCTCAGTCCAGACTCTCTTCATGTGTAGCTCCTAGCTGGCGGAATGAGCTTCCCTCCTCCATTTGGAATTGTGCCTCTCTCTATATGTTTAAGAAACATTTTGGTGAATTTCTGTCTAGTTCAGTGGTTCCCAAACTTTTCTATGCTTCGCTCCACTAAAAAATGTTTGATTTATGTTTGCACCCCTTACAAGAGTAACATCACCTTTCAAGATGAAGAACTCAAATTTGTGAACAACAAACTGAACCACATACAGTACTGCAAGTGAACAAATTGAACTAAAAAAAACAAAACTTTTTAACTTGGTGCCTAAAATTTAAATATAAATTGAGCAATTTAAGCTTATATATTAGTAATCTTGCAAATCTGTCTCCCATGAAGGATGGTTGAATGGTCTGGGGCTTGGGGTATCCCATGAAGCATCAAGCACCGCAAGGAAATCGCACAAGATCAAGTATTGAGGTGCTCATGGATGCTGGAGACCCACATGAAGCAATGGGAGCTGGTGTGCCACTAAGCAATGAAACACAGTCGACAAGCTTCGTCCCCCCGATAACACCTGAACTGCAGTTCATAAACAGATGTGCCACACAGTTAAAATTGCTGTGCCACTGCCAGGACTGCCATCAGGAGAGGTGGACTGAGTGTAAGCAGCAGGTGTCATGTTCAGTTCAGTCCCCCTTGTCCCCCCTGGCAAAAATGTCAATCAAACCTCAAAATCGATGACATTTCATGATCAGGGATTATAAAGAACTTCTCGGCCTTCTCTCATTGCCAGGTCTAATTTCCATTCTCATAGAAAAAGTTATTTGCCTTTACGAACGCTACGCCCGCTGCAAGAAACCCACAAGAATCTGCATTTCTCTGCTCATTCACAGGTGACAATTGTGCGCGCAATGCTTGATTCTTTTCATATCATAGAACAGGAGCACTAACTAATAAATGACCTAAAAATTACAGCACCCTGCAAGACACCGGTTGGACCACGATAAGTCTGACAACGCACCCCACACAGCCTTCTTCCTTGTCCCACACCCTGAAATGCCATCTTGCACCCCCTGGGAACCCCTGGTCCAGCTGATGTAAGCTATTAGACTTTATAATCTAGGAATTGTTACTAACTTGTATATTTGTTCTGAGCTCTTCACTTGCGGTGATCAATTTTGTACCCTTGTCTTGTGATACTTGCTCCAAAGCAGTCCCAAAGACTGACATTACTCAATTATATTGAGCTCTTTTTTTTAAGTCGCTTTGGATAAAAGCATCTGCTAAGCAAATAAATGTAAATGTTCACATGTTTTCTCACATTGCACGGGCACCTTGGTTTTATTCCTGAAGGTGTTTATGTACATGTACAGAAGTATTCACAGCCTTTGCTCAATACTTTGTCGATGCACCTTTGGCAACAAGCCTCAAGTCTTGTTGAATATGATGCCACAAGCTTGGCACACCTATCCTTGGCCAGTTTCGCCCATTCCTCTTTGCAGCACCTCTCAAGCTCCATCAGGTTGGATGGGAAGCGTCGGTGCACAGCCATTTTAAGATCTCTCCAGAGATGTTCAATCGGATTCAAGTCTGGGCTCTGGCTGGGCCACTCAAGGACATTCACAGAGTTGTCCACAGAGTGACTGATGACAGTAATTTGGCATATTGTATGGAAGTGTGCACCCAATGTTGCCAGGATAAACTCTATAAGTAAAGCTACAACTGGATTTAGGAGACTCGTACTGTATCCTGTACCTGGTTACGGTCTGTGGTGCATTTCAGTGCACCTGTGTCTGCATGTACTTTTTCTGGATACTTCAGATTTCCTCTCACATCCCAATCACGTTTGCCCCAACTGGTAATTCTAAATGTTTCTGAGTGTTTGTGTGAGTGACCCTTGTAATAGACTGGTGTTTTGGCCAGCATTGTTTTCTGAGAGAGGCTGCGGACCCCCACAAATTCTACTTAGGATTAAACGTGTTGGAGATTTTCATGATATGTAAATGATGTATAGATGACTGATCTCAAGAATGTCATAAAAAAACTCATATTTTATTGTTTTCCAATATTTGAATAAGCATGCTGTTTTCATATGAAGGATTTTGCATTACATTAAAAAAAAAAAGATGTACAGTTAGCTGGAGAGCTAAATGAAATAAATCGGGAAACTCCACAATTCAAAAGATCTTACCTGGAGGAAAGGGAAATTGAAAATCAATTTAGGAGTGACATCCATGGGCACCACATGAAAGTGCTTCTATGTTTAATAATTTAAAAAAAGAAGAAAAAAGTGGACTAATTTATGAATCTCAAGATATTTTTACCCAGATATTGGTGCCTGCAATGCAGTTTCACCAAAAAGTCCTCCAGATGTCTCCAAAATCTTAGTGTTACTACATCATTTTGATGACTTACGAATAAAGTTGGAAGAATATGCTACATAATGTGAATGTACTGTGCATCTGGAAAGTATTCACAGCGCATCACTTTTTCCACATTTTGTTATGTTACAGCCTTATTCCAAAATGGATTAAATTCATTTTTTTCCTCAGAATTCTACACACAACACCCCATAATGACAACGTGAAAAAAGTTTGAGGTTTTTGCAAATTTATTAAAAATAAAAAAACTGAGAAATCACATGTACAGAAGTATTCACAGTCTTTGCTCAATACTTTGTCGATGCAACTTTGGCAGCAATTACAGCCTCAAGTCTTTTTGAATATGATGCCACAAGCTTGGCACACCTATCCTTGGCTAGTTTCGCCCATTCCTCTTTGCAGCACCTCTCAAGCTCCATCAGGTTGGATGGGAAGCATCGGTGCACAGCCATTTTAAGATCTTTCCAGAGATGTTCAATCGGATTCAAGTCTGAGCTCTGGCTGGGCCACTCAAGGACATTCACAGAGTTGTCCTGAAGCCACTCCTTTGATATCTTGGCTGTGAGCTTAGGGTCGTTGTCCTGCTGAAAGATGAACCGTTGCCCCAGTCTGAGGTCAAGAGCGCTCTGGAGCAGGTTTTCATCCAGGATGTCTCTGTACATTGCTACAGTCATCTTTCCCTTTATCCTGACTAGTTTCCCAGTCCCTGCCGCTGAAAAACATCCCCACAGCATGATGCTGCCACCACCATGCTTCACTGTAGGGATGGTATTGGCCTGGTGATGAGCGGTGCCCGGTTTCCTCCAAATGTGACGCCTGGCATTCACACCATAGAGTTCAATCTTTGTCTCATCAGACCAGAGAATTTTCTTTCTCATGGTCTGAGAGTCCTTCAGGTGCCTTTTGGCAAACTCCAGGTGGGCTGCCATGTGCCTTTTACTAAGGAGTGGCTTCCGTCTGGCCACTCTACCATACAGGCCTGATTGGTGGATTGCTGCAGAGATGGTTGTCCTTCTGGAAGGTTCTCCTCTCTCCACAGAGGACCTCTGGAGCTCTGACAGAGTGACCATTGGGTTCTTGGTCACCTCCCTGACTAAGGCCCTTCTCCCCCGATCGCTCAGTTTAGATGGCCGGCCAGCTCTAGAAAGAGTCCTGGTGGTTTCGAACTTCTTCCACTTACGGATGATGGAGGCCACTGTGCTCATTGGGACTTTCAAAGCAGCAGACATTTTTCTGTAACCTTCCCCAGATTTGTGCCTTGAGACAATCCTGTCTCGGAGGTCTACAGACAATTCCTTTGACTTCATGCTTGGTTTGTGCTCTGACATGAACTGTCAACACTGGGACCTTATATAGACAGGTGTGTGCCTTTCCAAATCATGTCCAGTCAACTGAATTTACCACAGGTCAACTCCAATGAAGCTGCAGAAACATCTCAAGGATGATCAGGGGAAACAGGATGCACCTGAGCTCAGTTTTGAGTTTCATGGCAAAGGCTGTGAATACTTATGTACATGTGCATTCTCAATTTTTTTACTTTTAATAAATTTGCAAAAACCTCAAGTAAACTTTTTTCATGTTGTCATTATGGGGTGTTGTGTGTAGAATTCTGAGGAAAAAAATGAATTTAATCCATTTTGGAATAAGGCTGTAACATAACAAAATGTGGAAAAAGTGATGCGCTGTGAATACTTTCTGGATGCACTTTATATTTTAATACAGATGATACGGTAAATTTTATGATATTTTGGGGCTGTGTGTGGTAAGTTCATCGTTGCTCCAAATCAATATTTGTCACATTTTCACAGTATTTGTTTTGAAAAATTTAAATTTCCTCCCACATCTTAAAGATGTGAGTAGTATCATGGAAAAAAACTTTTGTCGCTCCTCAAAGAAGGCCATTATAGAGCCCAGATGAGAATGCAGAACATTTTGTATTTGCAGAAAGTTTTGCACAAATGTCTCAGCCCACGGAATGAGCCCTGAATTAAAAAATTCATCTGCTTTTATACTTTTCTAATTAGCATCATCTTATTTAATACATTACATCCTCTAATTCTTTAAATGCAGAACTTTATCACCTCCTCCAATCAACTAAAGCCACCAGTAATCTTGACTCTTGTCGATTCTCCCATTATTCTGAATACCACTTCATTAAGAGGGTTGTTTTACTGCTTTTCCTGTTGATCTTTGCAATGCTCCATAGTTGGGGCTTATGGGCTTTCTAATCAATTTATCCCTACTTTTTGGGAGGGTGTTTGTTACTAATTTGCCTCATTCTAACCTTGGAAAATTACATTGGTACCTTCTCTAAGACAAAGAAGAGACCTAATGTGCTTAAGCTTTAAGTTACATTTAGTTACTCTTGAGTTACATTCAGTCCTTTTCCTTACATTTAAAAATTCATTCTGTTATAGCTTCATACTATATAAATTGTATACTTGTAATAGATTTTTAAAAGATTATGATATAATAACTAAAATTCCATAGTAGTTAGATAGTTAACTTATAAGTTGTCCAGATGTGAAAGAGCAATTGCGAGGAGAAAAGGCCTTTCAACACAACAAGATTGTCCAGGACTTAAGGATATGTTCTTCTTTGACCGGCTCACAGAATTATTCTTGTTTAGTCTTCAGCAAAGGAGACTACATTGAGACCTAATACAGGTCCTTAAAATTCTCAAAGGCATCAAAAAAGTAGATTCAGCTGAATTCCTTTGACTAAATGGTGAATCACGTATGCAAGGACACCAGTCCTAAATGCATTTTCTCTTAATTTCTACTGAAGTCAGAGAGCACTTCTTTATGCAACTATTTCTGGGAGTCTGGAAAAAACTACCGAGCTATGAAATTGAAGCAGAAACCCTAAAAACTTTTAAGAAGTATCTGGATGAGATATTGGGACAGCTTAGCTATTACCTAACCTGGACTGAATGGTCTCCTTTTGTTTGTCAGAGTTCTTATGTACTTACTGTATGTCTATCCTTTTCCCTATATTGACTAAAATAACATTGAATCAAAGTTTGCAGATCCCTTAAGTTTTACTGTCCATCACACTACTTGGTAGTTTTATTCCATGTGTCTGTGGTTGTTTGCGTAAAGAAAAACTTTCTAAGATTTGTGCAAAATCTGCCCTTACATGTTTCCAACTGTGTCCCTTTGTTCTTGATGAACAATTTATTTTAAAGTAACAGCTTTGATCCACTGTACTAATTATTTTTATACTTTTAAACTTTGATCATGTCACTGATTAATCTCCTTTTGCTTAAACTGAAAATATTAATCTCCTTCAATATTTTTTTTATAGCTCATACCACATAATCCTGGAATCGGCCTAGTTGCTCTTCTCAGTTCTTATTTCCATCTTTTTTGTAATACAGGGACAAAAACTGTACACAGTATTCCAGTTGAGTCCTCACTAGTGCGTTAATTTAAGTATAAACTCCTTTGACTTATTCTCCAAACATTATGCTGACATGCTGCTTGACTTCTTGATTGCTTCTATATGCTGTCTGGATGTAGATAGTGATGAGTCCACAAAGACCCTAAGGTCCTTCTCATGATAGAGTAGAGTACTTTCAAATTTCAAACCTCCCATGTTGTATTCAAATCTATCACTTCCTGTGTGTAATACCTTAATATTGCTTAAATTAAATTTCAGTGCAATACACACAGAAAAGCAAATGTCAAAGAATGTATCAGTTGGCATGTTTATAGATATGAATTTTTTCCAGTTGTGCCAGTGACATACATATTTGTGCCTTCTGAATGTCACATGTGAACAGGCCTAGCATGACTAAACAATAGTCTCATTGTCTATCAAGAGATACAAATGCATATTACTGTCGAGCCTTATTTCACAGTCACTCTTGGTCCACCAGCCCTGAAAACATTTGATGCATAGAAGCTCTTGTACATTCTAGAAATAATAAAGTCGCATGAACAATGCATAAGCTCCTACCCAAGCAAAGCCTGATGATGCTGGGTAGGCCATTTATACTGTCAAGCATGAAGCCTGACTGAATAATTGCTACCATCCATCCATCCATCCATTTTCACAACCCGCTGAATCCGAACACAGGGTCACGGGGGTCTGCTGGAGCCAGTCCCAGCCAACACAGGGCACAAGGCAGGAACCAATCCCGGGCAGGGTGCCAACCCACTGCAGTAATTGCTACCTTGGATAGATTTATGTAGTATCAGCAAAGGAAGCTATAAGGAGGAGGAGGTTGTGAGCTGGCACTGATACACCACATGACGAACCACCTCAGGATCCCAAATTGGGACAGTCAGAGTTGAATTATTGTTACTGCATGTGAATTGGCACAGTGGTAGCTCTGCTGCCTCATAGTAAGGACATCATGGGTTTGTGTCCTGGGTCCTCCCTGCATGGAAACACTTTGGCTAGTGAGAAAAGCACTATATAAATATAATTATTATTATTAATTAAACATAAATGCCATAAGTGCACAGAAACATTAATAATTCTTTGCATTTATATAGCGCTTTTCTCACTACTCAAAGCGCTCAGCAATTGTAGGTTAAGGGTCTTGCTCAAGGGCCCAACTGAGCAGAGTCTCTTTTGGCATTTATGAGATTTGAACCGGCAACATTCCAATTGCCAGTGCAGATCTTTAGTTAGTTATTTTCACACTTCAGTTATGGTAGAAATTAGTCTCTTTTTTTTTTTTTTTCTTAATTGTCCATACTTCCATCTCCATCCCCTTTCTTCTCACTTTCTAAGCCTTAGATTTTAAGGCTTTAAAATGGTTTCTTGCTAATTTAAAAGCTGTTGGTATTATGGGAAAATCCAAATATGGACAACATAGTGACTAAAATGGACAAATGGCTGCTACGTAAATATTTTGAAACACTCCTGGAATTTGAAAGCTGTGTCTTCTCCAGTGCCACAACACATCAGGATGGTGCCCTTGTTGACGTTTCAAAAGACTTTTGATGGTGATTTGGCTAAGTTTGACTGCAAAATGTGAATTAGAGTTTACTAGACACAATAACCTTTCAAAGACAGGTAATACAATAAATTTAAAAATATTTGAGATTTGGTATTTCTTACCTTCAGTGCCCTCCTACTCCTTTCTATGATATCCTTGTGTGCATCAGCTTTTTTTGCCCAGTGCCCCTTCTCCTGATCATGTTCCCATAAAGCCTGCTTCTCAGACTTTTGACACACACTGCTTACCTTCTGTCCACTTTTTGACTACCATCAGTAATAGGCAGGTACCCATTACCTGCTGTGAAAACATCATTCCTATTCCAGCAAACACTTCCCATTATATAAAGGTGACTCTCAGCATTCCTCCTGTACCTTTAGCCATTATCCTTGTGTGTTTCAACCTCTCTTGCCAGGCGCTTTCTTTGTTGATTGTGTCACCAAAACCAAAGTGACCAATCAGATATAAGCCATACTGACCAATCAGATTGTCTGGAGGGCCCAGACATGCGTACAAACTCATACGGGACAGAAGAGTTTTATTATATAGTAGAACTAGGGTGCTGTACCGTGTTAGCCATTATGAATGTAGAGAAAAGCCAAGCAAAATGACACCTTTTATTGGCTAACTAGAAAGATTACAATATGCAAGCTTTCGAGGCAACTCAGGCCCCTTCTTCAGGCAAGATGTAATCATTGCCTGAAGAAGGGGCCTGAGTTGCCTCGAAAGCTTGCATATTGTAATCTTTCTAGTTAGCCAATAAAAGGTGTCATTTTGCTTGGCTTTTCTCTACATTATATAGTAGATTAATGTAGCTACTTTCTCATGTTGTTATTGCCTAAAACAGACCATCATTTACTCTGCAGTTAACTTATTTTTTTACTTATGTTTTAGGATTTAAAGAGGATCCATACATTTGTGAGAACCACATTATTTTTCTTGCTGTAGAAAGTTAAATTTGAGATGCTTCATAAGTGACAACAGCACCACAAGCATTTTCAGTCATTGTTATTAGGGATGGACTTGGATTATCAGTAAATCAATAATCGATCGAGGTGTCTGCTTTCTGTTCTTAATTCGGAAATTGGTTTGTAGTCGTCGAAGTGAGTGAAGGTTATGACAACAGGAGGCTTTTGGGGTACCAATGCGTCCCTCCCTGTTTACTTGCAGTTACAAACAAAAGGAATCAAACAAAAATGAGTCACTATGTAAAAAAGGGTGGGTTCTTTTTAATCTGGCTCTGCTGTGGGGTTGACTGATACAGATGGTAATTCTTTTAGATCGTTTTTCTATTAAGTGACGCCTTTTATAACCCAAGGACTGGATAGGGTGTAGTCAGTTGCCCTAATTGGTTGTTTTCTCAGAACTCTGGAGGAAGAAAATGACAAGACAGTTAGTGGTTGCACCCATTCTCGGCCCAAGGTGGAATCACATTCCTGGGAAGAGCCTGGGTGGTGATCCTCAGGCGTACATACCTCACAGGCTGCATATGATGTTTGTTGAAATACTATGCGTATGTGAGAGAGGGCTTTGGCTGTTGTGCTCATGTAAAATAACATTATCAAAGTGTACAGTTCACAGGAGAGTTACTTTATTAGTAGCGTCAAATATGTGGGGGCTATACAGAAGAGAAATGAGTGAGTGGTACAGTTCTTGATTGATGAGAAATGATTCTGAAAGCATTTTCTTCCAAATGGTATCTCATGGTCGGTCAGACATACACATGCAGTCATGAATCCATTTTTGTACAGTAGGTTACATCTATAGATCTCTTTGTAGTGCTGGAGTTTAAATAATGTAACAATGCTGATAATCTGTTTTACTGCGTTTAAATTAAAGCAGTGTGAGTGCTGGTTGCATAAATGGTTTCTAATGAATCTTTGTTGGCAATTCTAAATTGGCCCTAGTGTGTGCTTGGTGTGTGGGTGTGTTTGTGTGTGTCCTGCGGTGGGTTGGCACCCTGTCCGGGATTGGTTCCTGCCTTGTGCCGTGTGTTGGCTGGGATTGGCTCCAGCAGACCCCCGTGACCCTGTGTTCGGATTCAGCAGGTTGGAAAATGGATGGATGAATCTTTGTATTATATCAGTGCTTGTGATGGCTTTGATTCGCTGCTCCATTGATTGGATTAGATTACACATGTGTATCCTCCAATCGACGACATGTGAAATCAGAATGCATCTCATTTGCCAAAGCTGTATTCAACCTAACCCTTATTAGCCAGAGCTCATTGCTGTATGAGCTATAAATCTAATATTTTCTCTTAAAAGGCATAGACTATGTACTCGTCACCTCTAGAATCATGATTAGATCCACACTGGCAGCTAAACTTTACTGGAAGAAGCAACATTTAGTTTATAATTTCATTGTTTGTTGACCGCCTAATGATTTTTTTTTTTAAACTCTGTGACGCATCATACTCAAGTACATATTCATGAAATCTCTTTTCTGTAAGCCAAAAATGATAAACATACATGTAAAATTGCTGAAATCCAGTAGCTTTTACTGAAAATATGTCCACACCCAAAATTTCTTCTGCACAAAGAAGAAAAAACTTTAGGAGGATCAGATTTCTTTTGAGGTTAAGTCTGTCAAGTTGTGTTTTGGCACTTCAAGATATTCCAGTTCACAGTTGGTATTTAGTAGTCACTTGATAATTGACACTGGCGCATTAGTAATTATACCATCAGGGTATGCATACTTTACTTTCATACAGAACTATAGGATTTACCAGACTCTTACTTTTATTTGACTTATTTATGAAAAAAAGAAAACCTCTTCTGTGATCAGATATTAATTTTGTGGTTTCTTTACAGATAACTATTATCTTCAAACCTTACCAAGATTGCACAGATCAGAAGGTTTACCAGGCTGTGACAGATGATCTTCCTGCTGCTTTTGTTGATGGCACAACAAGTGGAGGAGAAGGCGATACCAAGAGTCTGCTAATTCTGGAAAAGGCCGCTGGGCGGCATGTAGAAATTTTTGCTAGCTATATTGGAGCTACCATCTTCGTGAGGCAGGTGGGACGCTATCTTACTTTGGCGGTCCGCATGCCTGAGGAACTAGCTATTGCTTACGACGAAACCCAGGACTTGCAACTGTGCATGAATGGTTGTCCTACTTTGGAACGCATTGATGAAGGTGGGATCATCCCTCTTCCTGTCTTGAGCCTGCATCAACCAGTTCATCAGCACCAACATCAACAGCATCAGCATCACCGCCATCAACACAGTGGGCCTCATCAATCCCACAATGTGTTTACTTTGGAAAGCGCTACGGCAAAATGCCATGACAAATTGGAAGTGAAGGACATTTATTTCCACTCCTGTGTGTTTGACCTTCTCACCACTGGCGATGCCAATTTCACCTCTGCGGCATTTAGTGCCCTGCAGGACTTGGAGGCACTGCACCCTCAGAAAGAACGCTGGCATATATTCCCTAGTAAAGGGAATGGTGGACCATACTTCTTCCATTGTTCTTTGCTAACTTTAGGACTTTTCTTTGTTGTACTTGTGGTTTTGTAGGATTTTTGTCATTAACAGAAAAAGTAAATATATATTGCCCTAATATATTGAAGAAATGTTAAAATGAACAAAAAAATTATATATATGTATATACCGTGTATATGAAGGGTTGTCCAATACTGAAAAAAAAATTGGAGGAAAGAACCTAAAAAACAAAATCTTCTGATTGGTTGTGTACATATTGTCATAATTTGTGTATTTTTTTTCAGGTACATTGGATATAGTATTATTCAATTTTTTTATTGTATTTTTTAAATGTCCCTGAATTAGGGCTTTGATAAAAGAAAGCACTTTATTTTTATTTTTGCTTTATTTTGCAGTATTGCAAATTTTTCAGACTAGGATTACTGAGTTGTGTGTGTCAGTAGCTAGGAGGTTAAAGAAATGAATATTCAAGTGTTTGCTGGGCAGGGGGGTGTGAGCACTTACTTATATGGGAGGGTGGGCAGACGGGCAGTGGTGAGGTCTTTACAAAGAACGTTAGTAGTCCCACAAACTTACTGATCAGACATCCGCTGAGCGGTGAGGGGGACATATTGGGGACATACGTGTGGTGTGATTCAGAGCTCTCTGACCACAGTTTTGAAGCAGAGGGTCGTTCTGTCACACTTAACAAGCACAAAAAAAATGAACCCAAAATTACAATGTAAAACCCACAAGAACAAAGAAAAACCGAAAACTCTAGCCTTGAAAGATGTTAGTGAAATAAGAAATAGTTAACACAGGAAGAGGTTTTTCTCCAAAGGTCCAAGTGTGACAAATTATATATATATATATATATATATATATATATAAAAATAAGAGTTCCCAATCTATACACAAATTTGGACAAACAAAATAGAAGATAAGAAAAAACAATGATGAAACAGAGGTAACTGCAACTGTATACCACATTTCTAAAAATGATGAAAAGAAAATTGTTACACAAATGAAAATCGAAAAGATATAACATATATATTGAAGACATTTTTCTTTATTACTATGAAAAAGAAAGCTCAGAATATATATGTAAACTACTTCTACATGTGATAGAAATGAGACTGAATTTTTTACAGGGAAGAAATAAAACAGATAAAGTTCATAGAAATTGTAACACAGTGACTGCTCAGCCAGTTTCGTGATCATCATGGGGTTCCAATAACCCATCAACAAACCCAGTATTGTTGTCAACCAATTAGCTGATGCGTTTCGGGAGTCAAGTTCCCCTTTTCAGGGTTTGAGGTTAACATAGCTGAGTAGCTAATATGTGTACAAAAAGAATACAAATTTAAATATGCAAACCTAGTATATGAGGGGAGACCCAAAAAACTTTATTATACATCTTACAGCATTTCCATTTTAGTCGCCATCAACATACTCCCTTTAAGATGCAATACAGCTGTTCCAATGCTTTTTCCATTCCTGGGAACATTTCCTGTGTTCGTCTTTTGTTACCGTGTCTAGAGCCTCCTGCAATTATTTATTTATTTTTCTGGATTTCTTCTACAGTAACAAAAATGTCTTTTCTTGAGTCTCAGTTTTAATTTTGGGAAGTAAAAAGTGGGAAACACTTTAGTTTAGTTACTGTAACAACACCTTAACAAAGGCTTCTTTGGGTTTTCATAAAACTTCTAAGGCGGAGTGGTGGCACTGAGGCTAGGGATCTGCACTGACAATCGGAAGGTTGCCGGTTCGAATCCCGTAAATGCCAAAGGAGACTCTGTTCTGTTGGGCCCTTCAGCAAGGCCCTTAACCTGCAATTGCTGAGCGCTTTGAGTAGTGAGAAAAGCGCTATATAAATGCAAAGAATTATTAAAACATCGGTAGATCGCTTATTCATCTTTGTGCAGTGCGGCATTTGGACATGATGGTTAATGACTTGTTAATATGAAGGATTCACAGGTCTTATACTAAATATGTAGTATCAAGAGAGATGTGTCTCAGTTAAGCCACCTCAGACCACTCCAAAGTGAAGTTTTGTTAGTCGGTCACATTGCAGAGATGAAGAAACACTTTACCGATGCTGTGCAAGTTTTATGAAGACCCAAAGAAGTGTTTGTTAAGGTTTTGTCACATAATAGTAAACCAGTAAGTGATGGCAGTACCTAAACTAAACTGTTACCGAGAAGTCATGGTGGAGCCAGATCTGGCGAATTTGGTTGGTGCATAACAACGACCACATTGTTTTGGGTCAAAAACTCTTTAACCGACAACATGGTGTGTGTAGGAGCTTTCATGGTACAAAAATGCAGTTTTGTGTTTTCTCTCCTTTTTTCCCGTTGACGCCCTCAGCAGTTCATTGTAATGTCGCTGATTAACAGTCTGTTCACAGGAACAAACTCCTTATTAATAAGTCTGTCGATATCGGAAAAAGTGATCATCGTTGTGTTCATATTCTATATTGCCTTTTCGATGTGGCTTTTTTCAGCTTGGAGGAAAAAACATGTCACACAGGCAATCGCAGAATACCCGTTAGAAAAATGCACTAGATCAACTAAGTATGATATCACTTGGCGGACTTCTTAACCACACCGTAGGCATGCGATAACTAACAGCATAGCTGATAAATACACTGAAATCCCTTGCTATTGACTGATTCCAGGAATTATTGGGTTCCCCTTATATGTCACAGTAATAAAAATTACAATATAACCTTAACAAACTGCCTTTACCTGTATAGTGGAAAACCCACTTTTTAATAATAACTCAATTGTAATATTCCATCTACCGAACAGCTGAAAAAAATTGGTAATATGGTAAATGTATTCTATGTCCAAAAAAACCCAAACTTTATTTTAAACGTATTAAGCTATCCCTGTACATTACTTTTTTTATTGGGTCAAGCTTGTGTTTATATTGAAAACTCTCGTTTTTTAATTATTATTCATAATTGGAGAAACCTGTTTGTGTGTTAACTATTTACTATTTAGTACTGGAGGTTTTCTTATGTTGTGCAATGTTAAACGGTATTTGTATAGTGAAATAAACAATGTTTTGGGTCACAATGGGTAGTTAATTTGTTGATAAGACCTCTCTTTATTAGAAAGATGGCAGGTACAAACTGAACTTTTATGCTCTTAACTGATTGTGGTTTATTGCAAAGTTTTTTTGTTAAGGAAGGTTGCAACTTGTTGATTTTTTTTTTTTTCTTTCTACCGTGACACTGTAGAAAACAAGGTTGCCTATGTAACCTAAGGTTGGACCATTTGTAACAGATTTTATTCTGGCCTGTTTACATGCTAGCATACTGCAAGCTGTTTTAGAATGACTGGGTTAATGTATCCAAAGTCGGGTGACCTTGTGTTGCCACCTCTCATATCTTAGACTCCAGTTATTGAGTCTGCCACATATGCTATAACTGTTCTCCCCTTATTCACTTGGATTTCCCTTAGGTCTCACCCAAATGTAGATGTTCAGGAATAATAATCAATAGCTGGCAGGTTCAGAAGAAGGATAAGTGGACAGATGGGGATTACTCTGTGTGTTACAATGGCCACCTCTTTGCAGGTATTTTCCTGCTACACTTGGTATTAGGGCTATCTGAGTGAACAACGCTATTCAAATATAATTCAGATTTGTTTAAAAAAAGGTCTTATTCAAAGGCAAAAGCTGACATTTGAATGTAAAAGAATGGTTGTTTGTTTTACCTGCATTTATTTTGGCATGGAGTTACTCTAGACATGGCTATGCAAGGCTGCAATATTTTACTGATCTGTTTTTTTTACTTCACTTCCAACATCGGCTTGTTATCTTAATTAGTAAAACTTACAGACAGACCCCCTCAAACATAGTTATTTTTTTCTTTCCAATCCCACTACTCTACACTTTGATCTACAAGTGTACTCAGAGCAGATTTTCTAAATGCTTCTCCGATGTCGTAAAAGTTTTTCTGCATCTGATTCATTCCCTTTCACTCTTAAACCTGATATTCTTAACTGTTATTTAATACAATGATATTTTCATTAAAGTAAATGTAAGATAACTTTCATAATTCTGATTTCCTTTTATTACAGCTCTCTGAAATTCCCTCTTTAAGGAACCCTGTCAGTGTCAGACAATGCGTCGTTTCCCACAGTTCGTTTTGTATCTTTCGTGACTTCTGGTTTGACACATAACACCTAAAACAATGAGGTGTAATTAAATTGATTCAGACTGTCTTTATTAAAGTATTGCTGCATCTGTGAAGGGGTAAAAAAAAAAAAAGGCAGATTATGCAGACGCTAACTTAATACTGTGATGATCCAGCTTTTCCGTGCGAGTACCGTGATTAAATAAAAAAAGTAAAAATATTAATAATGTAGTTAAAGCACGGTGTGAGTATGTGTGGCTTTCAAGGATTCAAGCTCCTTTTGTAGCTGCTTTTATGGCTCGCTGTCCCGAGAAGGACTTGTGCACACAGCCGACAGTACCAGACTGAAGACAAGATGGCTATGCAGACGCTTCCCGTTTATGATGCGGAGCTTAATGGATCTGATATTTAAATAACAGTTATCAGAGTACCTGTTGGGCTGCCACTGCATCTGTTATCTTGATAATAAAATATAAAAAAGAACATACAAAACGTAACATGTAACACCCTGAATCGTAAACCTAAGTTTGAATAAACTGATTATTTAATTATTTTTAATTTGAACATTCAAAACTTATTTTTTAGCTAATTTGACAGCCCTACTTGGCATAGACAGACTCATACTCGCCCATGACCACAATAGGACCATATAGACTGGAGAACCATTTACAAGTTGTTTTGTTAACATTAAATGTTCAAATACGTTTTAGCTTGGTATGAGGAAAATTACAGTGACCCTCAAATTTGATAGCCCCCTCTTTTCTTGTACAAACCTTGGAATGCTAACAGATGGGCACATTTTTCCTTAATCTTGCAGGAGTCTTGTGCTATAGAGTTTGAAGATCATAGCCTAAAAAGCTTCTGTTTTCTTTTTCTTTCTTTTTTTTCCCCTACGTGATGGAACTTTTATCTGTGCTTTTGTACAATGTGTGAATCCTATGAAGTTTGCCAAGCTCAACAGGAAAAATGTCTGCAAAAAACAATATAACGCAGATCAATGCTGAATGTTTTTCACCAACGAGCACTTTCTGGCTTCTTTGTTACACAGGAGGGAGAATGAAAATTGTACGGGGTTTGAATGAAAATGTATTTTTAATAATGCTGATTGTTATAACCTTTGAACACTGGCTGGGTTTGGCATCTCAACAGTTTTAATTTATCATATTTTAAAACTTAGAGAAAAACTTTATGTTTGCAATCACAGGAGCTGTGGCGTGGCATCCACCTCTGCATTGTGCCTGCAGCCCACTCACATTCATTATTCTTTTTCTTGCTCGAAATGGCCGTTGATAAAGGTGCAAGGAAACCGTTACGACATTCTCTACTTTCTAGAACATTTTTTGTTCCCTTTTATTTCGATTGTGATGTATGAGTCTCCATTACTTGTTTTATAGAAAGCGTGACTGGTCGATGTGTAAATACTTAAGTTATTTATGAACTTGGTGCCCCATTAGAAGGACTAAAGCTTCATTATATTACTGTTGAAACTTGTTTCAGATGTGATTGTACTGCCACCTAGTGGACCACAATTGTTATTTCAGTGTTTCCTGTTTTACTGGCAGCAGTAAAAGAAATGGAGTGTGCAAGTGTTTTATTTATAATATTACAATAAAAAAATGCGTTTCTATCCTGCCTGTCTTGTTGGAGACTTCAGTTACAGTTCTGAAATTAGTGTTTGTCTGTCTAAGTAATATCTCTTTGTGTGTTTGTTTTTCTCCCCTTCCCCTTTTTGCAGATCATACAATATAAATAGTAAAAGTGAAATTCAATACGAGGGTTCTCCACAGAGCACTCTGGCTGGATACACACTGGCAAGCTGAAAAGCATTGACTGACCTTTTAAAGCTGAAAGCAATTGATTTTCTTTAGTGTCAGTAGAGCACATGGGTGGCACCACACAGGATCTTTTAGTTTTCAGTTTATTTACTGGTATCTGTGTTGAATCACATGTCTTTATTCTTTCTTTGTTAACCAGTTACAGCTGATGTGGCTTGTGTCCTATGCAGCACCACCCCAAGCTGACTGGTGTGAAAATGACATAAGGGACTGGGAGGTTTGTGGCATGAAAACAGTGCTGAAAATGTTCCACCCAGAAGAGCTGAAACACTGTCAAACTACGAAGATCGTGAGAAGGAACAAGCCACCAAAGCAATTGAATTAAATCATGACGGGGCTGTGTGACTGTGCTGGCCAAAAAAAATGAACTTGTGAAGAATATTCTGGAAAATGTTTTATTAAAAAGTCCCCTCCATAATATGTTTGGGACAAAGACACTTTTTTTCCTTGACTTACCCCTCTGCTCCACAGCTTAAAATAATAAATCAAACAATTCAGATATAATTATAGTGCACATTGCACATTTTCATTTAACGGTATTTGCATACATTTCTGTCACAGCATTTAGAACTGACAAAATTTCTTCTACCATGTCCCCCCAATTGGCATACCAGGTGTTTGGGATTCCTCGGGTGGGTTTCATTGCTTCTTCCTAAGATACCTCGGCTTCCTACTACCCTTTGGAGTCTGTAGTTGCTATTGTTCAATATGAGGACAAGAGCTGTGGCAATGAAAGTCAAAAAAGCCATAAACAAGAATAAAACCATTAGAGACTTCCATAAAACCTTAGGATGACCAAAATCAAGGGTCTGGAATATCATGAAGAAGAAAGAACACGCTGGTGAGCTCAGTAATCGCAAAGGGACCGGTAGGCCAAGGAAGTCCTCCACTGCTGATGACAGAAGTATCCTCACAATGGTAAAGAAAAAGCCCCAAACGACTTTGTGACAGAACAGAAACAGTCTTCAGGGGGCTGATGTGTGTGTGTCAGAGATGACTATCAGCAGAAGACTTCATGAAGAGAAACACAGAGGCCACATTGCAAGATGCATACTACTAGTTAGCCACAAAAACAGGATGGCCAGATTACAGTTTATGAAAATTCACTTCAGAGAACCTGCAGAATTCTGGAAAAATTTCTTGTGGACAAACGAGACAAAGCCGAACCCCATCAGAGTGATGGCAAGAGCAAAGTGTGGAGATAAAATGGAATTACCCAACATCCAAAGCAGACCACCTCATCTCTTAATGATGGTGGTGTGGTGTTTCCATAAGAGGCATTAGCTCTCTGGAAATGTGTTCTTTTCAATTGCGGCGTTTTAATAACCTGAATTTAAATAAAAAAGTATTATCCCACCCACCATGCAAAATGACGGTTACAAGCTTACACGACAAGTTAGGATAATTCTAGCTCTTTATTGACGGTTTCACGCGGCATTACAAACGGGAAGCTTATGACAGACATATTAAGCCGTGGGACTCTTGATCTGTGCAGTCCGTCATTTTTCGTTGCCACGCTGAAAGGATTTTAGCCGGACAGAAGACATAATCTTCTGCTTGGCCTCGGACGGAAGACATACTCTTCCGCCCGGAAGCTTCAAAGTGTTGGCCGTAGGTGTCCATTCTTAAATACAGGTTGGTCCACGTGCAGGCTCTTGGCTCCGATCCAAACAAGGACAGGACAGTACTCAAACCCCACCTTCAGACATACAGGAATAGCACAATGCCCACATACAGTTCCCATTCTCCCAACAAGGAAAGGTTTCTGTGCTGACAGAAGACAGAAATATACACTAGTCTGTCTTTAGGCTGACTATTCAATTCTTCAGTTGTCTGTGGCTCTCTAGTCCCGTGATTGGCTCGGCAATTCTAAATGCTGCTGCTGTGCCCTGTGTACCATATTTGGTCTGCCTGTATGAATGAGTCCATAACAGTGGGCACAGAGAATGATGACATTAAATAATAAAAACACATAGTATAACATGTGGGTGTTGTAGTTTGGGCATGTACGGCTGTCACAGGTCCTGACTACTCCTCTTCATTGATGATGGAACTGCTGATGGCAGACGCACAATGAATTCTGAGGTGAAGAGAAACATCTGATCTGCTCAAGTTCCAGTAAAGGCCTCCAATCTCATTGGATTGCACTTCATCCTACAACAAGTTAATGACTAAACATACTGCTAAGGAGTTTTTCAAAGCTAAAAAATGTAAACTTTTTGAATGCCCAAGCCAGTCACATGATTTAAATCCAATTGAGCAGGCCTTCCATATGCTGAAGAGAAAACTTAAGGGGACAAGCCCCCGAAACAAGCAGGAGCTGAATATGGCTGCATTAGAGGCTTGGCAGAGCATCACCAGAGAAGATCCTCAGCACCTCTGAGAATCAGTCATTTAAGCAGTCATTGCATGCAAGGGATATGCGACAACGTCCTAAATATGACAGCTTTAATAGAACTGCCATTCCCATGCCCCAAACATTATGGTGCCCCGAAATAGGGCTTCCATTTAGAAAACGTGTTGTAATTTCTACACGGTGTGTCCAAAAAGTATGCAAATGTGTACTTTAATCCTGTGTGAACTTTTTGATTTGTAATTTTAAACCGTGGAGTAGGAGGGTAAATCAAGGAAATATGTGTCTTTGTCCCAGCCACAGGGTATGCACAAACCAGTGTGATTCTTTGTGCTGGTCCCAAGCCCAGATAAATGGGGAGGGTTACGTCAGGAAGGGCATCCGATGTAAAATTTTGCCAAATCAATATGCGGACAACAATACAAATTTCCATACCGGATCGGTCGAGCCGCGGGTTAACAACGACCGCCACCAGTACTGTTAGCCAACAGAGTGCTGACGGAAATTGGGCTACTGTTGGCCAAAGAAGAAGGAGAAGATGAGGGAGGAGACGTGTCCAGAGGCAGGAGGAGAGGAGGAAGGTAAAGAGAGTGGAACTGAGGGTAGGTACTTTGAATATTGTCATTATGACCGGTAAGGGGAGAGAGTTAGCCGATATGATGGAGAGAAGGAAGGTTGATATATTGTGCGTGCAAGAGACTAAATGGAAGGGGAGTAAGGCCAGGTGGATTGGAGGTGGATTCAAATTGTTCTATCATGATGTGGATAGGAGGAGAAATGGAGTAGGGGTTATTCTGAAGGAACAGTATGCCAAGAGTGTTTTGGAGGTGAAAAGAGTGTCAGAGAGAGTAATAATTATGAAGCTGGAAACTGGAGGTGTGATGATGAATGTTGTTAGTGCATATGCCCTGCAAGTTGGGTGTGCAATGGATAAGAAAGAAGATTTTTGGAGTGAGTTGGATGAAGTGATGAACTGTGTACCCAATGGACAGAAAGTGGTGATTGGAGCAGATTTCAATGGACATGTTGGTGAAGGGAACAGAGGAGACGAGGAGGTGATGGGTACGTATGGTGTCAAGGAAAGGAATGAAGAAGGTCAGAGGATAGTGGATTTTGCTAAAAAAGAATGGACATGGCTGTGGTGAATAAGTATTTTAAGGAGAGGGAGGAACATAGGGTTACGTACAAAAGTGGAGGAAGATGCACACAGGTAGATTACATCCTATGCAGAAGAGTCGATCTGAAGGAGATTGAAGAGAGATTGGAGATTGAAGACTGCAAAGTGGTGGCAGGGGAAAGTGTAGTTAAGGAGCATAGGATGGTGGTCTGTAGGATGACGTTGGAGATCAAGAAGAGGAAGAGAGTGAGGGCAGAGCCAAGGATCAAATGGTGGAAGTTGAAAAGGAAGACTGCAAGATTGACTTCAGGGAGGAGGTGAGACAGGCACTGGGTGGCAGTGAAGAATTACCAGACAGTTGGGAAGCTACAGCAGATGTAGTAAGAGTGACATCAAGAAGGGTGCTTGGCGTGACATCTGGACAGAGGAAGGAGGAAAAGGAGACCTGGTGGTGGAATGGGGAAGTACAGGGGAGTATACAAAGGAATTGGATGGCAAAGAAGAAGTAAGATAGTCAGAGAGATGCAGAAAGTAGACAAGAGTACAAGGAGATAAGGCGCAAGGTGAAGAGAAAGGTGGCGAAGGCTAAAGAAAAGGCGTATGATGAGTTGTATGAGAGGTTGGACACTAAGGACAGAGAAAAGGACCTGTACTGATTGGCTAGACAGAGGGACCGAGCTGGGAAAAATGTGCAGCAGGTTAGGGTGATAAAGGATAAAGATGGAAACGTACTCAAAAGCGAGGAGAGTGTGTTGAGCAGATGGAAAGAGTACTTTGAGAGGCTGATGAATGAGAGAGAGAAGAGGTTAGATGATGCGGAGACAGTGAATCAGGAGTGCAACGGATTAGCAAGGAGGAAGTAAGGACAGGTATGAAGAGGATGAAGAATGGAAAAGCCGTTGGTCCAGATGGCATACCTGTGGAAGTATGGAGGTCCTTGAGTGTTTAGAAAGGCGCCTACAAATAAATAAAATGTATTATTATTATTATTATGGAAGTGGAGTTTTTAACCAGATTGTTTAATGGAATCTTGGAAAGTGAGAGGATGCCTGAGGAGTGGAGAAAAAGTGTACTGGTGCCGATATTTAAGAATAAGGGGGATGTGCAGGACTGTAGTAACTACAGGGGAATAAAATTGATGAGCTACAGCATGAAGTTATGGGAAAGAGTAGTGGAAGCTAGGTTAAGAAGTGAGGTGATGATTAGTGAGCTGCAGTATGGTTTCATGCCACCACAGATGCGATGTTTGCTCTGAAGGTGTTGATGGAGAAGTAGAGAAGGCCAGAAGTAGTTGCATTGCGTCTTTGTGGACCTGGAGAAAGCACATGACAGGGTGCCTCGAGAGGAGCTGTGGTATTGTATGAGGAAGTCGGGAGTGGCAGAGGAGTATACAAACATTGTACAGGATATGCACAAGGGAAGTGTGACCATGGTGAAGTCTGCAGTAGGAGTGACGGATGCATTCAAGTTGGAGCTGGGATTACATCAGGGATCTGCTCTGAGCCCTTTCTTATTTGCAATGGTGATGGGGAGGTTGACAGACGAGATTAGACAGGAGTCCCCGTGGACTATGATGTTTGCTGATGACGTTGTGATCTGTAGCGATAGTAGGGAGCAAGTTGAGGAGACCCTGGAGAGGTGGAGATATGCTTTAGAGAGGATCCTGCGGTGGGTTGGCACCCTGCCTGGGATTGGTTCCTGCCTTGTGCCCTGTGTTGGCTGGGATTGGCTCCAGCAGACCCCCGTGACGCTGTGTTCGGATTCAGGGGGTTGGAAAATGGATGGATGGATGGATGGAATGAAGGTCAGTAGGAACAAGACAGAATACATGTGTGTAAATGAGAGGGAGGTCAGTGGAATGGTGAGGATGCAAGGAGTAGAGTTGGCGAAGGTGGATGAGTTTAAATACTTGGGATCAACAGTACAGAGTAATGGGGATTGTGGAAGAGATGTGAAAAAGAGAGTGCAGGCAGGGTGGAATGGGTGGAGAAGAGTGTCAGGAGTGATGTGTGATAGATGGATATTAGCAAAAGTGAAAGGGAAGGTCTACAGGACGGTAGTGAGACCAGCTATGTTATATGGGTTGGAGACGGTGGCACTGACCAGAAAGCAGGAGACAGAGCTGGAGGTGGCAGAGTTAAAGATGCTAAGATTTGCATTGGGTGTGACGAGAATGGACAGGATTAGAAATGAGGACATTAGAGGGTCAGCTCAAGTTGGACGGTTGAGAGACAAAGTCAGAGAGGCAAGATTGTGTTGGTTTGGCAGAGGAGAGATGCTGAGTATATTGGGAGAAGGATGCTAAGGATAGAACTGCTAGGCAAGAGAGAAAGAGGAAGGCCTAAGAGAAGGTTTATGGATATGGTGAGAGAGGACATGCAGGGGATGGGTGTGACAGAACAAGATGCAGAGGACAGAAAGATATGGAAGAAGATGATCCACTGTGGCAACACCTAATGGGAGCAGCTGAAAGAAGAAGTCCTAAACATTATAGAGGTCACTGTATTTTGCTTCTTTATAACTGCCATATATTTGCCATTCTTTTTCCACACTAGCTGATTATAAAAGCAAACCCTGAGACAAACATGTAGGGCATTTAGCAGCTGTTGTAATTGCGTTAGACTTATACTTGTACAATAAAACCCTTTAATGGTGTCATTAGTAGCACATATTTTAAATTTGAGAAATGGTTCCTAACTGTAGATATACTTTCTAGAGTGTGACACCTCTACTCAAACACACAGTAGTTCATTAGTTGTCCTTTGTCCAGCAAGGTCCAGGTGGAATAATGACTGATCAAGTCACTTTTAAAAAGTCCTTAACAAGACAAGACGAAGTCCACACTTAGTCAGTTTTCTGTTCATCCCATAATGTCACCAGAAGCAAGGGATGAGGCCTTTTGCATGATGCGGGCAGGCACATAGTGTGCTGGCTTTGCCAAATGCTATTGATTAAGTGACTTCACTGTGCATTCGTCTGCAGGCAAGGCTTTAGCAAACCACAGGATAGGTAACCATCAAAGATCTGGTCACCATCAAGTGACTAAAGCAGAGCTGGATTTAAACAGCACAGTCGTCTTAGGGGACTTCTAAATAACAGCCAAAGTCACCTGCCTTTTACAAAATGGATGTCCTTTATTACATCAAATCCAATGAAGTGTGTATGTGAACAACTCACAGGACAGATGACCTTCAAAGATCTAATCACCATAAAATAACTACAACAGAGCTCGATTAAAACATCAGATTTCCGTAAGGGGAATTCTCCTAAATAACAGCCAAGATTACCACCCTAATGGTTCCAATGTGGATGTCCTTTATTACACTGGATCAAAAAGACCATACATATAAACAGCGCAGTTCGTTATGAAATAACCGAAGAAATATGGAAGAACTTTATATTATGAAAGCTAGGATAGTTCTCATAACATTTCTAAAACTCACAATTAATGTTGAGCAGCCAAATTCGCTAAAGCAGTTCTCATAGCGAATATGCTGTGTTCTTCAGTGATTGGCTTAGATGAATATGTTTTTCTCTGTGCCCCATGATGCATTGCAAGGTCACCATGATATCACAGAGCTGCAGAAATTTCACTATACGCGTACCCCATCTCATACTTTGCATCGCTGCCTAAGCTGCTTCACATGCATAACTACTCCAACTGGATTTCTACCATGTATGCATTGAAAAAAACAAATAACATGCAGTATTTTTGTTTATGGGGTACAGTAGCTAACCATAATTTGAATATTATGAGTACTTCCCTTTGCATGTTGTACCTGAATGACTGCTTTTCACACACGGAGAATAAGAATGTTCAGTTCTCACCAGTATAATGGTTCTCAGACCTTTTGCAGGAACAATTTACAGAAATGAGGAAAAAATCTTAAATTAAATGTCAAAAGATGTGATTTTGGGCATTACATGAAATCAAAGATCACTCTTATCTTTATACATCAGGAGCCACATAGTGAAGAATTTTGACTTTCAGAGTACCGTGGTTTCTTCTACTATAGCATCTCTACAAATGTTTATTATAGTTAGACTATTATAAGGAGGCTACTCCTTATTAATTGGTTTTAAGAAGTTTGGAGTGTTGCAGGACATGATGATCTTCTACAGGTCAATTTTTTCGAAGAGTTTTGGCTTTCTCCATTACAATTTTCCAAGGAGAGGATACAATTGGTGAGAGAGTCAAGTGAAATAGTTCTAAAGCCAATGGTTTGGTCCTTCTTACTGTGGATTCACTTTGATTTTTTAGAGAAAAATGGAACACCATTGAAAATTTTTCTGACCCATCACTCCTCAATCATTTTCTTATGTCAATGACCACTCTTATCTTTTTACAGTCATGGCCAGGTAATCAGAGCACCATGGTTTCTATTGCTGTAGCATCTCTAGAAACATTTATTATGGTCCATGAAACTCATCTGAGGCAGCTCCTTATGAAACAGTTAATAAAGTTTGGAGTGTTGCAGGGCATTATGATGTTCTGCAGGTCCATTATTTGGAAGTGTTTTGGCCTTTCCGTTTCAATTTACCCAGGAGAGGATACAACTGGTGAAATGACTCTAAAACCAATGGTTGGGGCCATCTTACTGCCGATTCACTCTACTTTTTAGACAGAAATAATACTCCATTGAGATCTCTTCTGATCCATCACATCTCACTCACTTTCTGTTCATACTCATTCCATCTGGTCATTCAAGATCAGGATTACCAGATTGCATAACAAAACTAACACACAAACTGTAAGGTGCATAAACGTAACACCATGACCTTACACACCATCTATAATGATCTGACAAGTATGTCCAAGTATGTTTTTGTTAAACTGATTGTGCGCTGTTGAAGAATGATGATTATCACCATATGTTTGTAGCAATGTTTAATTGACTTGAGCTTCACCACAGCAGATTCCATGCAAATGGTGTTGTTATGGCAATACATTTTGAGCTTAATAAACCTATCAATGGCGGCACGGTGGTGCAGTGGTAGCGATGCTGCCTTGCAGTTAGGAGACCCGAGTTTGATTCCCGGATCCTCCCTGTGTGGAGTTTGCATGTTCTCCCCGTGTCTGCGTGAGTTTGCTCCGGTTTCCTCCCACAGTCCAAAGACATGCAGGTTAGGTGGATTGGTGATTCTGAATTGGCCTTGGTGTTTGTGTGTGTCCTGCGGTGGGTTGGCACCCTGCCCGGGATTGGTTCCTGCCTTGTGCCCTGTGTTGGCTGGGATTGGCTCCAGCAGACCCCTGTGTTCGGATTCAGCGGGTTGGAAATTAGATGGATGGATAAACAGGATGAGAATGCGTCACAGGATAAAATATCTTGACATCCTTTATTAAAGTAGGGTGATGCATTCACTGGAAATCCCTTTATCAGAACCTAAACCTTGAATTGTTTAAAAACCCATTTACAAAAAGACTGTAAATCCAGATTTCTTTGTGAATACTCAGTTTCACTCATGTGTCTGAATTTATTAATACTGACATAATTTACAGCAGAATAAAAATCCCTTGATGTTTCCTGGCTACTTTTAGATAGCACAAGACCAATACTACTTTTTTTTGAAGAGGTTGTGCTTGTCACTGTAGGCACTCCCTGAACCGTCTCGATAATAGGAGTTCTCTTTCTTTAAAACTGGCTAATAACACCTTAATCTAGGAGTTAAACATTAAAGATATATTAAATCTACAAATTGAATAAAATAGATATTTAGTAACTTAATTATTTATTTACTTACCAAAAGTAAGGTATTCTACATCCTTCCACTCATGTTTATTTGTTTTCTACCGTGTTTCCTCGAAAATAAGACCTACTCTGAAAATAAGCCATAGCATGATTTTCAGGCTGATCTGTAATATAAGCCCTACCCCAAAAATAAGCCCTAGTCAAGATTCTGAAAGTAAGGTGCCTAAGGCTAGGTTTATACTTCACACGATGCCATTAAATTCCGAGGACACCTTATCTCTGAAAAGGATGTTTAATGATTACATCCATGAATTCGGGGATGCACCCATTCCAGCAGCATCGGCACAAGACAGAAACAAAATCTCTGGACGGGGCATCAGCTTATTGCAAGGTGAACACAAGCACACACACATACACTGGCGTCATTGTAGCTTCACCAAATCCCCAAACCATCATGTCTTTGGATGGAAAACTGAGCACACTGTGGAAACCCACCAGGACTTGCGAGACAGCAGCGCTCCCCCTCTGCCACTGTGCCACCCCATATGTGTAACTATTAGCAGTATTCATTATTTTAACAAAGTTAATAATTTATCTGTAAAATGTAACATGCATATTTTTAATGCATTTCATAATGAAAGTGATATCAAGTATAAATGTGCAGAGAGCTGGAATATCATACATTTAATGTGTTCTGTGTGGCAATGCTGCTTGCAGCTGCTGTCAGGTCAGGAGGAAGCCGCATAAGTGTGTAGCGATTTAACAATGGGGTCGGTTTTAAGATGACGTTTACGACAGTCTGCTTTAATGATAAAGTAAACTATGAAGTAAAGCCGAAATTTCCACTTTAATCACAAAATAGACATTTTTATTATGTCCTTATTTTTTTTTTCTCCGTGGCTCAAATACGCCGCTGTACATTCTGATGGTATTGTAAGGTACAAAAAAAAAAAAAAAACACGGCACATTAGATAGTATGTGAGACTTTTAAAATGTATCGTGTCATTACTTTAGGGAATATGCGACGCTTGAATATCAAAGCACCACGAATGCATTTGTATGTTGGCATTTTGCTTCACCACATCGAGCCATTCATCAAACATTGAAGCACGCACCTCGACCCTGGAGGATCCTAAAAGTGGAGGGGAGTAGCAAGAAATTCAGGCTGAAATTCAGGGTTTGAACATGGAGAGTTATGACAATTTTCCAGAAGAAGATGACATGACTGTATATGGATAAATGTATATTGTTGTATATGAATAAATATAAGATTTCCCCAGAAAATAAGCCCTAGTGCATCTTTTGGAGCAAAAATTAATATAAGACCCTGTCTTATTTTCAGGGAAACACGGTATCATATGTGTGCTTCTTGGTCATAACTCTACTGTTGCAGCCTAACTTTTAATTTAATTTATTGTCACTTTTCCATACAAGTGGTGAATCTGTGGATCTGTGACTAAGGATGTTACCTGGTATCTGGAAGGTTCAAATCCTGTTACTGCTAGAAGGGATCCTACTCTGTTGGGCCCTTGAGCAAGGCCCTCAAACCTGAAAATTGCTCTGGGGTGCTGTACAATGGCCGACCCTGCCCTCTGACCCCCAAAGGACATGTGAAAAGACAATATCCCTTTGGGAATTAACATAAAAAAAACTGAGAGTACCTTTTTGCAAAAGCATGACGTTACTATACAGCAATGTCACAGAAGATATACATGACTAAACAATGCAATCATAACAAAAAGTAACAATTAATAATAAGCACATAAATGTACTAAGTCATAAATAATAAAGTTCTCAGATCCATTTACACTAATTCAATTAGCAGGCAAACAATAATGAGATACAAAATGAACCAACACATGACCAGTTAACCTGTGTCCATCATACAAAATCTGAAAATAAAGAAAGGTGAAGGTCTCAGTAATGTGGTACTTCTCAGGTCCACAAAACATTTTGACTGTGTTTTTATCCATCCATCCATTATCCAACCCGCTATATACTAACTACAGGGTCACGGGCGTCTGCTGGAGCCAATCCCAGCCAACACAGGGCTCAAGGCAGGAAACAAACCCCGGGCAGGGCGCCAGCCTACCGCAGTGCACACACACACCAAGCACACACTAGGGACAATTGAGGATCACCAATGCACCTAACCTGCATGTCTTTGGACTGTGGGAGGAAACCGGAGCACCCGGAGGAAACCCACGCAGACACGGGGAGAACATGCAAACTCCACGCAGGGAGGACCCGGGAAGCGAACCCAGATCTCCTAACTGCAAGGCAGCAGCGCTACCACTACGCCACCGTGCTGCCTATGTTTTTAGAAAAGAGCAAAATAAGCAGAAATGTCTGCTGTGGGAGAATAAGAGCACCAGAAAGCCATGGAATTTATTAGCAGGTTTAATTAACAACAAGAATTGGCTTCTAAATAAGAACCTGGTTAGGGTGAAATTGGTTGGAGTTTGAGGCCCCAACTTAACTGGTCATCTGTAGGCTCACTAACTTCACATCTGATTTCTGTTCAGGTGCTGTTTAAAGAAAAAAAATGAATCAATTCAGGGACTAAATGTTAAAAAACAAGTCAAATAAAACAAAGGGAAAAATGATAATTAGCACTAATTAAAAAAATGCAAATCTGCAGCCACATTAGCAGCCTAGGACAGAGCAGGAGACCACTGGCATAAACCAATCATGACAATATTATTCACAGATTATATTTAATTGTTTTTATCTTGATTTTGTTTTGCCCACCACTATCCTTTATAATTACCTATCAGCATTGTGAGAAGCTATTTTTAGTTGTGTATTTTCCCATATGGTGTCTTCAGGGAATAGTTTAATGTTAGCTCCTCTAAAATGTTCAGTGGCATTCTCCTTAAAATCAGCTAAGGCTTGTAATCCCATGATAATGAATATAATCAAATGAAATGGTATGCACACTTACTTAATCAAATGGTCAGTTCAATTTATGTCTTGTATGGGGGATGTTTGAAACCTTTTCAACTGATAGATTTTAAGTTAGTTGTCAAGCTGGCTAGGACTGAAGTGTATTCTGGGAAAGTGGAAAGACAAAACAGGAACTTAGAATGTTTTGTGTTGCCAGTCTGTTTACAGTTTAGTGCATCTTTTGATTCCCATGGGAATTAATCTTGAGCTTGTGTGATAACTTTAATTAGATTTGAGAAACTGTAAACACATTGGCCGTTTTGTTAGTGGACCATAAGACAGGTTTCTGCACTTAATTCGGAAGAGAGTGGCTACCCTTTATTGAACTTTTTTTTCCTTCTTCTTAAAGAGCCCAGTTCAGTTTTTATTTAGTTCTAGTTCTGTTTGGTTCATTTACTGTTTTTCTGATGCTTTGAGAGAAGACATAGACATTTAAATAAAGTTTTCTATCTGCTTAGCTACTGGACACTTTCTAAGGAACTCTGTCTCCACGAAGAAATCTGTCTTTTTCCTTTAAGATTAAGGATATATAATCTATAATCTAATGAACTGGAGCATTTGGGAAATGCCTTCTGGAAATGAATAGAGACTGAATGAACCCTCTCAGATTGTATAATTCTTTTAATTTCTTACATTTGCTGCTATTAGCTATTATGTAATTAAGTATAATTCTTAAGTAAAAGCTTAAACTCAATGTCTCTGTCCGGTTATTAATTACAAGTGTTACAGAGTGCTGGATTTTTATTGCCTAGCTGTGGTCACAAGGGCACAAATGACACTTTGTGGAATCCTCTATTGATGGTAAGCTGGGCTGAACGAAATGAGTGAAAATAATAGACAGTCCTAGTCAGCAAGCAGCCTGCCATTAGAGGTCCTGAGTGTTGATTATGCAGGAACAATAAGGATATTAAGACAAGTGAAAGGTTACAGATGACAATTACGTAGCTGGTTTTGACATGTTTTCCTATACTCCACGAAGAGCAAAACCTAGGAGGTTTGCTGGTACCTTCTGTGTTAGGTGCATGTGTGAGGCCCAGGTTGCCCACAGCTGGCACAACTCCCCTTGAAGCAGAGTATCGATAGTCATAGGCTGAGATGGACTAGGGCGAATGAGAACGTATTTCAACAAGAGGATGATGCAGACAGTGTGTGAAGTGCTTTCTGTTCTTATACAAGCGCTTAAAACGAACTGCAGTGCAGTTTCGTTCAAAAAATAAATAGTCCTGCATCAAATCAGTGCATTCCTTGAGATAAAACCAGCAATAAATTAGTTCTTTTATTATGGTAAAATCCACGACTTAAACCATAATAACATCAGGTTTCCTTTTCTTGTCTTTCCTGCCAGCCCAGTATGTCTTTCTCTCTCGCTGACAGCTGCGGTCACCCTCTCTGGCTCTCATCCTGACCACCAACCTTTGGCGTCCACTGGCGTGCTCTACGCTGGACCTCCCTCTTTGAATATGCCCTCCTTGGCATCTACAGGATCCCTAGGAGTCCTCGCAATTGTCTCCACTTCTCCAGACTGTTCAGCATGGGACTGTTCATCCGTAGAGCATGGTTCCTCTCACTCCCTCATGGGGACACTGACCTCCTGCCTTCTCACCACCGCTCTTGGCATGCATCCCCAATTCTGCCTTTTTCTGATCTTTGGTTTCTGCTTCTCCCCCTCTCCTTTAGCCTGATCAGGCTCCTTTTACATAGCCATGAGTTTGGTGTCCTAATTATGACCCACAGAGCATCAATAAGGAAACTGAAACCCACCGCGCATTCGCATGAAAACGCGATTAGTCTAATCTCTCCATTAAACATCTTGCGTTTGTCACATGACCACACACTCCCATGGAGTCTGAGGGCATTTTTTTTATTTTTAAAAAACACCCTAGGCGTGGGTAGCGCTGCTGCCTTGCAGTTAGGAGACCTGGGTTCGCTTCCTGGGTCCTCCCTGCATTGAGTCTGCATGTTCTCCCCGTGTATGCGTGGGTTTCCTCCCACAGTCCAAAGACATGCAGGTTAGGTGCATTGGCGATTCTATATTGTCCCTAATGTGTACTTGGTGTGTGTGTGTGTGAGTGTGTGCACGCCCTGCGGTAGGCTGGCACCCTGCCTGGGGTTTGTTTCCTGCCTTGCACCCTGTGTTGGCTGGGATTGGCTCCAGCAGACCCCCGTCACCCTGTAGCTAGGATACAGCGGGTTGGATAATGGATGGATGGAAAACACCCAATAAACAAGCCTTGTCATGTATACATTCATTATGTAACTAAGGGCCTGGGTATTTATTGAGTTTAGATTGCGCTTTATCCTCATCCTTATTTTTAAGACAAGGTTTGGAAACAGATGCTAGCTACAATGCCAACAGTCATATGTATTAATGGCCAGTGGTAAGCTGCTCTATGCCACATGCCATTGTGTGGCTTCCACCAAGATGCACAGTGTAATTTTTGAGTTAAATGTGCTCAGTGAAGTCAATATTGGCATGCTAAGAAAGAAATTATAAACATATAGAAATCTCACGAGCTTTCTGAAAAAAAAAAAAAAATTTTAAGCATGAGAAAATATTAATCAAATGTACCAGAAAACAATATTTAACACAAATAATAAAAAATACAAATGTTGTTTCTACTCAGAAGGACAACTCCCTCTCAGAGTGGTAGGGCACAAATGTGGGGCTTAGATATTACCTGATACTCTGAGTGTAGTATATAGTCAATTCTTGTTATCTGCATGGGTTACACTCCTGAAAAACCCAGCAGTTACGGAAACTACAGATACTGAAGCATTGATCCTATGGGAAAAATTGGTTTAGGTGCTGGCAGGATGCTATCTTGTGGGCAGGACTGATGGGAGGATACAGGATCAGGTGGATGCAAGTGCCCTTCGCTGTGGTCCCTCACGGCTCGGTGATCATCCTTCTACTGTTTCATTGACATAGACCTCTATAGTGAAGTTTGATCTTCTTCTAGGTGCTATGCCAGAGACTGTAAAAAACTACAGCAGAGCTGATCCAAGGATCTCACTAAACCATCCAATCGATAGTAGCAATGGGCGAGGTGTACATAGGGCCTGTAAGGGACTTAATCAGTCTGAGGTTATGACTTGCATTTCATGGGAATTCCTCATTTGTAGGGAACAATTGCAGGTCCTGGTCCCCACCATGAATGGGGTTCAATGGCTTACCCACACCACTTGGAGCTGGGTAGACACACACTGATCCATTCATAGTATCATGGATACAAACCCAGCCTTCTACGGGCATCACAGATCTGTTACTGCTCAATCTCATGTGGGCCTCTATGGTTTTTTTTTGTGTGTTGCATAGGCTGTGAATACAACCCCCTGTCCTCAATCTATCCCACAACTCTCAGAAAGGACCTAATCTGTGAATAAGCACAATTAGACCGCGGGTGTCGTGAACTACGTCATACTTTTATAATAGTGGATAAGCAAATCTGTGGTAGTTGAACCCATGGATTTCCTGTTATTCTCACATATGGGAGAAGCGTGCTGACAAGAAGCTGCCATAGATAGATAGAACATTGTCCCCATGTGAAATTTTGGCTTTGTAGAGAAACTCTTTAAATAAATAAATACATAAACAGATAAATAAATATTTATGCACACACACACTATGGTCTGAACACTCACCAGAATGACTAAAAAGGAGGTAAAATTTTAAAAGAAAGAAATGATAACTTCTGACTTGACACTCACAGTCACAGTGAGGTATTATGTAGGCATATTGCTGTTGGTATAAAGGAGCCCCAGCAGCATTTCTTGACACACTTCTGCTTAATAATTTGTTGGCTTAAAGTCCTCAGTGTTAGTGTGTCACAGAGAGGATGTGCAGCATTGCTTTGACCTCCAGGGAGTCCAGAGTGCCTACCATAACTGAGCTCTTGCTCTTTTAATTAGCTTGTTGATTTGGTGGCATCTCTCAAACTGATATTACCAACCTAGCACACCACAGCATAGAAAATCACACTGGCCATCAGTTATAAAGGATGTGAAGGATGCCACTTTCCACATTAAAGGAACACAGTTTCCTAAGGAAGATGAGCCTGCTGTGTCCTTTCTTATATTATTCTTCTGTGTTACGAGAACAGTCCAATCTGTCATTGATGTGGACCTCCAAGTACTCTTTAGGAGTGGACCAACCTCTACCTCCATTCCTTGAATAGTGACTGGATGTAGAGGCTCTTTGGTGTAGCACAAGTCAATAACCATCTTCTTGGTTTTGCTAATGTTCAGGTTTACACCAAAAACAAAGTTCTCTACCTGATTCCTCTCCTCTGTCTCATCCACCTTATCAATACACCCCCATAAGTGCAGAATCATCTGAGAATTTCTGGAAATGGCATGGCCTGCTGTTACACAGTATTTATAGTCAGAAGTGTTCAGAGTGAAGAGAACATGAGACAGGCCTGTTCCTGGTGGTGTTCCTGTGTTACTCACATCCATATCAGAGACCCCTTCCTTGAGTGTCACAAACTGTGGTCTCCCGGTCATATAGTCCATTACCCATGGACATCAAAGGCTCATCCACCTGCATACTCTGAGTTTACTCCTTAACAAGGATAGTTGATGGTATTGAAAGCACTGCAGAAATCAAAAAACACAATCCTCACAGTGCTGCTAGCTTTGTCCAGGTGAGAATAAGCCTTGTGGAGCAGATGACTAATTGTATCCTCCACTCCAATCTTTGTCCAACAGGCAAAATGTGCAGTTGGTCCAAATCTCATAGGTCTTCATGATGTGGGATGAAGGACCGATTATGAAACACCTACTGTTGAAGTGAATGTGATCCTTCTTAATGGGTTGCTTTCAGTTGTACTTGTTTACCATCAGTATAAATAAAAGCTAAGTGCATATCTTCATAGCATTTTACTGTCCTTTATCCCTTTGGGGGTTAAAACGTTTAACTCTGTTAAGGTAAAGAATAATATTAACAGGGAACTAGTGCCTTATCTGCTGTCAACAACTTCACTATTCTGTACTATCTCTTATACTACACAAGGTTCTGTTTTTTTTCTTTTCACTTCCACTCCAACAAATGGGGTGCCTGTAAGTTTCTCAGATCTTCTTCTTCTTTGTGTCACTCCAGGTCATTTTTCTTTTAAAGACGACAATCAAAGCCTCTCCCAAGCAAAATGTCCCACAGTGTCATCCTCACTATCCTAAGCTCTATGGCTCAAAGCCCAGACTCACAAGCCATTTATGGTCAAATATTAAACCTCAGCAGAAGTCATTGTCATTTCGAATGACCGCCAAGAGACAATCAGAGCATCTAAGCAGCGATTACACCAACAGAACACAAAAAAGAGTAACTCTCCCTCTTGACTTTGTTAGCTAATTTTAGACAGACCTCTCAACAGCAGAAGTCGGCGCCGTTTTAGCCTTTCACAATTTGAAAAAGTGTGTGGCGCATATGTTTTAAATAAATACATAAGCCTGCATTCAAGTGCATTCCCCACTGTATATGCTGTGCCACATACATTATTTTCATGGAGTAATTTAAACCATATGCATAGGCTGATTTGACCTTTCTCATTGCTACAAATACAAGCACAGAAGAAACAGTTTGAAAAGATGCTGATTTGTGTTGTTATGTGTTTTTATAAACCACACGCTGTTGTAAGAGACTCTGATTCAAAACCGCCTCCTTTAATTGAATTATTTATACAGGGTGAGGTCACATGCAAAAGTCACCACTTAGGAAATGTCTGGCCCCAATAAAAACCTAGTTTATTCAAATTATGAAGGCTAATAATACAAGGTAAAGAAGACAATGGCATATGGAAATCTTCATGCATTCAAGACCTGTCTTAGACCCTGTAGAAGTCCATATAGCATAGGTCTTAGCTCCTGCTTTTTATTTTGTAACTTTTTAATATTTCTTAATAATAAAGTGCCCTAGAGTATGGTCCTTCAGGACTAGATGGTGTAATGGAAAAAACTTTTCAGGAAACAAAACAACAGAGGTACTATATAAGTAGAATATGGCACCACACTAGTTCATCTTCTTATTACTCAATAGTGGTGACCCCTTTGCCGCTGTGATATGGATCCCATTTTTGCTTAATATCATTTTGATAGTGGTGTCATGAGCTTTGACATCAGCTAAGGTGAGACAAACGTTCTGCATATCCTCAGACAACCAGATTCCAGAAGCAATAGGTGAAAACCAGAAAGGAACCCTGGACAGGACACGAGTCAATCGAAGGCCACACTGACCCTTGCTCACTTAACACTAGACCAATCGGATGAATAATCTAAAAGACACATCTATGGACTTTTGGAAAAACCCACATAAACATGAGGACAATGCACAAGTTGCACTCAGACAGTCACTGCCCCTAGAGTTGGGTCCATGTTCTTGGAGATAAAGTATTCACCCCTTTTTAGGTTTTCACATTTTATTGTTATACGACATAGAATTACTGTGTTAATTTAACTTGGCTTTTTTGTCAAAGATTGTCAGAAGAAAACTCTTTCTTGTACTTTGCTGCATTCGTTTTATCTTCTCAAACCATTCAGGGTCTGTTAGAGAGAAGTATCCTCACAGCATGATGTTACCACCATCATGCTTCACCGTGTGGATGGTGTGTTTTGATACTGTGGAGCGTTTAGCTTATTCCATACGTGACATTTAGCCTGATGGCCAAAAGCAATGGTCTCAGCAGTCCACAAAAGCTTCTTCAAGAAAAGTCTAGCTAAGATGTTCTGTTTTTTGTTTCTTTTTTTCCACAGTGGCTTTCTCTTAGCCACTCTCCAATAAACTTGCATCTGATTAAGCACCCAAGAAACAGTTGTTGTCCTACAGTCTCACCAAGCTTGTAACTCCTTCAGAGTTTTCATAGGTTTCTTGGTGGTCTCTCTCCCTCAGTAGTCTTCCTTTTGCACCATTAACTCAGTTTTCGCAGACAGCCTGCTCTAGGTATAGTTACAGGTATATTTACAGCTGTGCCATACTCTTTCAGTTTCTTCATGATTGATTTAACTGGACACAAAGAGATATTCAGTGACTTGGAGATTTTTGTGTCTCCATCCACTGACTTGCATTTTTCAATGGTCTTTACACAGCATTACCTGGAGTGTTCTCTTCTCTCTTCTGTCTTCATTGTGTAGGTTAGGTAGCCACATTGACTCACCACAAGTAGGCCTGTCCAGATAAGGTGCATTTATAAACAGACAAGTGATCTCCGTTGAACTAATGATATCACTTCTAAAACCAACTGGCTGACTCAGTGATGATTTAGGTGTGGACTTTTGTGATCAATAATTTTGTGTTTTATATTTGTTACTATTTTAGACCACTTTGCAGAGCTCTGTTTTCACTTTGTCATTAAAGTGTCTTTTTCTGTTGATTAATGTCAAGAAAACAAAATTAAATCCAGTTTCATTAAATGCTCTATAACAAGAAAATGTAAAGGGGCAAATCATAGGCATTGTATGAGGCAGCAGGACTAACCAAAGCACCATTTGTCACACACGTGTGCTTCGGAGGCAGTCAACAAGCCCACAGGTGAGTGAATGGTTAACAGATTGGAGGTTGTACTCTGGTAATGATGCCTCTCTTTCTGACCCTTTAGAACCAAAGAAGATAAATGATTCAACCGTACCTGCAACAATCCATAATCGTGAAAATGGCTCCTCATCCACTTCCTCATCTAGGCCCTCACTTCCGGCTCCTGATGACAACGTCACTTCTGGTCCCACACCGATGACGGCACTTCCGTCTCTCAATGATGTTGTCACTTTCTGGTTCCACATTGATGAGGTCACTTCCGGCTTTCAGTGATGACGTCACTTCCGGTCCCACGACGATGACGCCACTTTCCGGCTTTCAATGCTGACGTCACTTCCGGTCCCACATTAATGACGCCACTTCCAGCTTTTAATGATGACGTCACTTCCGGTCCCACGGTGATGACATGAGAGAGAGAGGGAGAGAGAGAGAGTGAGCAAGTGAGTGCTTGAAGGCAGCTGGGAGGTGAGCCCCCGAGAAGAGTGTTTAGCCGACATTCGGTGGGGCAGAAGGAGGCAGTCGCTCCAGCTGAGTAATCAAGGAGCTGGAGTAACTGGTAATGATGGATGGCTCGCTGTGGAAGACAGCAGGAGTTGGGAGGCTTGGAAGGTGAATTCCCCGGCGTGAGCATCCTGGTCATTGGGGAAGCCAAGTCTTGATCTGGAGAGTGCTAAACTGAAGCAAGAGATCGGGAAGCCTCCAGATCAGTCGTGTTGGAAGATGGTCAGCTGCTGGTAGGGCGACTCTCCTGTTGTGGGGCCCAGATGGGAGAAGCAGGGGAGCCGCCAGGTAAAGGAAGACACCAGGCTTTGTGTTTTTAAAGGATTGCTTCCAGTCATTGTTTTAACCTCGTTTTAAAGGATTCATTTATTGGTTTTTTTAACCTCCACTTCACTTCTGTTTTTACTGGATTATTTATTGAAGAAACTGTGATGCACTGCGCTATTTATTTGGACACATTTGTTTTTGTTGTTGTTTTAAATAAAAGCACTTGACACCTTTTTACACCATCCCCTTGCTCCATTTGTTGTGCCTCACTGCCAAGCTCATCGGTGACATTACCGACAGTGCAGGGTTCAAGGGCTCACGTTAACGACGATGGGAGCATGGAGCGAACCCGCATCATTACAACCCCTTTTTAGGTTTTCCCATTTTCATGTTTTCACAGGAACTGGTGCAGTCACAAAGCAGGGACAAACTCTGGAAGGGATGTCTGTCCATTGCAGGTCACAATCTCATATACAGTGCATCCGGAAAGTATTCACAGCGCATCACATTTTCCACATTTTGTTATGTTACAGCCATATTCCAAAATGGATTAAATTCATTTTTTTCCTCAGAATTCTACACACAACACCCCATAATGACAACGTGAAAAAAGTTTACTTTTTTTTTGCAAATTTTTTGCAAAAGCCAGAAGTCTGTATGACCATCACCATCAAGTGACTCCGTGAGAACCCTAACTACAAAGAGGACTATTTCATTTATGTTAGGTAGAATGCCCAGAGGGGACTGGGTGGTCTCGTGGCCTGGAACCCCTACAGATTTTATTTTTTTTTCTCCAGCCTTCTGGAGTTTTTTTTTGTTTTTTCTGTCCGCCCTGGCCATCGGACCTTACTCCTTTTCTATGTTAACTAATGTCGTCTTATTTTAATTTTGTATTTTGTCTTTTATTTTTCTTTTCTTCATTACGTAAAGCACTTTGAGCTACTTTTTGTATGAAAATGTGCTATATAAATAAATGTTGTTGTTGTTGTTGTTGTTGAATTGGATATACAATGGATATAGTGTTATTCAAACACTTCAAACGAACATGTTTCTTTCCGACGTAAAACGAACTCCGTAGGTAGACAGAGGGGACAGTTCCGTCTCTCAATTAAAAGAATGTACAAACAAATTCCTCTTCAAAGGGGTGTGCGTCGGGAGCGGGACCCCCAACAGGAGAAGAGGACATCTGGGGGAGGAACGAGAGAGGCAAAGCAATGAGCTAAAAGGGCAAGTGCTATACAGGCTTGTAAATATGCGAAGTGCTGCACGAGAAGCATATCACACGACACAGCAGCAGCAGCCAAGCATTTAACAGAGGAAGGAGGAGGCATATTGTATTTGTTCCCATTTGTTCAAGAGGGGGCCTTGGAGGAGCGACCTCGTCCTCTAGGAGTGTATACAGCCCCCTTTTTATATGACTTTCTTTTAGCTTTCACAGCCCTGTGTTAGGAAAACTTTAGGACTTTAGGATACTTAGAGTTGCTGAATATTCTAATATGCATGTGGTAGGATAACAAGAGGAAAACATGAACAGACATGGGAGAAGGTTCAGATTCCACACAGGCTGTGACTTGGTTAGTAATATTTACTATTCAAATATCCAACAATTTCAGAAATAAGATGGGAGGAAATGACTTTTCACAGCACTGTATCTTAAAAAAAGCTGTAGATTTCTGAAGAAAGACAACTCACGCCTTACAGACTGCTCGTATATTTGCAGTTTTTTTTAAAGCATGAAAGCCAATTTGTATTGTTCAGGTTGGATTTAATAGATAAAGAGAAGATGAGGTCAGCCACTATTTGTGCTCCTTAAATTGCTGTTACAAGGTGCCCCCCCACTACACTTCTTCCTAAAAAGAGACGCAGGTGGTATATTTTCTCAGAGGTCACAGCCTTTGGCACAGATGCCCTCATCCTGGTCACGTTATTCTCGCTTGTGACACTTTGTGTCATGTGGGTTAAGACAGAAATTAAATTAAAAAGGCATCGGCCATTGACGGCTTAAGGTCATTTTTTATTGTTTGACACATCTTTTAAACACTCATCGTAGAGAAATAGCATGAACAAATTCACCTTGAGGTGATTTTTGACATTTTTAAGGCTGTTTAGATCTTGATAAAGCATGAAAGGAAAATAAAGTTTGTTCATCTGCTGGTCTGTTCTAGTGATAAACAACCCAAGCTTCAATAACTGACAGATACAAATACCTCATGGATCAATATGGCAGAATGTCATGCAAGCCAGCAGTGGTTAGACATAAAAAGGCAATGCAGTAGCTGCTAGAAACAAGAAGACAAAGAAAAGCACACATAGTTTGTACATATTTATATAGATATATTTATATATATATGTTTTGAAGCCCAGGGCACGTACAGCCGCCCCAACCTGGTACAGACAGCACACAACACACACGTTTATTTTTCCTTACAATATACAAATAAGGACAACAATGCTTGCACAGTCCTTCCGCCTCCAGTCCTCGACACAGGCTTTGTCCTTCTCCCTCACGACTCTGCCGATCAAATACTGGTAGTTGGCTCCCTTTTGTAGGACACCTGAAAGGACTTCAGGTGTCCAACGACCTTCTTCCGGCAGCACTTCCTGGTGTGGTGGAAGTTCTGCCATACAGGGCCCAGAAAACATTCAGGTGCCCACTAGTGGTGGCCACAGGCTCTAGCCAGGTTGAGCTTCCATGTTCCAAACCCATGGCCCTGCTGCAAGCCAAGGGGGATGCCCTTTATCGGTCCGGGGAAGAAAATGTCTTGAAAAAGCTCTCTCCCCCATAGCCTTCCATTGTCAGGGTGGGTAAGGGTCCCAGCTGTCCACCACAATATCCATCCATCCATGCATTGTCCAACCCGCTGAATCCGAACACAGGGTCAAGGGGGTCTGCTGGAGCCAATCCCAGCCAACATAGGGCACAAGGCAGGAACCAATCCCAGGCAGGGTGCCAACCCACCGCAGGACACACACAAACACACCCACACACCAAGCACACACTAAGGTCAATTTAGAATCGCCAATCCACCTAACCTGCATGTCTTTGGACTGTGGGAGGAAACCCACGCAGACATGGGTAGAACATGCAAACTCCACGCAGGGAGGACCCGGGATCGAACCTGGGTATGCCAACTGCGAGGCAGCAGCGCTACCACTGCGCCACCGTGCTGCCCCCACCACAATATATATATTCTCATCCTTTCAAACATTAAGTATGTTTCATTTCGCGCCGTGCCCTGTAACGAACTTTCGAAAATAACGTCTTCTTTTTTGCGGTTTTCACCATTATGCCGTAAGAAACTTTCAGGAACTGACCTCTCCTTTTGGCAGTTTCATTCCTTATTTCCGTCAACAGAGGATTTATTTCACGGCAGAGATGCACAAGGGCCGCCCACAGTTCCCCTTCCTTTTGCCGCAGGGCCGCTGTCCGCGTACCTACCATGTGGTTGGCTCTCTGCTCTAATACATTAACGACATCCCGCACTCATGTGCCTCCTCACTCACTTCCTTACTTTTCTCAGCTGTTACTCGTACTCACTTCTCCCTCATTCTTTACTTCTCCGCTTCAAGCCTGTTATTGTTGGCCTTGCTTCACATCTTCCTGATGGTGATTCCTGCCTTTTCGTTCACTCCACCACTTCAAAGCTGACATTGTTGCATTTTCTTACTTCCTCACGTCTTCCTCCTCGTCACTGTTACCTTTTCTTTTACTCCACCACTTCAAGGCAGCTTGGTCATTGTACAGCCCGAGGGCAGAACTACAAAAGTCGTTTAAAAAAAGATCCTTATATCCTAAAAATGTGCATTTCTCATACAAAACATTTACAATCATAAATTAAACCATTTAAATCATCAAATTCACTCTCAATACTAAAATTAGCCTACGACAATTACATTGACAATCATGTTACGTTATTTTTAAAATGTTTCCTTTTCTTTGTCATAACTTCTTTAACACACTACTTCTCTGCTGTGAAATGCAGGTATTTTGCTAGTTTATATATATGGTTCTTTGGATTATATAACATACAGCATCACTAAGGAAGAAGATGGAACCCACAGCACGCTTTCATTACTTTCTGTCTCCTCATATGAACTGGATTTGTACTCTTGCATTGTAAGACACAGAAGCACCGACGTGGTCATCAGAAAGAATTATGCCGAGATGGCTGGTAAGTCTTAAAGAATACTTTGTAGTTAATTTGTTACGATAGGACGAAACCCTTATTAGAATTACATCAAGGAGATGAAAGGGTAACAAAATGATGACGTTATTAATAAGGGGATCTCAAGGGAGCGATGATTCCTGGAAGAAGTCAAATTTCAAATTAATAAACGCAAAGCAGCAAACCTAACTATACCAGTGTAACATCTGTGAAGTGGCACATCCACCTGCCTGTCACAAAAGCATTTCTCACCTTTAAAGCATGTCCGAGGTGAATTACAGTTAGCAGTAATATTAGAAACATTAGGAAAAAAAATGATGATTACTTTCTATTCAGCCCAACAAAGCTCGCCAAGCCTATCCACTTAATTTCTCCAAAATAACATTGTTGTGTTTTGAAGGTCCGTAAAGTCCTAATGTCTGCCACACTACTTGGTAAGTTATTTCATGGGTCTGTAGTTCTCTGTGTGAATACATTTTTTCTATCTGTTCAAAATATACCCTTATCAAGTTTTCATGTTCTTGTTGAAGTCATTTTAAAGTAGAAGCCTGGGTCCCTTGTGCATAGCCTTTCATAATTTTAAACACTTCAATCAAGTCACCTCTTAATCTCCATTTGCTTAAACTGAAAAGGTTCAACTCCTTCAATCTCGCCTCATAGCTCATACCTCTCTCTCTCTCTTTATATATATATATATATATATATATATATATATATATATATATATATATATATATATATATATATATATTCACGGCGTTCGTAGTCTGAATCACAATCTGATTGTATGGGTGGTTACCTACCAGGTAATGCTTGTGGTTGGTCAGCAAGTCAGCTAACATCCGCCACGATGCCCTCAGTTGTGAGAAGCAGATCATAGAATGGTTGAAATAGTGATGAGCCCAGAATTAGGGCGAAACACGTGTCGCGTACTCTTTGTATTTATTTGACAGTAAACTATTTCAACCATTCTATGATCTGCTTCTCACAACTGAGGGCATCGTGGCAGATGTTAGCTGACTTGCTGACCAACCACAAGCGTTACCCGGTAGGTAACCACCCATACAATCAGATTGTGACTCAGACTACGAATGCCGTGAATGTAATTACCCCGATCTACATGCTGTCAAATAAAAACGAACCACACACCGTGGCGCAACGTTAGGGTCTTCGCCTCTAGTGCTGACGTCCGAGGTTCGATTCCCGAGAGGGAGTGCAGTAGAGTGTGTACGCCTGATGAGCCCAGAATTAGGGTGAAACACGTGTCGCGTACTCTTTGCATTATTTGACAGTAAACTATTTCAACCATATATATATATATATATATATATCTATATATATATATATATATATATTCATGGCATTCATAGTCTGAATCACAATCTGATTGTATGGGTGGTTACCTACCAGGTAACACTTGTTGTTGGTCAGCAAGTCGGCTAACATCCGCCACGGTGTTCACAATATATACAGTACTATGAATATATATACTATTCACCCCCCTGGAGGTTTATACATTTTATTGTTATATAACATTGAATCACAGTGGTTTTCATTTGGCTTCTTTGACACTGATTAACAGTAAATGACAATGTAATGTCAAAGTTAAAACAGATCTATGCAAAATTATCTAAATGATTACAAATTTGAAACATTAACTATATCTATCGCATTAGTATTCACCCTCTTTATTGTGACACACCGAAGTCCTCACCTGTACAGCCAATTACTTTTTGACATCACAGAATTAGTTCAACAGAGATCACCCATCTGGGTTTTCAATAGATTGCAGTATAAATGCACCTGAATGTAGAGGGTCCAACTTGTGGTGTGTCAGTATGGTGGCATAACCTACATAATGAAGACAAAATAACACACCAAGCAACTCCCTGAAAAGCACAAGTTATGGGTAAGGAGACAAGAGAATATCCAAGTCACTGAATACCTCTTGAAGTCCGAGAAATGGAAATCTGCCTAGATCAGGACATCCAGGAAAACTTGCTTTATGGAAGAGTGGCAAAGAAAAATCCACTGTTTAAAGAAATGAAAAGACAGTTTGCCAGAAGGCACATGGGAGCCTCTGAAGTCAGCTGCAAGAATGTTCTATGGTCTGATGAGACCAAAATTGAGCTGTTTGGCCGTCAGACTAAATGCCATGTTTGGCAAGGACACCGCACATTTTCAGGAACACAGCATTACCACCATGAGGATTGGTGGTGACGGCATTATGCTGGAACGGATGCTTCCATGCAGCAGACCCTGGAAGGGAATGCAGGGAAAAGGCAGACAAGTTCTGGAGGAAAACCTGATGCAGTCAGCAAGTAATTTGTGAAGAGAAAATTTGCTTTTTGGCAACTCAATGACTTCAAGTATAATGCCAAAGCTACACAGGAATGGCTTAAAAACAACAGCGTTAATGTCCTGGAGTGGCCAAGTCAGTGTCCAGATCTCAATCCAGTTGAGAATTTATGGCTGGACCTGCTAATTGGGGCTGAGTGGTGGCTCTGAGGCTATAGATCTGCCGGTTTGAATCCTGTAAATATCAAAAGTGACTCTACTTCGTTGGGCCCTTGAGCAGGGCTCTTAACCTGCAATTGCTCCATCCTGGGTATAACGTTAATCTACATTCAACCCTGCATGTAGTCCCTCCAACCTACAGGAAAACAAGCCTGGAGGTTCATGGCAATCCTCACACTGGTTCTATTCCACCTGAACTGAGGTGTCACCCGTTGCATGGTTGCACTTGGGTCCTAATCTGGGATCCTGAGATGGTTCGTCATGTGGTAGGTGCGGCAATGCGCTGAATTAGCGTATGCTCCTAACCTTGCTGTTCACTCACCATCACTATGAGACCTGACAGTGCCTGAGAAGTTTTTCAAAGAAGAATGAGGAAAATGTCCAGATGTGCAAAGGTGGTAGAGAGAGGAACCTGTGCACGTAGACTCAAGGCTACATCTACTAAATATTGACTTAAAGGAGGTGAATACATACACAATCAATTATTTTGTGATTTATATTTATCATTAATTTAGATCATTTTGCCAAGATCTGTTTTCAGTTTGACAAATAAATGGCCTTTTTACATTTATCAGTGACAAAAATAAACTAATTAAATCCACAGTGATAATGAGGTAGAACAGTATAATATGAAAACGTCCAAGGGGGTGAATACTTTTCATAGGCCCTTTTCATTGTTCATTTGGGTTGCAAGGTACTGGCCTTCATGAAGTTCAGTTCTGAGTTGAAAAATGGTCAAAATGAAACAGCTCACTCAGGAAACATGTCAGTCTAATGCTCTTTTGCAGAATGAAGGTTATTCCCGGGCATTCCAACCCAGAATTCCAAGAAACTAAAGATTTCATATAAAGTGGCTGTTGTGAGAGTGAAGGCAAACTGGATCTAATCTGGCAGATACCCAACTGTGTAACCGGAAACGTACATCTATAATATGTCAAGCGAACACCTCGAAACAGGACCTCAGTTGGCTTCTTCCTTGAATACACGCCAAATACCAGTGTTGTCTACGACAGAGAAAAGATGACTCCAGGATGCTGGCCTGAGAGGCAGAGTTTCAAAGAAAAAGCCACACCTGAAACTGCTAAATAAAACGAAAAAGGTGAAAATGGGCAAAAGAACACAGATATTGGACAGAACGTGACTGGAAAAGTGCATGGTCACTGAATTAAAGTGCCTACAATGCTGGCTTAATTAGTTGTCACTTTTGTCCTGTAGCTTCTGACTCTTAGGTTTGAATCTTAGACCCAGGATTTACGTGTCTGGAGTTTGCTTGTTCTCCCTGTTGTTACTCCAGTGTTTTTTCCACACACTATAAGACATGTGTTTTAAGTTGATTAGATGTTTTAAATTGTCCTCATATGAGTGCTTGTTCAGCCCTGCCCAGCCACTGTTGTTTCCAGCCTTAGACCTACTACTGCAAAGACTGTGTCAATACAATATACTGTGTTCTGTTTACACTCACTGAGCAAGTTATTGTTAACACTATGCTAACACTTAGTAAGACCTCCTTTTGCTCTGAAAATAGCACAATTTCCTCATGGCATGGATTCCACAAGATGTTGGAAACATTCCTTTGAAAGTCTGCCCATGATGACATGACTGTATTGCACAATTTCTGCAGACTTGTCAGCTGCGCAATCATTCTGTGAATCTTCCGTTCTGCCACATCCTAAAGGTGTTGTACTGGATTCGGATCGGGTGACTTGGAAAGTCACTGTAGAACTCAGAACTCATTGTCATGTTCATAAAACAAGTTTGAGATGACTTTTCTCTTGTGACATGGTGCATTATCATAATCTTCTAATCTTCTAATAACCATTAGAAGATGAGTAAATTATGGACATGAAGGGATGCATATGGTCAGCAACAATACTCAAATAGGTTCTGGCATGATTGCCAGTGATGATTGATTGGTATTAACAGGCACAAATTGCGCCTAGAAAATATTTCACATACCAGTACATCACCTTCACCAGCTTGGATTATTAACACATGACAGGTTGGGTGCATGGATTCATGCAGTTGGCACCAAATTCTGAACCCATTATCTGTGTGCCTCAGCAACAATCAAGATTCATCAGACCCAGAATGCATTTTTCCACTCTTCAACTTTCCAGTTTTGGTGAGTCTGTGCCCACTGCAGCCTCAGCTTTCTGTTCTTGGCTGACAGGAATAGAACCCAACATGGTCTTCTGCTCTTGTTGCCCATTCACCTCAAATTTTGACAAGTTGCATATTCTAAGGTGCTTTTCTGCTCACCGCTCTTGTACAGAGTGGTTATCTAAGTTACCATAGCCTTTCTGTCAGTTCAAAACAGTCTGGTCATTTTCCTGTGACTTCCCTCATTCACTAAACATATCCAGCTGCTCTCTGGACATTTTTCATATTTCGCACCCTTCTGGGTAAATTCTAGAGGTGCTATAGAAATAAGTCTTGTTGTTGTTGTAGAGACTTCTGTATGTGAAAATCCCAAGAGATCAGTAGTTACAGAAATAATCAAACCACCTGGCACCAACAATGATGTCAAAGTTATATTCTCAGAGCTCACATTTTTTACCCATTCTGGTGTTTGATGTGATCATTAACTAAAGTTCCTGACCTGTGATTATATGCATTATACTGCTGCCAAGTGATTGACTAATTAGATAATTGCACGAATAAGCAGGTTTCATCTTAATAATTTGCTCAGTGAGTTTATGTATATACTAATACCTCTCTATAGATAAAATGCATATATAATATCTATATCTACTGTATATTTACATGACACCGTGTAAGTACTCTAAACTGGCCCAGTGTGAGTGAGTTTGTGCTCCAGTGCTTTAGTTCTCACTGAGATGAGTCCCCCCCGATAAAAAAACAGATTAAATATGTGTGATGGTAGCTGGTTTCAGCAATTTTGCTATTGAGTGCGCCATTTTGTACTATTTATTGTAATTATTTTAGAAGAAGAATAAGAAGACATTGCACTTATGTACAGTAATCCCTCGCTATATCGCGCTTCCCCTTTTGCGGCTTCACTCTATCGCGGATTTTATATGTAAGCATATTTAAATATATATCGCGGATTTTTTGCTGGTTCGCGGATTTCTGTGGACAATGGGTCTTTTAATTTCTGGTACATGCTTCCTCAGTTGGTTTGCCCAGTTGATTTCATACAAGGGACGCTATTGGCAGATGGCTGAGAAGCTACCCAACTTACTTTTCTCTCTCTCTCTCTTGCGCTGACATTCTCTGATCCTGACGTAGGGGGATTGAGCAGGGGGGCTGTTTGCACACCTAGACGATACGGACGCTCGTCTAAAAAGATTATCTTCACTTTGCTCCCTTCTGTGCAGCTGCTTCGTGAAGCGACATGCTGCACGGTGCTTCGCATACTTAAAAGCACGAAGGGCACGTATTGATTTTTGATTGTTTGTTTTATCTGTCTCTCTCTCTCTCTCTCTTTCTCTGCTCCTGACGGAGGGGGTGTGAGCTGCCGCCTTCAACTGCTTTGTACCGTGGTGCTTCGCATACTTAAAAGCCAAACAGCCCTATTGATTTGTTTGCTTTTCTCGCTCTCTCTCTGACATTATCTGCTCCTGACGCGCACTCCTTTGAAGAGGAAGATATGTTTGCATTCTTTTAATTGTGAGACGGAACTGTCATCTCTGTCTTGTCATGGAGCACAGTTTAACCTTTTGAAAAAGAGACAAATGTTTGTTTGCAGTGTTTGAATAACGTTCCTGTCTCTCTACAACTTCCTGTGTTTCTGTGCAAATCTGTGACCCAAGCATGACAATATAAAAATAACCATATAAACATATGGTTTCTACTTCGCGGATTTTCACCTTTCGCGGGGGGTTCTGGAATGCAACCCCCGCGATGGAGGAGGGATTACAGTAGTGCTTTTCAAGAGAACTTTACATAGAGAGGAGGAGCCCTTCAACCGCCACCAATGATGTGCAGGATCCATATGGATGATGTGACGGCAGCCATTTTGTACCAGCACGCTCACCATACATTAACTATTGTGGTGAACGGCTGGGGGCAGTACCCAGCCGGGACGCCTGGAAGGACCGGAAGAGGGACTATGCCTTATCTGGACCACAAAAGGGCAGCCACCCTGGTTGGTTTGGGGACCACGGGAACAGAGCATGGAAGCTCAACCCTATAGGGGCCCGTGGTCACCGCCTATGAAACCCTGGATGTCAGCAATTCCGCCACACCAGGAAATGCCGGCGGAAGTTCATCAAGGGGCACCTGGAGCATATCCGGGGCAACATAAAAGGGGCCTCTCCCTCCATTCGTCAGCTGGAGTCGGGTGGAAGAGGACAGAGCTCGGAGGAGAGGAGTGGAGGCGGTGAAGAGAGAGGCATAGAAAGAGGCCTGGACTTAAGGGTGTGTGGTGCAGGGGCACTGGGTTGTGCGTGGTATTTGTAAATAGTGTAAAAATGTCAAATAAACATGTGTGGTGTTTTGAACCATCGGTGTCTGCCTGTCTGTGTCTGGGCTGTTCTCCACACTATTAAGTGATGAAGAGGGTAGGCAGTTAACCAAATTGAGTCAGGGGACAATTAACAGGCCAGAATGACCAGGCTGCAATAAGTAATTTAGCGAGGACATCGGGAAACACCCTTACAAAAGATGCCCCGGGAATCTTTTATGACCACATGGAGTCAGGACCTCGGTTTTATGTCTCATGTCCCTGTCACTACTCTGGGGCATTGGGATCCACAATAAGACCACAAGGTAAGAGATCCCTGCTGGCCTCACCAACCCTTCTTCCAGCCGTAACCCAAGCTTTAACTATTTTAAGTTGCTGTGCTTTTCCTCTTTTTGGTCTGTGTATTCTGAACAGAACTGCAAGGAATGGCCTGATTAAGCTTTTATTATGAATAAGTAAGAGAAAGAAATGTGAACGTGTTATGATGGGCAGGAATGTAAGATCGAAAGTGAAATATTTTGCTCAGAAATATTTACCGACCCTGCAGTTTTCTTTTAATTCTGATGTTAGTGGTGATAACCACCTAAACACCTGCAGACAAGCAGGCGGCTGATGTGGTTTAACCAACTTGTACTCGCCCTCACTGTGCTTGACTCAAAACATATGGATGATGAAGGTCTTAAAACCGCAGCTGACAGCAAGCTGTGTGGCACAAATACAAGTAACTGGAATGGCACTTTTGAACATACAGTAGGTTGTGAAGACAAGAGAGTACAACTGAGTACTGCTATATCTTAAAAAAACAAAAAAGAAGAACAATAAGACTATGCAGGAGGGTTATGGGTATTTGGAGACACAAGATACAAAGCAAGAGTAATCAAAAGCCATATGTAGCAAAGGCCTTCCTAACACAGGCTCCACAGCTTAGGCTGGTATGGTCATGGAAGGGTAATATTTTTGACTTTTGCTATTAAAACTTGTTTAAATAAACTTTTTTTAATTGTGAAAGTTAATTTATTTGTAAAAATGGAAGAATTGGATCCATTACTTTATTTTTAGCATAGTCCTAATATACACTATATGGCCAATATTACTGTATGTGGAGACCTGACCATCATATCTATATGAGTGTTTTGGAGATCCCATTCCAAAGCCATGTGCATGAATGCAGACTCCAAACTGTTAGGAAGGCATTCTGCAAGATTTTGGAATGTGTCTGTGGGAATTTGTGACCCTTCAGCCAAAAGATCATTTGTGAGGCCAGAAACTGAGGTCAGGACAATGGATGAGAAGACCTGGCTCATAATTGTCATTCAAGATCATCACAAACATGTGCAATAAGGTTTTGGTCAGCACTCTGTGCAGGCCCATTGAGTTCCTCCATGTTTTTCCTCAGATGGTTACCACAAAACCAGAAGTGTACAATTGTCTAAGATGTTCTTGTTTGCTGTAGCATTAACAGTACCTTTCACTGGAACCATGGGTCTAGTCCAAACCCTGACAAACGTCTTCCACCAAACTTTACAGGAGGCACTAGACAGTCTGGAGGGCAGTGCTCTCCTGGCATCCACCAAACCCAGATTAATTTATCAAACTGTCATATAGTGAATCACTATCACTTCAGAGACCTCGTTCCCACTGTTCCAGAGTCCAATGATGATGTGCCTTACACCAGTCCAGCCGAAGCTTGCCATTGTGCGTAGTGATCTTAGGCTTGTGTGCAGGTGCTTGGCCATTGAAACACATGTCATGAAGCTCCCGACACACAGTTCTTGTTCTGACATTGCTTTCAGAAGTACGAGGGACGTTCAAAAAGTTTCCACACTTTTAATAACTCTATTTATTAAGAATTACAAAAACAAATTACTGTACATCACTTTTCTACATAGTCCCCTTCCTTTGCGATTTTCCCAGCATTGTACCAACTTTTTAATGCCATCAGCAAAAAATGTTTTTGGTTGAGCATGTAGCCACTCATGGACTGCTGCCTTCACATCATCATCTTTCTTCATTCCTCGTGGTCGTGGCTGTACCTGGGTGTCTGGAGCCATACACGACTCTACGAGAGAGAACTTAGTCGCCTTACTGAGCACACATGCAGAGATGAATTTGTGCTCCTGGTACACCTTCTGCCCACAAAAAGCGTATGACTGAACACTGTTCCTCTTTGGTACAATTTACAAGTTTCGCAGCCATCATCACCACAGGGTGACAACTCTTATACTAAACTGCAAGGGCAGCCGGCTTGCCAGACAGAACTAGTCACATGACACTCTCAGACATGACCACCAATTACTGCTCCTCCCACCTTCACCTTTTACAACGAAAATATAAAAGTGCAGAAACTTTTTGAATGACCCTTGTAGTTTGGAGCTCTGCTGTCAGTGATACAACAGAAAATAGGCAATTTTTATGCAGTATGTGCTCTGCTATTTGAGTTTACATTGTCTTCCATTTTGTGGCTGAGCCATTTTTGAGCCTAGAAGCTTTCACTTCATAATACCAGGGCAGATCTACACTCTTAGAAATACTGGTCCTTTAATGACATTTTATAGTTCTTTATTGGGTTGTGTGGTTCCTCAGACCAAAATTGCTCGACATACCATCATTTCATTCTGGGAAGGGTTTTTGTGCATATGAAGTTGGTTCTTTGTGCTTTGAAAAACTTCCTAATATGTGGAAAAAAAAAAATCAGAAATCTTTCATATTTGATAGGCTTCCTAGCAGGACACCAACACTAAGAAAATCAGAACATTACTTGTGTTACTGTATGCAGTGAGAGTCCTTTTAAAATCATGACCCACTTTTATTTCACAATTCTGTTACCATTTTTATTAACTTCATGGTGCCTGTTATGGTTCTAAATAAATAATATGTTCTTTCTGGAACCTTCATGTGGATGGATCTTTTGGGATCCAAAAATGGTTCCCCTATGGCATTACTCTGAAGAACCACTCTGGTGACTTTATTTTTAAGAGAGTAGCAGAACAGAAATTTAATTTACTGACATGTGGCAAAGGTGGCATCTTATGACAGTGCCACATTTAAAGTCACTGAGCTCATTCTATTGCCAATGTTTGTCATTGGAGATTGCAGGTCTGTGTGTTTCGTAGATGGAGTGGTGGCTCTGAGGCTAGGGATATGCATTGGCAATCGGAAGGTTGCCGGTTCGAATCCCATAAATGCCAAAAGGGACTCTGCTCTGTTGGGCCCTTGAGCAAGGCCCTTAACCTGCAATTGCTGAGCGCTTTGAGTAGTGAGAAAAGCGCTATATAAATGTAAAGAATTATTATTATTCATTTTATGCACAGAAACTGGTAATTGTGAGGAAAGTCCACATACTGGGGGGCGGCACGGTGGCGCAGTGGGTAGCGCTGCTGCCTCGCAGTTGGGAGATCTGGGGACCTGGGTTCACTTCCCGGGTCCTCCCTGCGAGGAGTTTGCATGTTCTCCCCGTGTCTGCGTGGGTTTCCTCCGGGCGCTCCGGTTTCCTCCCACAGTCCAAAGACATGCAGGTTAGGTGGATTGGCGATTCTAAACTGGCCCTAGTGTGTACTTGGTGTGTGGGTATGTTTGTGTGTGTCCTGCGGTGGGTTGGCACCCTGCCCGGGATTGGTTCCTGCCTTGTGCCCTGTGTTGGCTGGGATTGGCTCCAGCAGACCCCCGTGACCCTGTGTTCGGATTCAGCGGGTTGGAAAATGGATGGATGGATATCCACATACTGTGAGAGAACAGATGGACTGTGATAAAGAGTTAGCGCACCACCCTAGTAACGCTGTATAAATGGAATTGAAAAAAAACAAAGAAAAACACACAATAATTGTGGAAACGTCTTTCCAGAAGTGAATTCTCAATTGAACTGCCTCAAGATGGCAGATCCTCCGGTCTTAAGTTCTTCTGGCAGTAAGAGGTGGGTCCAGGTGGAAGGACACCGGAAGTGGTCTATAGCCATCAATCTTCAATCCTGCAGAGGGAGGAAGAGAAAAGGCATTAGGACACAGCGCCAACCCCTGGAGTGGCTCGGAATTACAATCACCAGAGCTCTTAAGCTGTCCCCTATGTGCACGTGTGTGTCAATACTTCTGGCCATATAGTATATACCAGGGGTAGGCAACGTCGGTCCTGGAGTGCCACAGTATGTGCAGGTTTTTGTTCCAACCCAGTTCCTTAACGAGAACTCAATTATTGCTGATGAAGCACATATTGCTTAAGTGACATTTTAATGCTTCATTTTAGTGGTCTCGCTTGTTAAGGTTCTCCAACCTTAATTGCTTATTTCAATCTTAAACTACTGCATTCAGTGTTTTAATTGCTCCTTATTAGCAATAAGATGTAAAAGACAAAGCAGCCAGCAGTTCTCCAGCTAGCTTTTTTCCAATTACATCTGTGTGTGTTCATCATGCACGCTTTGATTTAATAAAACACTTAATAGAAAAATGTGACAGACTGAAAATGATCTGTTTTAGGCTTCAAATCATTTGGATGATATCCTTGGAAAGGAAAAAAATCTATGATATAAAAGCCTTACATTGCACAGACTAACAAGCCATAAAATTAAATAAGGTCTGAGATTGGCAATGTTTGGTTTCTAATTAAGCAATTGGGTTGAATGAAAACCTGTAGCCACTGCGGCTCACCAGGACCGACATTGCCTACCCCTGTTTTACATCTTATTGCTAATAAGGAGCAATTAAAACACTGAATGCAGTAGTTTAAGATTGAAATAAGCAATTAAGGTTGGAGAACCTTAACAAGCGAGACCACTAAAATGAAGCATTAAAATGTCACTTAAGCAATATGTGCTTCATCAGCAATAATTGAGTTCTCATTAAGGAACTGGGTTGGAACAAAAACCTGCACATACTGTGGCACTCCAGGACCGACGTTGCCTACCCCTGGTATATACCACGGTTCTAAAACTCCGGTCCTGGAGGGCCGCAGTGGCTGCAGGTTTTCATTCTAACCCTTTTCTTAATTTGTGACCTGTTTTTGCTGCTAATTAACTTCTTTTGAGTTAATTTTAATTGACTTGTTTTTTAAGATTTGTTTCCCAGAATGTCTTCATCATTCCTCTGATTTGCTTCATTTCTTTCCTTAAATGGCACCCAAACTGAAATGAAATGTGAAGTGAGTGAGCCAACAGAAAACCAACTAAGTCAGCATCTCAAACTCCAACCAATTTCACTCCAAGCAGTTGCTTAATTAGGTGCTGATTCTTGTTATTAATTAAACCCGTTCTTTAATTCTATGGTTTGTTGCTGCTCTAATTGTGCAATAGCAGACATTTCTGAAATTATTGATTTTCTCTTTTTTAAGAGCACTGTGAAAATGTTTGGACCTGAGCAGATCAACATTCCTGAGACCTTCATCTTTCTTTATTTTCAGATACTGTATGATGGGCACGGTTTGCTGGTCATGTTTTGGCTCATTTTGTATCTCACTATTGTTTGGCAGCTAATTAAGGAAAAAGAAACAATTAAGGGGTCTAGAGAGGAGTGGAATGAAGGTCAGTAAGAACAAGACAGAATACATGTGTGTGAATGAGAGGGAGGTCAGAGGAATGGTGAGGACAGAAGGAGTAGAGTTGGCAAAGGTGGATGAGTTTAAATACTTGGGATCAACAGTACAGAGTAATGGGAATAGTGGAAGAGAGGTGAAAAAGAGAGTGCAGGCAGGGTGGAATGGGTGGAGAAGAGTGTTGGGAGTGATGTGTGACAGACAGATATCAGCAAAAGTGAAAGGGAAGTTCTACAGGACGGTACTGAGACCAACTATGTTATATGGGTTGGAGACGGTGGCACTGACCAGAAAGCAGGAGACAGCTGGAGGTGGCAGAGTTAAAGATGTTAAGATTTGCACTGGGTGTGACGAGGATGGACAGGATTAGAAATGAGGACATTAGAGGGTCAGCTCAGGAGATTGTGTTGGTTTGGACATGTGCAGAGGAGAGATGCTGGCTATATTGGGAGAAGGATGCTAAGGATAGAGCTGCCAGGGAAGAGGAAAAGAGGAAGGCCTAAGAGAAAGTTTATGGATGTGGTGAGAGAGGACATGCAGGTGATGGGTGTGACTGAGCAAGATACAGAGGATAGAAAGATATGGAAGAAGATGATCCGCTCTGGCAACCCCTAACAGGAGCAGCCCGAAAGAAAAGGAAGAAGTCTTCAAGAGCAAGTCAATTAAAATTAATTCAAAAGAAGTTAATTAGCAGCAAAAACAGGTCACTAATTAAGACAAGGGTTAGAATGAAAACCTGCAACTACTGGTGCCCTCAAGGACTGGAGTTGGGGACCCCTGGTACTTACTGTACTGATTTTAACATCACTCTGAATGTACCAGTTCTATAGGAATGACCCCCAGAATATCAGACTAAGCTGTAGCTGACACCTTGTAAATGAATGGCTATTAAACTGCATGTTTTTCGGATTATAAAGATTAAAAATAAACCTATTCGGCACTCCCTATTATTTTGTCTACACGCCTGGTGAGCACATGTAGAACAAAAAAATTCAGGTGTGTTTGACTTGCAAATGTCTACTCTAATATTGTGCTTTGAGCAGAGGAGCTCCATTTGTTTCTGGTTTCTAAGAGTGGGAAAACATTCTAATAGAAGATTGTAATATTTTGAATGTTGCAGAGCCATTGAGTCTAACAAGCCTTTTCTTCCTCCATATGTTATTTGCGGTTACAACAGAATGATCAGGTAAGTTCCAATTTAGTTTTCTGGCTTTTGCATTAAAGACACAGCCGTTACAGTTTATTTCTTAACTGGTCATTATAAATAGGAAAGATACTGGGCAGCCAAGACACATCATCTGGAATAAATGACACAGGAATGTGAGCTTGTGGGGTTTCACAAGTGATTCTGCTTTTTTTCCTTTCTTAACTGACACTTTTCTGTTGCTGTCCATATTTTATGTGATTTGCAGTAGATGTTGTGTCCCTGTTGCTATGTTTCATAGGTATTTGCTCCTTGATTCCTGAGTGATATTTTCGCTAGTTTTTCCAAATTTAAAGAGTTAGTTAGTGTCATGTTTAAGCCAGGGTTCCTCCCCGGCTTTTTTTTTTAAGTTTGTTTTTGTCTTATTTGTTCATTTTTGATGCTTTAAATACTTTTTTTTATGTAAATATTGTTATGTATTTTTATTATTTGTCTTATCATGTGTTATATATCAATATTATTTTGTTTTGTGAATATTTAGTTTTGGGGCGGCATGGTGGCGCAGTGGTAGCGCTGCTGCCTCGCAGTAAGGAGACCCGGGTTCACATCCTGGGTCCTCCCAGCGTGGAGTTTGTATGTTCTCCCCGTGTCTGTGTGGGTTTCCTCCCACAGTCCAAAGACATGCAGGTTAGGTGCATTGGCAATCCTAAATTGTCCCTAGTGTGTGCGCGCTGTCGCAGATGGCCAGGGTTATTACTTGGCCGGGACGCCTAAAAGGACCGGAAGGTGGCGGGAATAGCTTCCGGGCCACGAGGGCACAACCGTCATGGAGCAGGAGCAAGTCAAAACAATAACTATTAGAAACAAAACACAGCGAGAGGAGGATGCAACACTAGAAAAGCACAGAATGTGCCCCCTCTGGTGCCATCCATCCACACTTGGGATTCACTTTGATTACGATGAGAAGGCATTCATTCCAGCACAACAAATGCCATTTCATCCACTTCTTGAACTATCCCTATTACTTCCTGAGAGTGAAATTTTATTCAACCTCATATAACAACACTACAGACCAGAGATTAGACCTCAATAGCCTTCTCTGCAACTAGTTTTATAATTAGAAGCCAATTCTTGCTGTTAATGATACATGTTACATTATTTAATTATATGGCATAGCAGTGCACTCAATCTGACACAGACATTTCTAATTTTGTTTGTTTTCTTTCTCTGAGAACAAAATCCAAATATTTTTTGACCTGGAGCAGTTTAGTGCTTATTGTTATCTGGCAGATGGTTAAGGAAAAAATAAGCAATTTATATTTTGGAATTTTAAAAAGCAAGTTAATTAAAATCAAGGCAGCAAAGTATGTTCCATTAGAGCAGTGCATATTAAGAATGTGGCTCTAATGAAAACCTGCAATCCTTGTGGCCCTCCAGGACGTGCTGTAGGCAAAATAATAAGTTTAGGACTTAATTGATAATTAAGTTTAGAGAATACAATGGAATTCTTACATGTACAGTATGTCTACCATAGGTTGATGACCATAATACAATGCAAACTGCAGATAATGAAAAAACACAATACATATAATGCAACATCAGATAATATATAAGAAACACCAATGTACTTGACAGTAACTGTGGTTGTTGAATAGCTTTATAACTTGTGGATAAATCCGTACACTGAATCTAATGTTGCAAGTGTTAATGGCCCTAAACAGGAAAGGAAAAATAATGAGTGTACAAGATGGCTGAGGTCTTTAATAAAATGGTGTGCATTTAGATTTGATTTACTAAGAATATGTTTTATTCGGTTAAATATAACTAATTAAAGCAGACGGCTCAACTTCTAGAGGGGATGCCAAACTGGATGACTGGTGTTGCTTATCTCGATCTTAGAATATGTGACTGGAAATCACAGACTACCGTGTATACTCACGTTTAAGTTCTCCCACAGATAAGTCGGGGCTTGATTTTACCATATAATTTCAAGTATTTTATAATGTCGGTCATATAAGTCAAATGCGGAAAACTCATACCATTGGTCCAAGAGATTATGATATGCTAACGCCCACCTGAGAAAGTAACCACGAAGAACACTGAAGTATTGTGCTTATGTGACCACATGGTAATACCCGAACTATTCCAAAGCGACGTTTGCACTGATTTGTGTTTTTTGTATCTCACACCCTCTTATACCTTTATGGTAAGAGCATCTCTTATCTACAATGGAGTGTTCGATCAGAAGAAAATATGGAGCTGGTTTTAAATTAAAAGCAGTTGAAGTGGCGAAAGAAACTGGCAACTGTGCTGCTGCAACAAAATTTGATGTCTCTGAGAAACTGGTGTGAGATTGGAGGAAGCAAGAAGATGTAAAAAAAATTTAAGTGTCACATTTTTGAAAGGGCATGTAAGTCGGGGTCTGATTTTATGATTGATTTTTCGGGTTTCAAGACCCAACTTATACGTGAATAAATATGACTTTCTAGTACCGTTTTTCATTTTCAAAGTATCACAAGCTCACCCTTTTTCTTCACAGCCAATAAGGTGCTACCTGATACAGCTGAAGTCTTTATAGTAATGGTGAGTTCGGCTGCAATCTCTGCCATTTTTTTTTCCCCATTTCATCGACATCAGACAAAACGAGTTTCTCTGCTGTTTGTCAAATCCAAAATACCCATGTTCCTTCTATATACAGTATCCATTGTGCATCTGACTGAGTGCTCATTGGTTATCAGCTCTCACATACAGTACACAGACCCTGCCTCTATGACTCAAGACAATATTAAACCTTGTTTTCATCCCAACAAAATTAAACTGGCTTTATTTTGTTGAGGTGAATACCAGACTGATCCGATTGAGTCAAAGTGGACTAGAAATCAAATCAATGACATGAAACTTACCTGATATGACCTCAAGAATCAGGAGAACTTATATGTCAGATACAGGAAAAGCATGTCACATAGGGCGTCAACCAGTGATGAGCACAACAGACACATTTCTATTTACAGTTTTGTGAAACTGACACAAAAATTAATTTTGCAGTCGATTTTACAATTGTGAAATGCAGATCTCACTAAAAACTAAACTCATTGGTAAAATCATTTCTGTTTCTACATCTTATTCACATCTCTTCCCCACATCTTCCACAAAAACACACTAAAACTCACCATTGTGCACATTACTATGTTTTCTCACAGGAAAATTCATAACATGGACTACTGTCAAACCCCCACTTCCCTTTACTTCACAACCCCCTTTTACTACCTGAGGATATGTACACTTCCAGTGATTTTTTTTTCCACAAGAAATATTTACTTAAATAATAAATGACAAGCAGACACATGGGAAATTAATGCATGAAACACTTCTAGACAGGGAACTAAATGCATTTAGTCTTGTATAAAAGGTACAAATGTTGCTGAAAACCAAAGAAGAACATTGAGTTTCTTTGTGAATTCATCGGAATAGATGAAGTGTACCATAAAATCCACTGATTTAGCAATGTGTGTATAAAATTGGCTCAATTACATGGAGCAAAGGGTTAGGGCGAGGGGAACATTTTCAGAATTAGGAGATGTTAAAAGTGTGCCCTTCAGGGATCGGTGCTGGGGCAGCTGCTGTTTTTCATATATATAAATGATCTGGACAATTATATAATTACTTGTAGTTTGAAGATAATACTAAACTAGGTGAAATGGCAGATAATGCAGAATCAGCTAAATTGTTACAGGAGAGGCTTGTGCAGGCCTGTGGCACATGAAATTTAATGTAAGTAAAAGGCTAGGTATTGCAAGCATTGCAGAAAATAAAAAAGTTAAATTTGAATACACAATGAGGGAGTCTGAAACTTGACAGTACACCTTATGAGACGGACCAGTGAGTCATATTGGACACATCATTGTCTTCATCAAAACAGTGGACAGAAGTGATCAAGAAAGCTAATAGGGCATCAGGATTTACATCACGTAAGCTTTATAACACACTAGTGAAGCCTCACCTGCATGTTCAGTTTTGTTCTACATATTACAAAAAAAGACATCCTGCACTGGACAAAGTTCAGAGATGAGCAACTAGCCTGATTCCAGGACTAAGAGGTATGAGTTATGAGGACAGATTCATTGGGTTGAACCTTTTCAGTTTAAGCAAATGGAGATTAGGAGTGGACAATATTGAAGTGTTGAGAAATATGAAAGGAATTAGTGCAGTAGATAGATAGATAGATAGATAGATAGATAGATAGATAGATAGATAGATAGATAGATAGATAGATAGATAGATACTTTATTAATCCCAAGGGGAAATTCACATACTCCAGCAGCAGCATACTGATACAAAAAAACAATATTAAATTAAAGATTGATAACAATGCAGGTAAAAACAGACAATAACTTTTTATAATGTTATCGTTTACCCCCCGGGTGGAATTGAAGAGTCGCATAGTTTGGGGGAGGAACGATCTTCTCAGTCTGTCAGTGGAGCAGGCAGTGACAGCAGTCTGTCGCTGAAGCTGCTCTTCTGTCTGGAGATGACACTGTTTAGTGGATGCAGTGGATTCTCCATAATTGATAGGAGCCTGCTAAGCGCCCGTCGCTCTACCACAGATTTCAAGCTGTCCAGCTCCATGCCAACAATAGAGCCTGCCTTGCTCACCAGTTTGTCCAGGTGTGAGGCATCCTTCTTCTTAATGCTGCCTCCCCAGCACACCACCGCGTAGAAGAGGGCGCTCGCCACAACCGTCTGATAGAACATCTGCAGCATCTTATTGCAGATGTTGAAGGACGCCAGCCTTCTAAGGAAGTATAGTCGGCTCTGTCCTTTCTTACATAGAGCATCAGTATTGGCAGTCCAGTCTAATTTATCATCCAGCTGCACTCCCAGGTATTTATAGGTCTGCACCATTTGCACATAGTCACCTCTGATGATCATGGTAGATCCCAGTAATTATTTTAAAATAAATTCTGTAATAAAAATACAGGAATAGGATTGGAAACTTGTTCAAGGGCAGATTTCACACAAAGTTTTAGAAAGTTTTTCTTCAGTAACAAATGACCAAACAGTGTGGTAGAAGGTAGAATTTTGGAAACCTTTATATTTAGGGAAATCTTGATGCATAGAATGGACAAGCTTGTTGGGCTGAATGGCCTGTTCTCATTACAACTTTTCTAATGTTCTAATGAGGTTGATGAACTGGCCTTACCAAGACTGGGCTCATATGAAACCTTTGTGTATCTGAGAAGTGGTTTGTTCAGGCATGCTGATGTAACTGTGTAAGTGTCCCAACATCAAAATTACCCCACCCTGTTTAGTTATCACCTTTTTATGTGAATCTTGATGCCAGACCTTTCAGTGGTGGCCTTAGGCATATCAAACATGCAAAATAATCATTTGCAAACTGGCCAAACAGATCCCTCATGTCAGGTTTTAAAGTAAATTACAACACTGTTTCTCGGTGTGACTGTTTCTTGTCATAGACCTGCTTTACATCTTTGAACAAAATGTTACACAGAGAGAAATGGAAGAAACTGCATCTAGTCTTACATGCACCAAGAACTACAACTAGTTTTAAGTAATTTTTACAATTGTGTTTTTAACCTGAAGCCCTCTTCCTTTTCTACCACATCCTAGTTGTTGTTGATAGTTCTTGCTACTTTGCACTCCACTGGGCACTTTTTCCTCTTGGTGTAATCATAGCACACTCCTGGTGCTAACTTTATTGTCTGTTGTTATATTGTCCAGTATTTTATGTTATAACACCACTGCCAAGACCAATTCCTATACGCTTGTCATACTACCAATAAAGTGTTCATCCATCCATCCATTTTTGTAACTCACTTATTCATGGCCGGATCGTAAAGTCATTGGAGCCCATCAGCAGTCCATCACAGGGTGAACATATACAGACATCAGAGATAATTTAGTAACGCCAATTCGCCTAACCTAAGTCTGTGGACTGTGGTATTACGCAGTTACATGTGTGTATGTATTTTATTGTTATGTTTGTTGTTTTTTATCTATTTTGTATTATGTGTGTAATTATATTCTGTCTCTTTAAATATTCTTCATTTTCATGTTCTTTTTGGATGAATCCGCAGGAGGCAGGGCCACTCTAACGTCGTTGCTCCTGAGTCTCCTCTCTGGCTATTTAAGTCAGCTAAGAAGTCTCAGGAGTAGGAAATCTTTATGTTTGTGTGAATTGTTTGTAAGTATTACTGCTGTCTAATTAGCCAATGAAATAAGATTTGAATTTCAAAGTAAAAACAAGTAAATATTCAAATATATTAGAGCTTAGGTAAATTATTCTGGGCGTCACATATACGTTTGCATGTGAATTTTAATACTTTATTATTATGGTAACAGCAATAGCAAGAAAAAAAATGGTGCTCGAACAATTGTTATTTAAATATAAGATAACCGTGCATCTGCACCCTATAAAAGGGAAGCATCAGCACCCGTGTCTTGTTTTCAATCTAGTACTGACATCAAAGTCTGCAAGTCTTAAACCACTCAGCCTGCAGGTTATGAAGGCCCTATCCATTAATCCTGTCACTCAACTCTTCCTGCGGAGGTGCCCTGTGCCTTCACAAAAATTCATTCCCCTGAGTTCCACTCCAACCCTGCTTCCCATTCCTCACATCTGTCCTTGCAGCAATAAGACATGCCACAATATGTTTTGTATTGGCGGACACCTGCTGAATGCTACAAACCAGCCTCATACAACATTCTCATAAGGTTTTATTCTTGACAGATGCAGACCTAATAAAAAAATAAAAATTAGTGTAGCACCGTGCCAGGATATGTGGCTCATAAGGGTTTAAGTTCCTTTTCATGGCAGATTTTATGATTTACTGTCCTGAGAAGGATCTGGAGGAATACAGGCAAGGACAGGGAAAGAGCACTGAACAAAGTAAAAGAGCAGGCAAGAGGCAGGCAAGTCGAATGCAAACTTGTTTTATTATTCTGAAGGTGTCTGATGGGCAGCAGCATTCAGAATAAAAAGCCAGTCGGGTCCTGTGGATTCACCCAGAAAACTGAGGTTATCACACATTTGTAATTCAGGGTCCACGTAGCCTGGCTACGTTTTTACTCCTTTAGAGATACAGTAATATTTTAAAGAAGGTGATCTGAAGATTTTTTTAATTACTCCTCCTTGTCTTAAGCATTATGTGTCAAACCAACAGCCATGTAAGATGGAGACAAATTGTGGGACACGGAGTGTTGCCTGACACTGACAAGGACCTTTAAACTGGAGATTTTCAATTGTTCTAATAAAAGGAAAATCAGAATTATGATAGTTATGTTCCATTTGCTTTAATGAGGAGGTCTAGAGCTGCTGTAAGTTTTATTAATTACGATAACATGTTAACCATTCAAAATTATGAAAAGTTTCATCATGGAGGTGAAACAATTAAACAAATCACTAAAATACTGCAACTTTGCATAGCATGTCTGAAGTAACGCAATGCCAAAATTAGTGTGGGAAAAGCAAAGAACTGTTCTTTGACAATCGAATGTCAGCTTTTGCCTTCGATTAAGACTTTTCAAAAAATTAGATTATGTTTGAATAGTGACGGCCGATCTGGCACTCCTAGTAAGTATTGCTGTTTTTGTTGGATTGTCTTTAATAACTTTCTGCTCTTCTTGGAACTTGCTTTTGGATCTGTTCTTTGGGAGCTGTTCGCTTAATAGTGCCTTTAACTCAACTTATTTTTTTGCTGTTTTGGGCAGTCTGTTGTGTCTTTCTATTTTTACTATCCAGGAGCAGGAGATCCTTCATTTATTTTAGAGTTAAGTAAGCATTGTATTATTTATGTTGGATTTTCTGGATTTCTCGATTTACAGTACTCTGCTTTAAGTATTTTGGATTATGTTTTGTGACTCATTTGATTAGAATTGATTATTTAGAATACTCCTTTGCGTCTCTTTTTTGCTCATTTGAGCTTTGTCTTTGTATTACCTAGTCTTCTGTGAATAAATCCTTGATTGATAAATATTTTCTGTCTGACCCTTTCATTCAAGCCAGGGGTGTATGGTCATCCCTCTTCTTGGGGCTTTTCTAACATTGTTGCTGTATTTATAGTTGTTTTGCCAGCTTTCTATTTTTGGGCCTGCCACAGTTGTAGCCAGCTGGTAGTACTATGGGAATGTTTGAGTTCATGGCAGGCCAGTTAGGATTCCAGCCGGCTCCATTGCTTATTTTTGGTTGCCTCACACCCATTTTGCCATTTTGGAAAGTTTGTGTCATAACATGTGGGAGGATATCAACCTGAATAAACTGTTATGAATATAAATATAAATGTGTTCATATCCCAGTGGTGTCTGAACCTGTGTTACCTTCCACATAATAGGCTTATACTGAATGCAGTGACAGGGACTGAACTGACTGATTCTGACAGACAAATTCCACCATAGCTGCTTTACACTAGGCATCATGAACATGCAGCATACTATATTGTGTTTACATGGAGTAAAGAAATTCTGAACTGAAAGTGCAGGCCTGGGCCAGTGGACAATTAACCGACTCACTGCAGCTTAATACTGTAACATTTGTGTCCACACTCCACAACCTTTCCAAAGCTTTAAAAATCTATTTCATTGAATAATGTTCTTACAAGTGATATAGAAGGGAGTATTTCTCCCCTTTCATGGTAGTATAAGGTTTTTGAAATTAAAGACACTTCCCTGTTAGTGATGTTAGGTATGTATTAATAAAAGGAGTAACGCTGAAGATTGAAATTATTTAAAACCAAAGGTATTTTCTGCAGTTTGTATGTATGTTGGTTTCAAACTGAACAATAAACGGGACCCAGCAAACCTAAAAGAGACTATTTGCTGGCATTGCCTGAAAAGGTAGCTGGTAAATTGGCTCCATTAAAGCCCTGCACTTCATCTTCATCAGCCTCACTATCGATATCCATGGGACTTCAATTATCTGATTATAATTTTGTCATGCTTCATTTTCATAAGCAGTTGCCTTGCAGCCTTTTTATTCATTATTTATAGGTTACCGTTCACAGTTAGTTGTTTAAATATAACTTTGCTGTTAAAACTTGAAACGTTTTTTTAAAATGGAAATAAGTACCTTACACTTCTGCAAATTCTATAGGCTAGGTTAGGATATAGGCTACTGTAGGTTACTGTCTGTGGTGAATTGATTTGCACTGTTTAAATTGCCTTCTGTCTGGCCATAAATTCTCATTTGAAATGATATCTGGACTCTGACCCTGCCAGTCCAGGACATTAGCATTGTTGTTTAGAAGCCATTCCTGTGTTGCTTTGGCTTTATTCTTGGGGTCTTATCTGGCTGCAAAACAAATCTTCTCCCAAAGTGCAGTTTTTTTACAGATTGCATTAGCTTTTTCTCCAGGATTTTTTTGGATCTTCCTTTTTTCCATTTTACCCTTTACCCTCAGTACTAGGGTGCTGTACCGTGTTAGCCATTATGAATGTAGAGAAAAGCCAAGCAAAATGACACCTTTTATTGGCTAACTAGAAAGATTACAATATGCAAGCTTTCGAGGCAACTCAGGCCCCTTCTTCAGGCAAGATGTAATCCGCTGTCCATGTGTGCCAGTTTCTTCCACCGGGTCTTCAGTTCCATGTAGTAGCGGTACATTTCGGTGTCTTGTATATCTGTAGTACTAGGGTGTTGTACCGTGTTAGCCATTATGAATGTAGAGAAAAGCCAAGCAAAATGACACCTTTTATTGGCTAACTAGAAAGATTACAATATGCAAGCTTTCGAGGCAGGGCCTGCTGCAGAGAAGATTCAGACCATAGAATCTCATTCCAGCTGATTTCAGAGTTGCCAATGTGCCTTCTGGCAAACTCTAGCCAAGATGTTCTGAGCATTTTTTTAACAGTGGTTTTCTCTATGCCTCTCTCCCAGAGTAAAGCCCCAGGGCAACAGTAGTTGTCCACACAGTCTCGCCAGTCTCATCAGTGTAGCTTGTAAATTCTTCAGAGTCTCTTGGTGGCTCTCCTCACTTGTCTTCTTGTGCCATCACTCAGTTTTTGGCATGGAGCTGGACAGTTTAACATCTGTGGCAGAGCGAAGGGCGCTCAGCAGGCTCCTATCAATTATGGAGAATCCACTGCATCCACTAAACAGTGTCATCTCCAGACAGAAGAGCAGCTTCAGCGACAGACTGCTGTCACTGTCCTGCTCCACTGACAGATTGAGGAGATCGTTCCTCCCCCAAACTATGCGACTCTTCAATTCCACCCAGGGGGGTAAACGTTAACATTTAACATTATACAAAGTTATTGTCTGTTTTTCACCTACATTATTATCATTCTTTAATTTAATATTATTTATTGTATCAGAATGCTGCTGCTGGAGAATGCGAATTTCCCATTGGGATTAATAAAGTATCTATCTATCTATCTATCTATCTATCTATCTATCTATCTATCTATCTATCTATCTATCTATCTATCTATCTATCTATCTATCTATCTATCTATCTATTTAGTGAATAGGCTGCTCTGGCTGTGCCATAATCTTTCCATTTCTATTTGATTAATTTAACTGGACTCCTTCCACTGCCAACTGCTTTTCAATCTCCTTTTCACAGAGTTGCTTGGAGTGTTCTTTGGTCTTCATTGTGCAGGTTAGGCCTCCATACTGACCTTTCACATTTAGGGGTATTTATAATACAATCGTCAAAACCTTTAGAGAGATGATCTCCACTGAACTAATTCTGTGACTTCATATTTAAGAAGGTGAATACTTATGTCCTTGGTGGGCTGGCGCCCTGCCCGGGATTGGTTCTTGCCTTGTGCCCTGTGTTGGCTGGGATTGGCTCCAGCAGACCCCCGTGACCCTGTGTTCGGATTCAGCGGGTTGGAAAATGGATGGATGGATACTTATGTCCTTGGTGGGCTGGCGCCCTGCCCGGGGTTTGTTTCCTGCCTTGCGCCCTGTGTTTGCTGGGATTGGCTCCAGCGGACCCCCATGACCCTGTATTAGGATATAGCGGGTTGGATAATGGATGGATGGATGAATACTTATGTGATCAATTATTTTGCAACTTAAATTTCAAATTAATTAGACCATCTTGCATAGACCTGTTTTCACTTTGACACTCTTCTTCTTCTTCTTCTTCTTCTTCTTCTTCTTCTTCTTCTTCTTCTTCTTCTTCTTCATCTTTTCCCACTTCTATGTGGGGTTGATGTGTTTTTATTTTGATATTAAAGAGTCTTTTTCTGTTGATCAGTGTAAAAAAGTCATATTAAACCTACTATGATTCAATGTTGGATGACAACAAATTCTCCCAAATGGGTGAATCTTTTTATAGGCATTATATGCATGTTAAATTCAAACAGTTAAAGAACAATCAATTTCTGAATATCAGGTCAGGTCAGGTTATGGAGCTACACCCACCACACAACAAAACAGCTCAGGATCCTGGTTGGCAACCACCCAGGCAGACATGCGGTCCAGACTCACCCTCCAGAAATTACCACCTATCTGCTGCTGCCGGGTGTTACGTGGGCGTCCCCTTGGCCTGGTCCAGCCACTCGAGTCCTCAACAATGAGCCCGATGACCCTCGGGGAATCGCGCCACATGGCCGTAGTGGCATAACTAACGCTCCCTTACAGTACAGGTGATGTGCCTCATTCTAGATTCCATGAGCAACACAAAGTCAAACCAGCGGTACCCAAGGATTCTCCAAAGAGACACAGTATTGAAGGAGTTCAGTCTTTGTATTTCTGAATATGGTACAAAAAATAAATAAATAAACAGAAGGTTAAACATTGTTCAGATTTAAAATGTATGTATTTTTATATGTAATCAGAAACATAAAAAGTCAAAATCAATTAACTCATTTTCACAACCCACTAACTTCATCATAGAGGTTGAAGGATCGAAACAAAAAAAATGGGATACCAGGCCTTTGCAGGGCACATTCAAGTTCAAGTTCAAGTTTATTGTCATGTCTACATAGGTCAATGAAATTCTTACTTGCATACAGGGTATGTCCTTAGAATAGTGCCAATAACATTTAAGTCATATAATCAAACATGTACAGTATATATATGTACATACAATAATTTCATGGAGGTGAGCCACATTCCTCACCATGTACTTTGAGCTGTAACAGAAGCCACTGTGTCACTTGGAAATATGTCACCAACAGTAATCTGGTCCCTCTGGTAAATTCAATATTAAATAATGCCATTCTTTCCAGTCTAAAAATCTTATTTATTATATTTTTTGTAGGAAATGTCCAGCCATCTACCTCATTGAAACAGGGAACATGTTTCAGGGAACAAGTCAAAGCCATTAACATCAATGACCTTACAAAGCTAATTGTAGAACACTTTACAGTCCTCGACCATAACCAGACTGATCTCTCTGTTTGTATTCTTCCACAGGTTTTCAAAGACACTTTTCAAAAAAGCTTAGCTCATTCTCAGCCTGGGATCACATATTTCTCCAGGTCTTTATGACCAACTAACTTTTTAATCTCTCCCTACACCTTCTCTAACAGCAACTTTTCTCACTTACTCTCATCTTTTCTCCTCTCTTCTGCCCTGGCTTTCTTCCCTCTTTCACCTCCATACTGTATGTCGCCTGCTTTTTCCTTTTCAGTTGGTACACCTGTTGAAGGCTATACAGTCGAAATATTGTTTCTTTAACCTTTCCTTTTTATCATGGAATAAACCTTTAACCATTTTATAGTACGGTATTTGTTACTATGACTAGCTGTTCAGTAACTTTGCATTCAAGAATCCATATAATATTTACGTTATGATTGACTTCTCAGAAACTTCCATGGATAGAAACTGTTCCTGTACTGTTTGGCAGAAGGGAGCAGAAAGAAAAGCAACAGTGCAGAATGGCAGAGTCCGTTACAAATCCCATGTGCCTTTCTAAGACAGTGAGTGTTGTTTGTGTCCTGAAGAGAAGGTAGTTGGGTTAATGGTTAAGAAAAACAGGTAAGGATTGAACTGAGCAGGTGCCATACTAATATGCTAAGTAGCCAGTGAGGATTGTCTCTGCTGTTCACCTGCAGTTTAGAGTTACTAACAGGCTGAAAATGAACATTTTTGAGTTTACACCAGAGTATCAATGGAACGCTGGGAGTAAATTATAGGGAGAATCAGAATTCACTTTATTGGCCAGGTACTAGGAATTTATCTTGATAGTACTGTTGCCACATACAAGGACAACACAGAATACAAAGAATAAAATATAAAATGATCAAATATGATGCAGCATACACAAAGAATGCATAAAATAAAGAGATGAAGTAGGATTAAAATGTCCAGGTAGTCTAGTGTGCAGGTATACATAGATTTGAGTAGAAGCTCAGACATAAATAGTCAGAATAACTGCACTCTTTAGGCGATGTGTTGTTTCAGCTTTCACCACACAAAGGCGTTTGCCAGAGGGAAGTCTTTGGCGTAGGGGATGCCCTGGGTGAGTCGGATCAACAATGATCTTTACGGCCCACTTCCTTACCCTGCACTCATATAGGACTTCAATGTGTGGTAAGTTACAGCCTATGATTATTTCACCGCTTCTGATGATGTGTTGCAGACTGGTCTTAGCCTGAACAGAGGCAGCACCAAACCAGACACTAATACATGAGGTCACAATGGACTCAAGGATGGCTGTGTAGAACTGGACCAAAATTACTTGAGGGAAATTGAATTTCTTCAACTGGTGCAAAAAGAACATTTTCTTATGAGGTTTCTTAACCATACATGTGATGTTATTGTCCCACTTAAGATTCTGTGACACCAGAGTGCCCAGAAACTTAATTGTCCCAATGGCTGAGCCATTTTGTAGCAAGTGATAGGTGAGCAGGTGTCTGTTTCCGGAAATTTATAATGTCCTGAATTTTAATTGAATGTTAATGTCCAAATTATTATGGCTGCACCACAATGTCGGATTTTCCACCTCTGGCCTGTATCTGGACATGAGGCCTATGTTTGAAATGAGGCCTGTAAGTATGATGTCATTGGCAAGTTTAAAATGTTTCAGAGATGAATCACCAGAGGTACAGTCATTTGTATAAAGTGAGAAGAGTAATGGGGAAAGGACACATCCCCATGGTGCACCAGTACTTATTGTTAATGGGTCATAAATGTGTGTGCCCGGCCACTCATATTGTGTCCCATCTGTAAGAAAGTCTGTAATCCAACTGAAGATTGAAATGGTTGAGTGTCTTACACTGCAAAAAATGAAATCTAAGCAAGTGAAAAGTATTTATAGCATGACACTAAATCTTGTTTTCTTTATTGTAAGAATTATTGGCTTATCAAAAAACTTAGTCGAACCTCGGATTCAGGAGGAACAGTGTGGTTTTCGTCTTGATCGTGGAACAGTGGACCAGCTCTACACCCTTAGCAGGGTCCCGGAGGGTGCATGGAAGTTCGCCCAACCAGTCTACATGTGTTTTGTGGACTTGGAAAAGGTGTTCGACCGTGTCCCTCGGGGAATCCTGTGGGGGGTACTCCGAGAGTATGGGGTACCGGCCCCCCTGATAAGAGCTGTTCGGTCCCTGTACGATCGGTGTCAGAGCTTGGTCCGCATTGCCGGCAGTAAGTCAAACCCATTTCCAGTGAGAGTTGGACTCCGCCAGGGCTGCCCTTTGTCACCGATTCTGTTCATAACTTTTATGGACAGAATTTCTAGGCGCAGCCAGGGTGTTGAGGGGGTCCGGCTTGGTGGACTCAGGATTGGGTCACTGCTTTTTGCAGATGATGTTGTCCCGTTTGCTTCATCAGGCCATGATCTTCAGCTCTCTCTGGATCGGTTCGCAGCCGAGTGTGAAGCGGCTGGGATGAGAATCAGCACCTCCAAATCCGAGACCATGGTCCTCAGCCGGAAAAGGGTGGAGTGCCCTCTCAGGGTTGGGAGCAAGATCCTGCCCCAAGTGGAGGAGTTCAAGTATCTCGGGGTCCTGTTCACGAGTGAGGGAAGAATGGAGCGTGAGATCGACAGGCGGATCGGTGCGGCATCCTCAGTGATGCGGGCTCTGCATCGGTCTGTCGTGGTGAAAAAGGAGCTGAGCCGTAAGGAAAAGCTCTCAATTTACCAGTCAATCTACGTTCCTACCCTCACCTATGGTCATGAGCTATGGGTAGTGACCGAAAGAACGAGATTGTGAATACAAGCGGCTGAAATGAGTTTTCTCCGCAGGGTGTCTGGGCTTTCCCTTAAAGATAGGGTGAGAAGATCAGTCATCTGGGAGGGGCTCAGAGTAGAGCCGCTGTTCCTCTGCATCGAGAGGAGTCAGATGAGGTGGCTCGGGCATCTGATCAGGATGCCTCCTGGACGCCTCCCTGGTGAGGTGTTCCGGGCACGTCCAACCGGGAGGAGGCCCCAGGGAAGACCCAGGACACGTTGGAGGTACTATGTCTCATGGCTGGCCTGGGAACGCCTTGGGATTCCCCCAGAAGAGCTAGAAGAAGTGGCCGGGGAGAGGGAAGTCTGGGCATCTCTGCTGAAGCTGCTGCCCCCGCGACCCGACCTCGAATAAGTGGAAGACGATGGATGGATGGATGGATGGATGGATCAATAAACTTGTATTAATAATTATTTAGCATACGTTAAGAAATCTTGTCAAGTAAAATTTGCTAACCTCATTTGCTAAATACATGCAATACAACTCCCATTTAAAGTTTTTTTTTTTGTTTAGATAGATAGATAGATAGATAGATAGATAGATAGATAGATAGATAGATAGATAGATAGATAGATAGATAGATAGATAGATAGATAGATAGATAGATAGATAGATACTTTATTTAGATTTTACATGTGTATTTTTTGCATTGTATCTAGGAGCTCTGGGATGATTGTGTGTCATTATATTTCCTATTTAAGGCAATGAACTTGAAGTGGGAAATAAATTTATTGAATTTAACTTCAGGCTAGGCGAACACTTCTAACTAGTTTTACAATTTACACCATACTGCAAAATTTTATACATACAATGTAGCTTAAAACAATACTACAAATCTCTGCATTCTTACAGCTTAAATACAGGCAGGATCAGTCTGTTAGTTGTGTGGATCTGAACCTTTTGTTTTCACTTCAGATTTTCAATTTCTTACTTTTTTGTCTTTTATTTTTAATTTTTACTGCACTCAACAGAAATTAAGTTATTTTAACATGATATGTTTTAGTTATTGTAAACCAACCTTATCACTATGAATATATTAAGAAATAACCAAACACCAGTCAAATTAAGACACTTATCTCTTGATATGGTGGCCGAAAAGTGACAAGAGCCAGCAGAACATGCATGTTGTCTACAGTGTGTGTAAGTGGGTGAGACAAATAGATTTAATAAAAGTCAAGTACCTTCATTTTTTTTTATTAATGTGGGTTTTCATCTGTACAATAGCACGCTTATTTTACTCTGATACTTCTATACTTTAATACAATTACACATTAAATTACATACATTTCAACTGAAAATTATTTGTCTGAGGCTTGAACTCAAATTGAGTGCGTAACTGCTGCTGTTTAATACTGTATAAGTGACGACATTTCTGGCGTGCATTTTTATTTCTTTCAAGCATTTTCAGAAAAATGCTACATGCCCTTTCTTCTAAATGCTGCTCAGTGTTTATTACAAAGTACACTCTGCATCTTTATAAAAAAAGTTCACACCCCCTTTTGAATTTGAACACACCCCTCCTCTTCTCTTAGGTTTACCACACCCCTGTCTTTGAGTTGTTGCCGCCCACTTCCATACACATACATTAACCATGTTCCATACATACATTAACCTCCATAGAGGTTAAAAGCAAGCAGCGTCTTTGCACTTCACAGCCTCCGTACTTTGATGATGTTTGCACTGCAGCGACAATGCAGAATATGAGAACATAAACTCCTTTTTCTGCTGTACATTTTCTAGTCATAGAGGTGGTGCTTTGACTCTAATCTGCTCAAGTGCAGAGTATAAGGGAGCACAATGGTTGCCACTACCTGTGGTTGGTCTCAGTGGCCCCTCTACATCTGTAAAGTAAACAGCTGTATAACTACCAACGACACAGGCTAAAAGTTACTGTTACACTGTACAGCTTTTTTAGTCCACAGTTCAGCAGTCAACAAAGTAGATCAATGGTGCTTCTCTGAGATGAGCTGAGTTCCAAAGGCAAACTTTTCATCTAGAAACAAAAGAATAAAGAAAAATTAATTTGTAAAGCTAGCCATAGTTAATGCAGTTTAACACTGTCGTCGCAGTTACTTCAATGCTAATTGTAAGGTGTGCATTTTTGTTCAAATCTCACTTGAGGAAAGCTGGGGGGTGGGGGGGGGGGGTGCATACAATGCAAATAAAAAGAGAAAACAGTCATTTTAACCCTTTAAACTCAGACCCACTGGCAGTACTGTACAATAATGAAAAATTTTAAGTAAAACTTCTTAGAATCATTTATTTCCTCATTGCTATTGAGAATGTACCATATTCCATCCATCCATCCATTTTCCAACCCGCTGAATCCGAACACAGGGTCACGGGGGTCTGCTGGAGCCAATCCCAGCCAACACAGGGCACAAGGCAGGAAACAATCCTGGGCAGGGTGCCAACCCACCGCAGATGTACCATATTGCATATCACAATACCACGTTGCAAATGTTTTCTTTTTTTCCTTCAAAGATGGCTCCACTTGCTCTGTCACAGCAATACCTGTCCTCAATGGCTTTCGTGAGCATCCTGATTCAATTGTGTACAATTTGACAGATTACTGTCTAAAAAAATGAGAGGGGTGTTTCAAAATTCAGATGACACCACATTCCACTTTCTATGTTTTCCGCTTTCTATATTTCAGAGTTTGTTTTGTAAAGATGTATTTGAATCTTGCAACTACTGGTGCTGTAATTTGTATAATTTATTTATCCTCTCCTCTTTTTCACTCCCCTTGAAGTAGACAGGGCTCTTGTTCAGAAAGCGGACGCCACTTGTTTTTAAGATTAGCCACCTTTACATATTTTAAGATTAGACACCTACTCTAAATTTTTAAGATTAGGGACCTGGTGTACCTGGCCTTACCCCCACGAACCTTAAGTTCAGGGTTTGTAGTAGGGGTAGGCCAGTCTAAAACAAACAACAAGAAGGAGATGGCGTCTGCTTACTGAACAAGACCCGTAGACAGGACTGTTCCTTGTGGTGCTCCAGTGTTGCTCACATCCACATCAGATGCACAGCCCTTGAAGCTCACAAACTATGGACTGCCCAACAGATAGTCCATAGACTCATCCACATGCATACCTGTATCTCTGAGTTTACCCCTTCAAAAAGGATGGCTGGATGGTACTGAAGGCACTGGAGAAATCAAAACATGTAATCCTCACAGCACTGCCAGCTTTGTATAGGCGAGAATAAGCCTTGTAGAGCTGATAGATTATTGAATCTTCCACTCCAAACTTTGTTCTATAAAAATGTTTTTAGTCAGTAGCTTTGCACCCCTATTTTTTTATTCAAAACTAATTTTAATGTTAAAGCTTACATAAATATATAACCCGAAACAACTCAAAAATGGGTGGCACAGTGGCGCAGTGGTAGTGCTGCTGCCTCGCAATAAGGAGACCTGGGTTCGCTTCCCGGGTCCTCCCTGCATAGAGTTTGCATGTTCTCCCTGTGTCTGTGTGGGTTTCCTCCGGGGTGCTTTCCTCCCACAGTACAAAGACATGCAGGTTAGGTGCATTGGTGATCCTAAACTGTCCCTAGCCCTGCGGTGGGCCGGCGCCCTGCCCGGAATTTGTTCCTGACTTGCGCCCTGTGTTGGCTGGGATTGGCTCCAGCAGACCCCTGTGTTAGGATATAGCATGTTGGAAAATGACTGACTGACCTCAAACATGTGTCCTCTTGCCCTCTATCTGCATAAGCATATTGAAGCGCCCATGACTCAAACTGCAGTCTTTTTCCTGCAATACTGGCACATCCGTGAGGCAATACAAAGAGTTCCCAAAGTGTCTCCATGAGTGAATTGTAATCTCTCCCTTGTGCATTCTGTGGACAGCGATGAGTTCTCTAGGCATCACAACTCCTATTCATGTGGTTCATGTTCTAGCTTCTAAACCTACATACTGTAGCCTATGAACCGTATAGCTTTTTCATTTCTGCATGAAAATATGTCTTTACATGAGCTTCTGTTGGCCTGCTTTGGCACTATGGTTATTTCTACCAACTCACAGTTGTGACTCGAGCTCAAATCCTATTCATAAGTTTTTCATGTATGTATGGATTTTCTCTGGGTGCTCAAATTTAGATATGCATACACAATGAAAGTATTTGGGGCTAGAAAATAAACCACATGAAGAAGACTCGAAATTCCTAGTCAACTCATCACGGTCTTCAAACTGCACAGACAAGAGATTAAAATACATTTATGGAGACACACTGAGAATTCTTTATGCTACAAGATGAACGTAACAACATTAGAGTGAAAAGAATTACTAGTTTTTTTGGTTAGTTTATTCTAGGGCTGAATAATGTGAGTCATGCAGACTTGAACATTTGCAGTCTATGCAAATACAGGCCAAAGGCCAAGTTGAAAATGATGTGGTAACCACAACGGATAGGAGCTGACGCAACACAAGTTCACAGTAGCTTATACACGCACAGCGCAGCACTCTGCCTTTAGTCTTGTTGAAGCCAAGATCAAATGAATATGGATGCCCCACTACAGGATTGAAACCAGGGTCAAATGAACATGGACTCTTCACTTCAGGACTGCACCGTTGTTGAACAATGCACCATAGTGAGATTTCTTTGGGCAAAGGGAGTAAAAACTGTTGAGATAAAGTCATTGGGAATGTGGGAGAGAAATTGGAGTACCCCAAATAAAACCCATCCAGACATGAGGAGAATGTACACAGTCCACACAGACAATATCCAGGCATAGGTTTCAGACACAGAATGCTGGGTCCAAGACACATTAGCTCTAACTATCGTGCCACTGGGCTGAAATGGGCTAAGGTTATGATGATCTGGATCTAGAACTAAGAAATACTTACCACTCCAGAAGCAATATGACTGTCATTAGAACATTGAAAACAATTGTCTTCAACAGCATTAGTCTGACCACCAACAGATTAGCAACCTGTGTCTGAGCCTTTATATCTACAAGAGATAAATCAATATGAAAATTATGCATACATAATTCTAGTTTCTTCAGGATGATCCTAAGGTGCCTTTTAAGAGAAATTGAAAAAGCACACACTTAAAATAATATGTAATATGCAATAAATGTTATGATTGTTTTGTTTGCAATGTCACGTGTGTCATTTTTGAAAGATGCTGCATTGACTCAGGTGAGGCAGTGAGGTTTTGTAAGTGGACAAAGAGACAGCCAGATCACATGCTGGATTCATAAGTTAAAGTCCATTGTATATCTTCGGTCAAACCTAAAACACTAAAAAAAAATTCAAAGTCTTTAGTCAAAGTGAGAAGTCAGATACACCAGGAATAACACGCTCCAAGTAGAGTTTTGTTGTCAGGCTGACCTTTATATCTCTTCTGATGCTGTAACAAGCATCCCACACTCGAACATCTCTCTGTTAGAGCTCTATTGAATTGTGCCAGTACTATTGGCGTCACTTTTAATTGACACATTCTAGAGTCATATTTGGATATCCTGGTGGGGAAAAACCCTAACTAACCAGTTGTACACTTTATCATAAAGAAGTCATGCACTCCTATTAAAAAAGGAAAGAAAACAATCAATCACAACAAATGTTTTATATCCCAAGTGATGTTCAACTTCTGCGACTCCACACTTAAAAACACAATTCAGATGATTTCTGTATCTGTAGCATGTCTGTACTTAATAAGAGAGCCACATTGACATCATGTGCCTTGTACATTGATGATACATGAATACAGTATCATGGCTACAGCTACTCAAAGTGGAAACGACAAAGATTTAATCAGAAACTGGAAAAGATGGCAGACTGCAAATCAGTAATAAACAAATAATAAAAAGACTGTAACCATATACTATAGCTCTCTATTAAAACCACGAGCCTACCAGGTAGCTTACTATGATGATTTAATTTATGTTACTGTGATCAATTGACAAGCTTAATATAATGACACGATTCAGTGAAATTGAAGTATTGTTCTATCAGCACACTGGCACTGAACGTGCAAGTAGGAAAACAAAAGGAAACTGAGGCCAATAAAAGAGACAAGATTCAAGGTCGAGAGAACAAGCAAGAGGACAAAACTGAAAGTAACACATAAGAAGTTTTAAACAAGACTTTAGTTGAGAGTTTTGGTATCCACAGATCAGATAAGGAAATAGTTTCTCATCTGTCCTTTTATTCCATCGTATCAATTAGGCACAGGCCACAATATCATAATCTTTGCCCCTAGAAACGTGTGGAAGAGGATCTAATGACAGGATTACAAAATGGCTGCAATTGAGGACCCAAAGAATTACAAAACAAAACACAATAACATAACCCTAAATACGAGAACAAAAGTATTCTAAATAATAGCATACAACCCAATCATAAAACCCAGTCACGACAAGCATAATGATTAATCTTAAAAATTTACCCATCGTTCCTATTTACTGCATCCACTCTAATGTTTGGAAATACTGAAGTCAAACTATCTAATCAATGCACTACCTCAGAGAGTTTTTCCACTGAGAGACGGATTATGCAGAATATTCTTTTGGCATACCAAAAGCAAATGTCATAAATTGTGGAGAACAACAGAGAGCAGTATTTCCCAAGTTTTAACACAATTTTGAATTAAATTTAGGAGATAATGATTGTTTGAATGAAATCCTTAAATACTTTTTGACCATTTAATTTTATTTTGCCGTGTTACACAGTGAGTAAACATTTGAAAATGATCCTACAATTCTAAAGTCAACAAGCTGCACAACATGTCTGTAAATAAACAGAAAAGATGTTATTGTTGATTGTATCGTACAAAAACAATTCCTATTATTAAGCCATTATTAAGCCAGCAATATTTATTTTATACATATAGTCATTTCTATCAACATCTTTATTTACCTTCTGTTATAGTCCATTTTTTATTGCAGCACGAGTTCTTCCCATCTTCATCTGTAAAAAAAAATATATATATATTTTTATTCCCTGAGGCTAGGGATCTGCACTGGCAATTGGAAGGTTGCCGGTTCGAATCCCGTAAATGCCAATAGGGACTCTGCTCTGTTGGGCCCTTGAGCAAGGCCCTCAACCTGCAATTGCTTAGCGCTTTGAGTAGTGAGAAAAGCGCTATATAAATGCAAAGTATTATTATTATTATTATTATTATTATCTGCGGTGGCTTGGCACCCTGCCCGGGATTGGTTCCCGCCTTGTGCCCTGTGTTGGCTGGGATTGGCTCCAGCAGACCCCCGTGACCCTGTGTTCGGATTCAGCGGGTTGGAAAATGGATGGATGGATGGAAGGATGGATATATATATATATATAAAGAGAGAGAGAGAGAGAGAGAGAGGTATGAGCTATGAGGCGAGATTGAAGGAGTTGAGCCTTTTCAGTTTAAGGAAATGGAGATTAAGAGATGACTTGATTGAAGTGTTTAAAATTATGAAAGGCATTAGTACAAGGGATCCAGGCTGCTACTTTAAAATGAGTTCAACGAGAATATGAAAACTTGATAAGGGTATATTTTGCACAAATTGAAAAAATATATTCACACAGAGAACTACAGACCCATGAAATAACTTACCAAGTAGTGTGGTAGACATTAGGACTTTCCGGACCTTCAAAACACAACAATATTATTTTGGAGAAATTAAGTGGATAGGCTTGGCGAGCTTTGTTGGGCTGAATAGAAAGTAATCATCATTTTTTTCCTAATGTTTCTAATGTTACTGCTAACTGTAATTCACCTGAGACATACTTCAAAGGTGAGAAATGCTTTTGTGACAGGCAGGTGGATGTGCCACTTCACAGATGAACACAGATGTTACACTGGTATAGTTAGGTTTGCTGCTTTGCATTTATTCATTTGAAATTTGACTTCTTCCAGGAATCATCCCTCCCTTGAGATCCCCTTATTAATAACGTCATCATTTTGTTACCCTTTCATCTCCTTGATGTAATTCTAACAAGGGTTTCATTCTATCATAAAAAATTAACTACAAAGTATTCTTTAAGACTTACCAGCCATCTCGGCATAATTCTTTCTGATGACCACGTCGGTGCTTCTGTGTCTTACAATGCAAGAGTACAAATCCAGTTCATATGAGGAGACAGAAAGTAATGAAAGTGTGCTGTGGGTTCCATCTTCTTCCTTAGTGATGCTGTATGTTATATAATCCAAAGAATCATCTATTCCATTTGTTGTCCAAGTGACCTCAAAGTCATCATGAAGGAAGTCACCAATCACACACACTAGAAGAGTTTTAACATTACCAGATTCATGAGTATGGACTGGAGGTGCTATTGTTGCAAAGGGTTCAGCTCCCAGCTTCACTGCTTCAGCCAGTCAGAATAATGAAAAAAAAAGACAAATAGTGAAGAGCACATACAATAAATAAAACAAAAATAGAATACTTTCCCATATACTGTAATTCAACTAGATATTATATAATAAACAGTGTGATACAGTACCTGCCAAGTAATACAAAGAGTACATGACGTGTGTTTCACCCTAGTTCTTGTCATGTACTCTTTGTATTATTTGGCAGGTACTGTATCACATATCTATGATCTGCTTCTCGCAACTGAGAGGATTTGGCAGTTGACTGCTGACTGGCCGACCAACCACACACGTTACCTAGTAGGTAGCCATTCCAATAATCAGATTGCAATTCAGGCCTATGAATGTAATACTCTGATCTTCACCCTGTCAAGTAAGGGAACCAGCTGCCATTGCGCAATGTCAGAGGCTTTGCCTCAGGTGTTGATGTCCGAGGTTTGATCCCTGTAAGGGGAAGCAAAGATGCGTACACCTGATGAGTCCCAATTCGGGCAAAACACATGTCATGTACTCTTTGTATTATATGGCAGGTACTGTATCACATATCTATGATCTGCTTCTCGCAACTTTGAGGCGGATGTTTGCCGACTAGCCAAGTAACCACACGCATTACCTGGTAAGTAACCATCCAAATAATCAGATTGTGATTCAGACCTATGAATATAATAAAGCTTGGTGGTCAGCTTGCAAGAGTTGGTTATGATTAAGGGCATCCCTGGGGCGACTCAGGTTTAAGGATATGGTTAGGACAGTCTCATGAGGCTAGACATGATTCTTGAACAAGAACACACGTCAGGGGACAACTTGCTTAAAAGAATGTAGTGAAAAGCGGTGAAATATGCTTCTAGAAATGCTCTGCCCACAGAATTTCTACCTAAGAACCCACTCCCCTAATTTTGTCCAGTCCATGCACTTTAAACATTTGGGGTTGCAGTGTCCTGTTTCTCCTCGTGTATTATATAAATACGTAAAATAATTATGGAAAGGCAGGGAGAGAGAAAAAGAAACTAAACAGAACATTTCACACTTGCTGTTATCAATTCAGGGACTCAGTACCTGAAGCTTAATGATTAATTTATGAATTTTAGCAAAGAAATGATTAGAATACAGATGATAGTTTACATATTTAACTTTCAATAACCAATCTTCTCGGAGCTACTGACTCTGAACACACGAATAACATCTAACTTTTTACATCCATAAAACATCAAATGTCTGTGAGATTTCCACAAGAATGTAGACTTGTGCAAAAATGAATGATATATATATGAAAAGATGAAGAAATTCTAACCTGTGTAGTGGTAGGGCGTTTCTCATAATGAAACCCTTAGCTTTGAGTTGAATCCCATAGGGTACCATTGGATTTCCATAGGGCACAGGATGAATGATGAATAGATGTATTGATGAAGAAATTCTAATCCATCTAATGCTAGTGGGTTTTCATAGTGACCCCCCCATCATTGGAAAGAGGGCAAAGAATATCAAGTTTTTTTAGTTCATTATTTCCCCTTTCTATTTGAATCATTTCACTTGTAACTCTGTGGTTCTTCAAACCTTTTCACACTTAACTGCAAACCTTCAACATCGTTATTGACTCCCTTATAAGGGCCTGGCCTGGCTGTACACTACGTTTTTATAACCCTCATCCATTTGACTCATATTGTGGGTGTCATATCCCATAAAGAAATGCTATCTCAATATGCAACATACAATATTTACAGTTTTTCTGCAAAAATGTGAAATGTAATAGGCTGAATGAATGAAGATGTATTGAAAATAGTTCATTTCTAAACATTGAGAAATAACAGAAGGATATAGAAAATTCATTGACTGATAAATTATCAATTCAAGGAAAAGTGCTTCACAAATTCATTAATGCTGATGAATAAATATAAAGAACGTTACTTACCCATCGCAAGGTAAAAGACGAGCAGTCTGTAAACCATGATGATGTACCATTACTGAATGTCACACTCATGTAAAGGGAATTGTTGATATCAGACCAGGTGATGCCACCACAGTTTTAAAAACCACAAACGAGGAGGATTCTGTGTCAGGGCAGCATGCCAAAGACGTTTCAAAAGAAACGTTATACCACTGAGTTACATTTATTTATTTTGCTGTAAAGATGTTTCAAATGTTAAACAGTATGTGCAAGATGATTTTTCTCAGTTTTTTCTTCCATTGAAGAAGCAGAAACTCCATGGCTCAGCTTATTCACACAAAGCAATATTAGCTTATAATGTTCCTGCCTAGAAAGGTGTAAAGAATTGCTTAGTGGGCAAGGGGTTGCTAGACAGTGTGAAATGACCAGCCTGGTTGGACACAGACAGACACTGAGACAGCCAAGTCTAAATGCACACTATATTTATTTTTCCTTTTGCACAACACACAGTGTACCAACCACCACAGTAGACTCACAGTCCTTTTACTTTCTTTTACTCTCAAGTCTTCTGCCGCCTCTACTCCTCTCCTCACAAGCTCCGATCTTTTCCACCCGATTCCGGCCCTTGAATGGAGTGAGGCGGCTCCTTTTATACTGCACCCGGATGTGCTCCAGGGGCTCCCTGGTGGCCTTCCTGCAGCACTTCCTGGTGTGGTGGAAGTGCTTCATGGACACCTGGAAGCACTCCGGGTGTACTTGGTTTCTGTTCTGGTAGCACTTCCTGGTGTGGTAGAAGTGCTGCAATCCATGGCTCTGGAACCATCCAAGCACCCCCTGGCGGTGGCCACGGCCCCTCCCGGGGTTGATCTCCAAACTCCGTGGCCCCAATGAAATCCAGGGCGGCTGCCCTCTTGCATCCCAGGGAAGATACTGTCCCTCTCTTGGTCCTTCCCTTCTCCAGGCATCCCGGTGGGACAAGGTCCCCCGTCGTCTATTACAACAGATAAGGTTAGTACAAAACAGAATCACATCCTAGCAAGACTGTAAGAGAGAAATAAGGCAGTGATGACACACATTGTTGTGCCATTGACGGAGGAAGGGCACCATTGGTAGGTGATAAGCATTCTAAGAGTGCTAGATGTCCTGTAAAGGAAATTGGAAGAGAAACCACTACAGGAGAAGGGAGGTTATGACCTGAATGATGTGAAAATAAAGAATGTTATTTGGCAAAGGAAAGAAGTTGAAGTACAAGTTGGGCAACACCATTGTACTTTTTTCAGCAGTCTTTTCTAGTCTAATATCATGTTAGATTAGTGGCTGATTGTAAAGCATAGGAACTGGACAACATGGGGATGAAATTGGGCTTTAGTCAGATCACGATTCTCCTTCGAGGTCCCAGATTTCTGGACTGGAGATAGAAGAGATAAATGGTGAATTGTCACATCAATATGCTTTCCCATTCTACCTTTAAATGTGTTCCCATTGGTATTGTGCTGTACCTGCATGTTTGACCTTTAAAACGTACAACTTTCCACCATGTGAAACCATAGAGAAGGTGAGCAATGGACGAGGATGTTGGAAAGAGACAGAGAGAGACCATAGAATGTAGGCAAGAAGGTAGAATACTGCCTGCCTGACAGAGAGTAGCATGCAGTCCAAATTCAAGCATGGGATTAACTGTGGTTCTTTTAAAGTTGAGGACCAGGACCACTGGCCAACGGCCCATCAGCTTATTAAATTGAGGAGCAGAGTCCCAGGCTTGAAGGAGTAGAATTGTGTGGTCCTTTCACATAAGGCAGCCAGAGAATATCAGTGAGACCTCATAGCTTATGGGCTCTGGCAGCCTATGGAAGGATCATGGGTGCTGTAGTCTCAATCCCCTACACAACTCATCACTGGCTAGGTTCACAATTTCCTCTGGGATTTGGTCATTAAGACTACAGCACCCATGATCCTTCCATAGGCCGCCAAAGCCCAGAGAATATCAGTGAGACCTCATAGCTTATGGGCTCTGGCGGCCTATGGAAGGATCATGGGTGCTGTAGTATCAATGACCAAATCCCAGAGGAAATTGTGAACCTAGCCAGTGATGAGTTGTGTAGGGGATTTAACGCTACTTTAAAATAAGAAACCAGTTTGGGTTACAGTTTGGAAAGGTCTAAGTAGTGGGAGGAAGAGAGAAAAAGTGAGGCATAGGAGAATGGGAGGTGAGCAAGGGACTATTTATTTTGGCATTGGAGGGGTGGGCAAGAGGGAATGCCTTCCCACCTAATAAGAAAACACTCTGGATAGGAAAGCCCAGAGAGGCAACAGGGTGTTTTTTCTGTAATTTCTTCTCATCCTTTGATTATCATTATGCATTTTTCATTTCTGGCCACCATTCTGGGCTGGGAGGAACCATTCTTATTAGCCATCTCGACAGCAAAGTCTGAACTTGTGCTGACGGAGGGCGATTTTGGGAGATGGAGTGCATTAACCTGATGTAAGGATTCTTGGCTTTCGTAGCCCAGTGGTTCTCAATCTGGGGGGCCCCCTAGGGGGGTGTGAAGTAACAAAAAGGGGGGATGCGAAGATGTGAAAAAAAGAAAACAAGAATCAAAAATATGAAAAATGCATCTATTGAAACCAAAACAAATTAACTTAAACTACATTCTGATATTAGAAAAATAAATATAGAGTTAGATAAATGTCGATAAAAGTTAAGTAGGTATAATAAAATATACATCTATGATATAGCATTAATTAAAAAAGAACAAATTGGTATTATTGGACTCCTTTCAAAAAAACGTTAGGGGGGTGCGATTAAAACTGTTATGAATACTTAAAGGTTGAGAAATGCTGTCATAGCCTATGGTCAAAAGCACTTCAACTAATGGATAAGATGAAGTTCTCAGTGTGCCTGATTGAGACAAATGACCTCCTTCTGTTTCGACTTGTCAATGTCCTTATTTTGGAATTTTGACAGCATTTAGTTAGCTTAAACGAAGTAAGGCAATATGATTTGCTTAATATCTATCCAGAATCTGGTGGTGAGATGTCACTGAGGTTTGATTCTTGTCCTGGTCACTGCCTTTGCAAAGTTTACATGTTCTCCCTCCATACATATGTTGCATTGTGGGGAAATTCCAGTGTCAACATATATAAAAAAAAGGCATTTTCAAGCCAGCCAAGAGATATCATCCATCAAGTAGGTCCTGGGTTTGAACTGACTGCCACTGTACTTCACTTCTCCTATTAGAGAATGTCTCTTCTTTATTCATTTATAACCTAGATGGCAGAAAAGAACAAATACTAAATGTAAGCCAGAGGAGCAGGCAATTAACTTTTATTTATTCATTATAGTCAATAACATTTGTAATATGCCAAAAGGCAGAAGCAAAATAAAAAGGTATGGCAAATCAATGAATACAACATGGAATACTGTCATAAACGATGCTGGTCAACACATTCTAATGTATGCTGGTTTTGGTCTCATGGCATGTGTCAATGTTCTGCTTCTCCTTCTTACTGGTTCTTGTCTTCACTTCAATACATAATAGACCTTTGAGAGGCTGGTCGTGGACTATATGACTCCACCAGGACCCACTGCAGTTTACCTACTAGACAAAGATTGGAGTAGACGATGCAATTATTTATCTGCTCCACAAGGCTTATTCTTAACTGGACAAAGCTGGCAGCACTGTGAGGATTATGTTTTTTTGTCTTCTTCGGTGCTTTCAGTACCATCCAGCCATTCTGTTAAAGGGTAAGCTCAGGGATACACAGGTGGGTTAGTCTATGGGGTTCTGGATAATGGAACTCTGTTGAGCAGACCGCAGTTTGTGAGATTCAAGGACTGTGTCTCTTATACAGATGTGAGCAGCACTGGAGCACCTCAAGGAACAGTCTTGTCTCCATTTGTCTTCGCTCTGTCTTTGCTCTGTTCACCTAAGACTACAAGTATAACACCAGATCATGTCAGTTTCAGAAATTTTCAGATGATTCTGCACATGTGGTGTATATTGATAAAGGGGATGAGACAGAGTATAGACAGAGTATAGGAGTCAGGTGGAGAACTTTGCTTCTTGGTGCAGAAGGAATTAAACTAAACATTAGCAAAACCGAGGGACTGGTTACTGACTTTCACCACACCAAAGGGCCTCTATGTCTGGTCACTATATAGGGAGTGGAAGTAGAGGCGGTGAAGTCCTACAAGCACTTGAGGGTCCACATCAATGACAGGTTGGACTGGTCTTGTAACACAGAGGAACTATATATGAAAGGGGATAGAACAGTCTTTTTTTGTTAGGAGACTGTGTTCCTTTAATGTGGGAAGTGACACCCTACACATCTGCTACAATTCTTGATGGCCAGTGGGATTTTCTGTGCTATGGTGTGCTGGGCGGGTAACATCACTTCAAGAGAGGCCCACCAAATCAACAAGCTAATTAAAGGGCAGGCTCAGTTATGGGACACACTCTGGACCCTCTGATAGTCAAAGCAAAGGAGAGAATGAAAACAAAACTGAGTGCCATTATGAACAATGCAGCACATCCTCTCTCTGACACACTAACACTGAGGGCTTTCAGCCAACGAATCATTCAGCAAGAGGTGTGTCAAGAAACATAGCTGGGGCTCCTTTATACCAATGGCAATACGCTTGTGTGATGCCTCACTGTGATTGTGACTGTCAAGTGAGAAGTTTTTGTTTCTTTTTAATCTTCTTCCTTTTTAGTCATTCTGGTGTGTATTTAGACTTTAGTGTGTGGTCGAAAATTTAACATCTTATTAAAGAAAGAAACGTCCTCTAACAGGACAATTCAGTAATCAGGCAGTAGAAAAGCTGTTCATTGTATCTTTTAATTAGAAAAGCTGTTCATTGTAACTTTTAATTACTCTTCAGCAAAATGCCTTGGAGGGAGCATTCATCAGAAGCAGTCCATTACAGCAGGGTCAGAATGATCAGAGAAACAAAGAATAGAGGTTCATTATATAAGTTATTGAATATACATACAATGACTGACTGACTGTAAATCAATACATACATTTTACTTTGGTTGGTTCATTGGTTTACACCCAAATGAGTTATATAAAATAAGTCTATTATATTATATTCGGTTCTTTTTATACCTTTTGAGATGAGCTACCACCCTTGAAATCTCTGTGCATATAACAACATTCTTGTTGTTTATAGGACATCTGCTGTTTTCTTAGTCATCTCTTATTCATCCTTCAATGCATTTTGTATGCTACATCAACCTTTCTTCTGGTACATTCTTATAGTCTTATATTTCAGTGTACATTATGTTGTTCACTTGACCTTTATCTGGTTTCCTGGTGTGCCTGGTTTCTGACATTTATTAAGCATTTATACTATTTCTTTAACTCTTTCAGGGCTGATTTTGACTTTTGTCGAAATTCAGGGATAAAGGACGGTAATCGGCTGTAAACTGTGACAAAACTCGTCCTTACGTTTTAGTTCGACTCTCTTTGCTAGTTAAAGTTAAGTAACTTTGTTGACTAATCTTCGATTCCCTGCACACGCATGAGTAGCAAAGAGCAAACAGCTTCTAAAATGGCATCGACATCTGGCAAGAGCCTAAAGCGAATGTGTAAGTTAAAGTACTCCATGGACGTTTTACGCATTATCGTTGAATCGGACTCTGACTTGTCAGAAGTTGGAATTTGATGCAAATGATCTGGAGGTGGAGATCAAAAGCAAAAGTGAGGTACCAGCATCAGCTGATGGGTCGCCAGCTGATTGTGGTGCTGAACACGTTTGTGTAGCTGATACACCAACAGCAGCATTCGCCTGGGAGGACCACCACTTATGATGACAAGAGGTAAAAATCATATTGCCTCACACTGCAACTGCCACCGCTGCCCATCGGCTGTGCGAAGACAACCAGGCAGCCGGCCCACCATGCATTCCTGCTGGCCATCGAGGTGCCCCTGTGCAGCCACTGTCGCCAGAGATGCTGAACATGCGCCAACAGCAGCCACAGCACGCAGCAGCAGAAGTTTTATGTTGATTTATGTGTGAAACCATTGCTTTGTGTACTTTTCAGAAATTCTGAGTTTTTTGGAAAAAATATTCAGCCCCCAAAGAGTTAAGATGATTGCTATTTATTCTTCTACAAGTGTCTATCTATCTATCTATCTATCTATCTATCTATCTATCTATCTATCTATCTATCTATCTATCTATCTATCTATCTATCTATCTATTATATAGTGCCCTATCTATCTATCTATCTATCTATCTATCTATCTATCTATCTATCTATCTATCTATCTATCTATCTATCTATCTATCTATCTATCTATCTATCTATCTATTAACTAGTGCCTTATCTATCTATCTATTAACTAGTGCCTTTATCTATCTATCTATCTATCTATCTATCTATCTATCTATCTATCTATCTATCTATCTATCTATCTATCTATCTATCTATCTATTAACTAGTGCCTTATCTATCTATCTATTATATAGTGCCTTATCTATCTATCTATCTATCTATCTATCTATCTATCTATCTATCTATCTATCTATCTATCTATCTATCTATCTATCTATCTATTAACTAGTGCCTTATCTATCTATCTATTATATAGTGCCTTATCTATCTATCTATCTATCTATCTATCTATCTATCTATCTATCTATCTATCTATCTATCTATCTATCTATCTATCTATCTAATTGATTGATTGATTGAACGATTGTTTTTAACCTGATGGCTTTATGATGCTCTTCAGGGCCAAAGCTAACCCCCCTCTGTCCCACGTCATATTGACAGACCATATTAGCACATGTCTATGAGATGTGCATGCACGAAGATAACCAATGGTTTGAAAACTTTGCTTTTATGTATGTGGAAAGTCCAGAAAATAACTATTAGAACCTGACCTTTCTTAAAATATCATTTTATTGTTTAAAGTTTCGACCTTCTAAATCCTACTTATCTGCAAAAGATGTGTGCCTGCTCTTGTGACTGCACAAAAATCCCCCCTCTGTGAAACTGCCTTCTGTCTGCACTAGCACTTCCTCCTTCTCTGTTTAGACAAGCTGCTTTCAAGTCAAAGAAATGTGTGCTATTAACTAAAGCAGACAGCTGTAATAACATACAAATAATCTATAATGCTGTTAACAATCTAAAGAATATGAAATGTAACATAATAAAATCACCTTCCTCTACAAACAGCCTAAAAGGTTTATCTCTGGGTTATCAAAGGAAATTTTTGAAAAAGGACACCCATGTCAACATGGGCAAACACAGAAACTCCACACAAAAGGCACTCTAGTTGGTACACAAACCAGGACCAACAACTGTAATTTGGAAATGCTACCAACTGTGCCATCATACTACCCATTATTAATTTTTGCCCTTTTTAGTAGGTTGTTGGAGAACATTCCATAGGTTAAAATATCAGAACTAAATAATATATCAGTTATCATAGCAATACTCTTCTATCAATTATCAAATTTCTGTGTCCATTTCAGGGTGAAAGAGGTACAAACATTTCCTGGCAGCTTTGGGCTCAAGGAAGGAATCCTAGGATGTGAAGGCACAATTACACACACAAACACCAACCCACACTCACTCAAATTGTCCTAAACTGTATGTTCCAGGGAACAAAAGATGTATGCCTTTCGGGTGTAGAAAAAAAATGAAATAGGCAAAGTGAAACATACTGACAGGGACAAAGTGCAGACTGCTCATAGAATGTGAGGCACAAGGTATATGACACTGCACCAGCATAGAAAGACTAAAAACAAAATACAACATTGAGTGCATCATATTTAGCACATTTTAAGAGACAAAAACATGCAAATGTGATATAAAGAATACAATCATTGGAAGTCAGCCTTCCATACCCAGGTCCTCTCTGTGTGGAGAGAGTTTTGAGCAGTGACAAAAGCACTATATAAATGTAAAACATTATTAGATAGATAGATAGATAGATAGATAGATAGATAGATAGATAGATAGATAGATAGATAGATAGATAGATAGATACTTTATTAATCCCAAGGGGAAATTCACATTCACATTCACATTGAATTTTATTATTAGTATTATTATTATTATTATTATTATTATTATTATTACATGTATCCATCCTTTTTGCCTCCTAAACTTTACGGGGTTGAGGGTAACAGGAGTACAAACAATGAGCACAAAGTGTTGTGATTAGCCAATTCTGCAAATTTTTTGTGAGTTCCCCTTTCTAGGAGTTTTGGATCACAAGGATTATGAAAATAAAGTTTATTTCTATCTATCCATCTAGATATTTTGAGAAAGAAATCCTTGAGTATGAAAATCACAGAAAAGGCACATAAATCACCAGGATCCATTCAAGATAAGGCACAAAAGTGAATGAAATACTGAAATTATAACAGCCAAGCATGGTCATGGAGGTCATCTGTCAAGACCCAGCTCTTGATTGCCAGTATTCTGACATCAAGAAAGTGACAGATAATTTTTAAATAATGAACCAGAAACATAGACAAGAGTCAGAAAACCAAACAAAGAATCATAACCAGGAAGTCAACAAAATACAATCATCAAGCCAAAATCAAAAACCCAAAATCACAGTCAAAAATACGAATTACAGAAGTCATTACCAAGAGCGTTAAATAAATGTAAAATACACTATTTTTTGGTCATTTTTTGACAAATTTGGATACAAAATGGCTGTCGAACAACCTTTTAACATTTCACCAACTGACCCCTCAATGCTGTGAAACCTAAAGCAACTGGAACCCACATCATGACGATGAGATTCAGAAAATGGTAGCACCTAAACAAAAAGCAAAATGTCTTCATGGAAAAATGCTGATAAATAATAAGCTCCTCAACATTGTACTGAACTTCCATTTTAGTTTCAAAATCAGAATCCTCGAGTATGAAAATTACACAAAAGGCACATAAATCACCAGGATCCATTCAAGATAAGGCACAAAAGCGAATGAAATAACTAAATTTATAACACCCAAGCATGGTCATGGAGGTCATTTGTCAAGACCCAGCTCTTGATTGCCAGTATTCTGACATCAAGAAGGTGACAGAGAATTTTAAAATAATGAACCAGAAACATAGACAAGAGTCAGAAAACCAAATAAAGATATCATAACCAGGAAGGGGCGGCACGGTGGCACAGTGGGTAGCACTGCTGCCTTGCAGTTGGGAGACCTGGGGACCTGGGTTTGCTTCCCGGGTCCTCCCTGCGTGGAGTTTGCATGTTCTCCCCGTGTCTGCATGGGTTTCCTCCGGGCGCTCCGGTTTCCTCCCACCGTCCAAAGACGTGCTGGTTAGGTGGATTGGCGATTCTAAAGTGGCCCTAGTGTATGCTTGGTGTGTGGGTGGGTGTGTTTGTGTGTGTCCTGTGGTGGGTTGGCACCCTGCCTGGGATTGGTTCCTGCCTTGTGCCCTGTGTTGGCTGGGATTGGCTCCAGCAGACCCCTGTGTTCGGATTCAGCGGGTTGGAACATGGATAGATGGATAACCAGGAAGTTCAAGCCAAACTCAAAATCACAGTCAAAAATGCGTAGAATAGAAGTTGTTACCAAGAGCATTAAATAAATGAACATACACTATTTTTTGGTCATTTTTCCACAAATTTGGATACAAAATGACTGTTGAAACAACCTTTTAACATTTCACCAACTGCCCCCTCGATGCTGTGAACTCTAAAGCAACCGGGACCCACATCATGACAATGAAATTCAGAAAATAGTAGCACTCAAACAAAAACAAAATGTCCTCACAGAAACATTCCAATAAATAATAAGTTCCTCAAGATTGCATTGAACCTCCATTCTAGTTTCAAAATCAGAATCCTTGAATATGAAAATCACAGAAAAGGCACATAAATCGCCAGGATCCTTTCAAGATAAGGCACAAAAGCGAATGAAATACTAAAAGTATAACAGCCATGCATAGTCATGGAGGTCGCAGGGTTTGACTTCATTTAGCGCAAAAGGTTAAAAGGTACAGTTTGCAGAAATATCCCTCTGTTATCATGCAAAATGTTTGAGTGAGTTATTTTCAGGTTTTAGAAACTTTACTCCTGTTATTAGGTACCTCGATTAGTGATTTAAGTGAGTGATTAGTGATTTAAATTTGACAGCAGATCATCTTGACTTTTGGCTCATTCCCTGGCTACGTTCCGTCTCCAAATTGTTATAATTTTAGCCCTTACTGTTTCCCTCAGAGTTAGTACACAAAGCAGCGATTAACCTCAGATTAAATACAAATCCACACTTCCACACTCACGCATCATTTTAATAGGCAGGATTTATGCAAACAGAAGTAAAAAACTGAGTGAAATGTGTCATGATCTTTGGCAGGTTAAATATAGCATGTTACGTTTTTGGGGTATTTGTTCTATTTTTTTTGTTCTTGAAAGTTAGCTTTATTTATCTTTTCTATTCTTTTTGCATGCTGTGTTGATGGCATCGTTTTGCGATTCATGTCACATTATACATCCAAGGACACTTTCCCATTGCAGCAAATTACTAAACATCTGTTAATTGATGACGTGTCATAAACCCATTTATTTAGGAGCTAGGGGCTGCGGGAAGACTGTACATTTAAAAAATAAATACTCATAAAAAAATTGTAAAATTAGTTTTTGTTAAAATTTTCACATTACCAGACAAATACTCTTGACTGTCATTTCTGGAATGGTGTTATTTTTTGATTGATTTATTTTCACTTGACCCAAGGTGACAGCCTGCTCTTATCTCTCACCCAGAAAATATTTTACTGTCCATTCACTCTTTATATGTAAGGATGCTTTCACAGGTCACAAAATGTAACTTACGAGTATACACTCCACAGAAGGTGTCCATGCCACCATTCAAACCTGCAACCCAGATGGTGAAGAGCAGGAATGGCGACAGCAGCCATTAATCAGCTACAGTATTTTTAATTGGTTAATTACCATGAAATTCATCTGGAGCTCAAGTGTTTTGGGGAGACATTTTGTTCCAGGCTGTCTAGTATGAATGTTGCAATCAATAAAGTCTAACATGCCAGACACATAAATCTTGCTAATGACTGGCTAGTGTAAAAGAAGACAGACACAAATTGGCAACTGTGGGCAGCACTTCATGAGATGTAAAGAGATGCTTTGTGTCCAGCATGTCTATGTGTTCTCCGGACATAATTTTTCTGACAAATGGCTTGTTTTATTAATATTGCAATGTATTATATTTCTCTAGAGTAGTTTTATGTGACTCCATGGCCATGATTAGATTAAGCAGGTTTTAGCAAACCAGTTGAAAAATGGATGGCCCTTCACTGTGGTTAGTGTGTTCACTGGCAGGGGCACTCAGCATGTGTACTAATAACTAATGTGGCACTGATGCCTGCAAGTCATTGTTTTATCTTGATGTAGTTCAGGATAAAGTGGCTGGATTCTCGCTGGTGTTACCAGGCTCTCAAATTCAGCATTCCCAGGGGATGCAGATTAACATGTGGAGTGTAGATTTAATAGACGTGTAGTAACGTATTTCATTGCTATGCTGCAAGAGCACAGACGAGCACATTCAGGTCCGCTGCAGCTGCTCACAATGGCTTTTGGCAGAAAATGATGGCACCGGAGAAATAATACGCTTACACTGGTGTCTCCACAGACCAGTACAGAATGGCGCTGACAGATATGATCACTGTCTCAAGGCAGCAGCCACAAGGCTGGTGTTGGCAAAGTATTATCAGAGAGAAGAATGACAAATCGAGAATTGGGGATTCATTTTCCTGGGTCTGTGGGTCTCACTCTTGGTCCTACAACGCACCCTGGTGGCTAGTGCTTCTCAGTGCAACCAACTTTAGAATGACAGGCCAACTAAGGCTTTCAACTGAATTTCTTGTTTAGCACAGGCATGTCAAACTCACTACCATTGGTGGGCTGCTTCAACTGCCATACATGCGTCAGCGGGCCGCACTGTAACAAATACTATTATACAAAGTAACTGTAGCTTTCTTTCCAGTACTGAAAACTTTAAAAAATGTAACACTTAAAGTTTAAAGAAAAGCAATTTATTTCCATACAGTCTCCATACAACAGTGTAGAATTAAGAGTCTTAGCCTCTTAGCTAGGTCCTTATTATATTATGTTCATTATATTATATTCATTGCTTATATAGAAGCCTTACAGTGTGAGATGTATTTCTTTTGTCCCGACACTTGGCATCTCTTGCTAGTAACCAGTTTGTCAATATCAGGCTTGAAATCTTGTGCAGCTGCAACTTTTATGAGGGATGAAAGGTGCTCGACGGTAAGTCTTGAGCGACGTGGGGTTTTGGTAGCTTTCATTAATGAAAACAATTGCTCACAAAGGTAAATGCTTCCGAACATTGACAGTACTCTCGATGCCAACTTACGGATCTGCACATATGAGGGTGGCAGGTAAGCATACAAGCCTGGCACACCAACTTTGTTGTATTTTGCCTTCAGAATAGAATCTGACTGCACTTCAGTCAATTCCATTTGGATATTCTCAGGCGCATTCTCAACGTTGTAAGAGAACAGCGCAATGCTCTGTTTGTGTGAACTGACATCACGAAAATGCGGACACTGCATAGCCGCCTCGTGCTCATGACACGCTTCTGTATACGCGTGTCCGTAACTTGAAAACCAAGTGGCGGCCCATGATATTCTCATTACGGCAAAACATTATAATACTACATATAGCTTACTGCTCCGACTCTAGCAACATTTGTAAATACAGCGTACTAATTAACAAGAAACACAGTGTTTTTCGGCCACATTGCTGTCAGCTGTGTCTTTATTTTCTCTTTCTGTTTTATATTCAATATATATTGGTGTGGCGGCCCTGTGCAGGTGCACAGTTTGCACATGCCTAAGGCCGCCCCTGCTGCCCTGCTGCTGCAGCCTAGCACTTCAGTTGTGACGCTGCGACTCATTAACTTTGGTCAAGGCTCGTGGCTATACTAGCAGATGATGTTTCCGGTACCGTAATGCCATGGGAAAACGTGCTTTTGTCAGAAGGCAGAAATAAGAAAAGTCAATAAGTAACACTGAAGATGCAGAATGATTCAATCACAAACGATAGTAATCATTTTGTACAAGTTCAGTGCTAACTAGGATCTGTCATGCGGGCCGCACAGATCTCTGTTGCTGGCCGCATACGGCCCGGGGGCCACATGTTTGACATGCCTGGTTTAGCACATTTGATTGGGTCAAATTCCATTACAGGGTCTGGACTTTGTTTTTCTGCTGTAGAGCACTTTTACTCTGTGTGTTTTTTTATTACTTATAAAATAAGATTCAATTACATTCGATTTCATTAGTTATACAGTTCTACTTGCGATTCACAGTGATGGTGCAGGACGCCTGCAAATGTGAAAATCGGCAAATACATTTTGAGCCCATAATTACTTCTTACACTGAACTTATTGCACTAAATAAGATGCAAAACGTTGTGAGAAACACAAGATAGAATGATCACTGCTCCTCAACACCACAAAAACGAAGGAGCTTGTTATTGACTTTAGAAAAAACAAAACTGACATCCAGCCACTCATCATTGGCGGGGCCTGTGTGGAGAGGGTCCCAGTGTTCAGGTTTCTGGGTATTGAGCTGGAGGATGACCTGACCTGGAGTGCCAACACCAAGGAGCTGCTGAAGAAGGAGCAGCAGAGACTGTATTTTCTGAGAATTCTCAGAAAGAACCATCTCCCAAAAAATCTGCTCCTTGCTTTTTATCACTGTTCCATCGAGAGTGTGCTCACGTACGGACTGTGTGTGTGGTACGGCAGCTGCACTTCCTCAGAAAAGAAAGCGCTCCACAGGGTCGTCAGGACAGCGGAGAGAACAATTATTGGTTGTACCCTCCCCACTCTGGAACAAATCTACACCTCCCGATGCTGCAAAAAAGCAATAGACATTTCACAGGATTCATCACATCCCGGTCATTGCCTCTTCCAGCTTTTGCCATCGGGCAGGAGATACAGAGCAATGAAAACCAGGAGAAACCGCCTTAAAAACAGCTTTTATCCAAAAGCAATCATGGCCCTGAACTCAGAATAAAACTGCTCCATATTATTCTACCAATGTGCAATATAGACCTTAAGTCAACAAGTGCAATTTGTATATTTTGTAAAGTACTTTTATTACTATTCGGTTTGTTATTATTTTCTCTCTTCTTGTCTTTTTGTCTTTTTAACTCTTATTCCTCACACTGAGTCGACTGCACCTTCAATTTCCTTGTTCCTTTGTAAAAGTGACAATGACAATAAAGATCTATCTATCTATCTATCTATCTATCTATCTATCTATCTATCTATCTATCTATCTATCTATCTATCTATCTATCTATCTATCTATCAAATGATGTATCTATCAAATGACGTGTGTGAGGCTGGCTGCCAAAATAAAGATGCCTGGCGTCCCACAGACAAAGTGCGTTAGTGAACTTGTAACTTTTTACACAACATAACTTATTATAATAAAGTTGTGTGTATATCTATGTAATCCACACCAAAAATGATTACTATTACGGATACAAAAGAAATCCAACAAAATACTAAGCCCAAAATGATAAATGATAAGCACTCACGACACAGTCTATTTTTACAGATGCAGATGATGATGGTGTAGTTATGAAGTGAAACCCCCCTGTGAACATCCTCCTGATGTTATGTACAGTTTTGTCCCACTGTAATGGCGAGATACAGCGGCGGACAAAAGTTTTGAGAATGACACAAATATTATTTTTAACAAAGTTTGCTGCTTCGGTGCTTTTAGATCTTTTTGTCAGATTTTTCTATGGTATACCGAAGTATAATGACAAGCATTTCATAAGTTTCAAAGGCTTTTATGGACAATTACATTAAGTTTATGCAAAGAGTCAATATTTGCAGTGTTGGCCCTTCTATGTCAAGACATCTGCATTTCTGCCTGGCATGCTGGCAATCAACTTCTGGGCCGAATCTTGACTGATGGCAGCACATTCTCAGTGCTTGGAGTTTATCAGAATTGATGGATTTTTGTTTGTCCTCTTGAGGATTGACCACAAATTCTCAATGGGATTAAGGTCTGGAGAGTTTCATGGCCATGGACCCAAAATTTCAATGTTTTGTTCCCTGAGCCGCTTAGTTGTCACATTTACCTTATGACACGGTGCTCTATCATGCTGGAAAAGCCACTGTTCGTCACCAAACTGTTCTATGATAAGCAACACATCGACGAATGGCTGTTAAAATTAAGAAATCGACACACAATGCTTTCATCACACAACAGGAAAAAAAAATCTTTATCACATTTCTGGATTCCAAACCAGAAGGTTATAATTAAGTGAAGCAATGGATTTGTTTGCTCCAGTTCAAAACTTAGGCACGGCCACCTCAGTTTATTAGCTTTCATGGTTACTTTTTCACTCCACAAAGTATTGTTCAATAAACATGCCCGATATTATTATTGAGAACTTTTCTTAGCATTGAGTAGGAGTATGTAGGAATTGATGGGAAATGAAGCAGTCCAGGCAAAGCTATGGTGGTCTTTCAGAGATTTATATACGTCTCGAAAAGTGGCATTTTCATGTGATCTTTACGTGCTTTATCTTGCCAACTGTCTATCCATGTTTCATAAAATTTGGATGCCTAAGATATGCATATCTTAACTGATGACATACTTCATCACTAATTTATTGTGTATTCCGTAGCACCAGTGCAAGATTTCACTGTTCAGCCAACAGTGACCTGGTACATTTTTCACACGGCCACAAGTCAACTAAGGTAGATCTGTCAGTCATTTTCCAACCCGCTATATCCTAACACAGGGTCACGGGGGTCTGCTGGAGCCAATCCCAGCCAACACAGGGCGCAAGGCAGGAACAAACCCTGGGCAGGGCGCCAGCCCACCGCAGGCCACACACACACACACACCAAGCACACACTAGGGATAATTTAGGATCATCAATGCACCTAACCTGCATGTCTATGGACTGTGGGAGGAAACCGGAGAACCCACACAGACACGGGGAGAACATGCAAACTCCACGCAGGGAGGACCTGGGAAGCAAACCCAAGGTAGATCTGCTGAGGTAGAAATAATCATTTGTAGTAATGAACAAAAATAAGCAAGTGAAAAACACTGGAGTCTTAAAACATTTTATTATTATCATGTTAACCCCACTGTAGTTTTCCCCCAAAATGCAAGAAATTTAGGCAGGCATAATAGGATCTTTGAAAAAAATTTTTCTCACTTTAGCAGAGAAGCAATCGTGTTTAAAACAAACTCTTTTTTTTTAACGTGGTGGGCCACAGCCTCCACTGTTACTCTGGGGGATCAGCAAATTTTGCACTCCACCAGCGAGTACAAGTCGATAAAGAAAGTGTAAGGGCTGAATTTGTGAGAGAAGGTGCCAAACACCATATGACCATGCAGCTGGTTTTACATATTCTTTTAAATATTCTAAGAAAAGTCTGCTATGTTGTCTCCTATAGAAGACTGACAAACAAAGTCCAAAATACCAGAATGATATTACCCAAAGGGGGATGTAAACTGCAATGTAAAGTTGCAAACCTTTTAATATTTTACATTTCTTATTTTATGGAGCTCCATCCCACGAAAAGATGACTTTGAGGTTAATGCCTACAGGCCACAGTTCTCACAAGCTTCTCAGATTTGTTACTTATGTTCTTCTGCTTTATATTAAATTTTTAAATTAGCTCACTATGAAAACAATAAAACTATACACCATACCTTATCTTGTACATGAATTGCTGCCAACATGCTGTAGCACAAACAGAATAATGCTGCTTTGCTTCTATTGTTTCATGGAGATTTATTATCTCTTCCCATGACAGCACAGTTTTACGGTTTATGCAATAGGTTTCTTCTAGTTTTAAAACCTAAACTCTTCCTATTTAAGCAGTATTCTTTATATTAAAAAGGTCCTCATATGAATCTTATTACATGATAAAAGCACTGAGTTTGAATGTTGAATGCTAATTCAGACTGCCGGTTCCTGCCAAGTACAATATTCAAAAGTAATAATAACACAACAGAAATGCTGAACCTTCCTGAATTGTGGAAAGTCATCAGCATTGTAACCTGGCAGTCAGCGGGCCGTTCAAAGGTCTAGAGCAGTGCAATATGGAGCAGCTTGTGGAAATTAGGCTATTTGGAACTGGATCAATAGGACTAGCATCGGAAGGAGTCCTAGGTAAAAGACGTGAGTTTTTTTTTAAATAGGTTTAGACCCAAAACTTTTTTGGCTTTTATATAAGTAACATATAAATGGTTTTTTATATAAAGACCATCACAAAACATAATCACAGACAGGACTTTGCACGATACCTTGGCAAGCTCTTTAGGCCCTGCTGTTTTGTTGAAGGACATACATGTGGCAGGTTCACTGGCAGGATGACGCCCAACCTCTTGCTGCATCCGAACGGTGCCATCTTTCGCCTTTACGCTGGTACAACTGCGTTGTTCTTATATGTGAGTGGACATTTCTTGCAGGGAGGGCTTCTCTTCTCTTTCTCCAATGTGGAACGCTCATCCTCATCTGAGTTCACCTCTATTATAGCACGTCTTCATTTGAAAATAGCAGTGTCAGATTGAAGGGAGCGTGAATGTGACTGAGAGAAAAAAACTGAATTAAAGAAAAACAATGATAACCTTTACAAGTACCATAGATTTAATGCAATAGACTCAAATCAAATGTATGTTTTTATTCTATAAGAGCACCAATAAGAGCAGCTCACTACTCAAAATGGTAAATCTGGGAAGCGCCCGGAATCAAACCAGCAACCTCTTGATTATGAGTCAACAGTTCTTACCATGTTACCACCCAAGTGGTTGTGTCAGCATCGTTCCCTAATCCGATTTCTTTTTCTTCGGTTATATCTACTCTATATATATAAAATACTAAGCCTAAAAGTGCAATGATTTTATGTGACATTTTTATGTCACGTTTTTTGTCACGCTTTAAATCTGGCTTATTGTAAAACCTTCATATATATGTTTGGTATCATTCTTTTCAGAATTAATCAAACTTTAATGTTATGTTGTTAGATTTTCAGATTCTTATTCCGTTTTTAAATTATGAACTAAAAAATATCAAGAAATCACGTCCCGCGAGATGAGACTTAACCAATAATGCCAAGAGATTTAACCATTCCCAGGGCCGGAAATAAAAGACAAAGAGTAGGAGAGCTGCTGTACAGGCTTCGAAGTGTCACGCGAGATGCAGATCATGTGGCACAGCAGCAGCAAGCCAGCAGCTGATTGAGCAAAGAGGAGGTAAAAAAAAAACTGTATTTGTTTCTCATTGTATCACCATTTAAGAGAGGGTTTAGGAGGAGCGACCACGTCTCCTTAGGGGTGCGTTCAGCCCCCCTCTTCACAACGTGAGCGGCAGACTGGTCACAACTGGGGATTGGGCACCAAAGGCACTGGGGGGCTTGCCCCCTTTGTTTATAAATAAAAGCACATTTGTTTTGTTTTACGTGTACCTTTTGTGAAAGTGTTTTTTGATATTTGGACTTCAGTCTTGAAACATTACGCACTTCATGTCAAAATTTTGCCATTAGTACTAAAACATGAAAAATGTTTCTGTTTTAGCTATGTGTTCAACATTTCTTGTCTCGCATTTCCTGTCATCCTACATTTACACAGATTGTTGTAGACACGGAACACACATGAAATACATGTGTTTCAAATAACAATATATTATTTACCCTCTACAACTCCAGGCACCTCACACCCAGATTAACAGACTTGAGCTGGGAGAACTTTTTGCCCGAGTTGAGTTGAGGCGTTGGGGATGGGATAGCAGGCTGCTTGCTGCTTGTCCTGATCGACACATTTACAAAACAAAAGATGCTGATGGAGAGGTGCAAAGGAATTTAAGGTGGGCTGGGATTACGAGTTTGTTCGTAGGCTGCAAGGATTCTAGTATTAATGGACAGAGCAGGGATTCCCTAATGGAATGGTTTGACTTTCTGTTGATCATGCAGTAGTGCAGGCATGAGATATGGTTTCATGGGATCTTTACCTTATAAAGGGATTCAGGTTGTGTTCACATACTGTGGTTATCATGAGGAGTACAAGCTTCCCAGTAGGAAATTTCATGTGGATATCCTTTAAAATGGTAGATGTCTCTAGGGCACTTTAATTACCAACTTTGTTAAGTTGTGAGGTAATCTAGACCACTCACCTTGTTTCATTATATAAAATTATTTTATTTCATTGATCATCTTCTAGACGCCCAGGATAAAATCCTGCTCTCTGTGACCCTGAACTGAATTAAGTAAGCTAAAAAATGCTTTTTTATGTTATATATTCTGTTATAGATATCTAACTAACTTTCTAGGATAATTATTAATTTAAGGATTACTTGTTTTGGAAATCATCAGGTTGTCATCTTGTTTTCAGTGTGGGCACCACCATTTTGTTTTCTGATTGCTATGACTCATTGTGCAGTTGCCAGGAGTCTTGTGGAGTGACGTCAATAATAAGACAGTTTATGTAGCAGCTGGTATGCAGAAATATATTTGCAAGATCTGCTTCTCAAACCTATTGTCTGTTTTCCAGATTTTGCTGATTCAAGCCTTACGATTGAAAGGTCGTAGATTTATGACGATGAATTTTAATTTACGTTCTAGTTTTGATGAAAAACAGGTTTGATTCTCTGATTTTGACCCTAACTCATTTATTTTCACATTTTATCTTCTAAAATCGTAACCCTAACTGCCAGTGTTGAGGTTATGTAAGTTAAAAAATACATATTTAATTAGTTAGTGAGAAATGGTATTTGACTTTCATAAAGTGTTTGGAGTATCTGATTAATGCATTGCTAGAGGTAATCTTTAATCACTTTTTGTGTGGATTGAGCAGCAAATCAACAACCTAAAGTTTCTCCAAAAACACTTGAACAGAAAGAAGTAGGTGTACTGCTATGATGGAAATAACAGCAAAAGGTCCAAACAATCGGGAGATGAGATGTAGTCAAAGAGTAAAACACAACTCAAAACAGTAAAAAAGAGATCCTCCAGAGTGAATATATACGAGGTACGTTCAAAAAGTGTCCTCACTTTTTTTTAACTCTATTTATTAAGAATCTCAAAAGAAAAATTACATCACTTTTCTACATAGTCACCTTTGTTTGCGATGCAATTTTCCCAGCAGCATACCAGCTTTTTAATGCCCAATTACTACTCCCTCTTATATATCAATCACATAATAATAGTAAAGTGACTGGAATCTTTAAAGTTTGTGGTAGTTACCTGTCGTTGATGTGTGTTTAAGCTCAAATGAAATGATGACAGAGAGAGACATAACAGTTGGGAGCATGCGCTGATACAGCACGTTGACACACCCAACACATGATGAACCACCTCAGGATCTCAGAAAATTGAAGAAAAATCCATTGATTCATTTACATAACCTGCGTAACTCAACTTTCCAATCCTGGACAGGGTGTCTGTCCATTACAGGGCATACACACACACACACACACACACACACACACACACACACACACACACTCACTCAAAAATTAAATTCAGTAATCTGCCTAACCTGCACGAGTAGAGAAATCAGAGAAAAGGCCATGTAGATAAGGGAAAACCTGCAAACTCCAAACAGACCTGGATTTGGTCCCAGGCTCCTGGATGTCCTCTTCACCCTATATGTGAGAAGGAAAAGACTAGATATATAAATAAAATAAGATTAACAAATGTTAGCTAGCAAGAAAAACATGTAACAACAAACTGTTGTACTATACCAGTAGGTTTGAAATATTGGCACACATTTGACATCAAGCTGGTTGAACACTTGCTTGCTGTGGCAAATGTGTGAGGCTGGGCCCAGATCTTTCAAGGTTAAGTCGTCTGTAACAAATGCAACCTTTCATTTACCACAATAAATGAATCCACTTACACACAGTGCAGCACCTGCTCACTGTACCGCCATGGTGCTTTAGAGAGCAAAGGTACTGATGCTGATATATTTTAAAATGTCTTTGAATTATGCTGATGCACAAAATTAGAGCACAGTGGGGCAGTCTCTACTGCTGCTGCCTCATAAATCCAATGTCCTGGGATCAAAGTCTACATTTGAGCCCGTATTTGTGAAGCGTCTCAGAATTACTCCTAGGAACTGCACTAAAAGTCTAACTATAATAAGAATATGTCCTACTTCAGAGAAGGACATTAAAAGTGTTAATGAAGTACCCTACTCTTACTCCCAGCTAGGAGCAGAAGTTCATTTTTGAGAATGAATGATGTGATTTTACAACACCATGAGCACTCATGGAAGCATTTCCTTGAAAATCATGATAACATTTTGTAGTTTCTTTATACTAATTCTAAGGCTTCACCACAATAATAATAATAATAATAATAATAATAATAATAATAATAATAATAATAATAATAATAATAATAATCGTCAAAGCAGCAGGAGAAGAAGAAGGATAACTTAATAAGGTAGGATATTGCACTAAACTGCACATAATTGTTTCCACTTCTCAACAAAAAGTAACACAAGTAATACTGTAATAAGCACTGCAACTGTAAAACCAAGTTACAAACACAGAATGAGATTAAAGACCGATAATGGGTATGTTTATTTAACAATGAACGATTCACAGCCTTCCTTTCAGAAGAATCATCTTCCCGCTGTTATGGCCATGAGAAATGTCTCATAGAATAACAGAATAACAGAAACTAGCCATGGTTTACAACATTTCTGAACTCATATTCAGTCTTCCAGTATTCCCGATCATCTTCCAGATTCATGTGCCATGTCCTTCTTCATGATTCCCTTTGTCTTCTGCAAAGCTCTATTAACCAATGCCCCGTAAGTCTACCCCTGCTTTCATGAACCTCTAAGGGTTTGTAAAGTATAATCTGAATATTTCAGGGGATCGCCCATCCAGCTCCATCTATTTTCAGGACAATACTGTATGCTGGCTATGCAATGCAGTTTGCATCCATAACCACATGTGTGTTGATACTGTGATATCAGTTTACATATGTGTGCTAATGGGACAGTGATTTTTATGTGTGTGCTGTCAATCAAACCAACAACTCCATGAAAACCAGAGATTTGCATGAATGCAGCTTGTTTTAACATTATTTCACAAGGTGTGGTAGGGAAATGTATAAATCTGCATATTACCTCATGCATTGTAAGGGCATTCAAAGTTTGGAGCAAAATTTAAAATATGGTTGCAAAGCTTCATTTTTCTTGTGGCCAAAAAGCATAACATTACGAGCACTTTCATTTTGGCTGGCAGTGCATGGCTTCTTTGCATAGAGGCAGTGATCATGTGACATGCAAAAGTTGTTACAAATATTATTATGTCTGTCAAATTGATATCTTTATTGTAAGTTCAATGTTGTCCATTGTTTCTAAAACATTTTGTGTTTCCAGGAATGTATGTGCGATCTCATCAGGAATGCCAAATTTTGACTGCACCTGGTGAGTTAGGATAGCTCAAGAGCTTTCCTAAGTTCTGGTGGCGTTACAAGTAATTTTCTAAATTAGGAAAACTGATAAAATGCCATTACTTCTACTTGCAGAAGTAGAAAAAATTTCTGTCATTATGAGGTTTCTGAGCCAGTTAAGGCTGTTTTCCTATTCTGAAACGCTTGATAAATATAGGCACTCGCCTTTGTATGTGTGGAATTTACATATTCTGCCCAAGCTTGCATGAGAATTCCTCTAATATCCTAAAAACATACAAGCAAAAATATATGGTGCTATGGATGTGTGGATATGGATAGTGCCTTGTCGCACAGCAACACTCGGGTCCCAATCCAGGCGGTTCATCGTGTTGTGGGGGCGTCAGCGCATTGTAATCAGCACATGCTCTCAGCCTGCTCCTTCTCATCCTCCTTTTCTATCTATCTATCTATCTATCTATCTATCTATCTATCTATCTATCTATCTATCTATCTATCTATCTATCACACTGTAATCAGCACATGCTCCTAGCATCCTCCTTCTCCTCCTACTTTTCTATCTATCTATCTATCTATCTATCTATCTATCTATCTATCTATCTATCTATCTATCTATCTATCTATCTATCTATCTATCTATCTATCTATCTATCACACTGTAATCAGCACATGCTCCTAGCATCCTCCTTCTCCTCCTACTTTTCTATCTATCTATCTATCTATCTATCTATCTATCTATCTATCTATCTATCTATCTATCTATCTATCTATCTATCTATCTATCTATCTATCGCCAACTAGTTATGTTTTTTTGGCTATTAAAAACATTTCAAACAAGAGTTTTCTTGAATATTCTAAACAAACAGTTGTAAAGGTTCCTTAGAGTTTAAACAGTGGTAAACTATTTGCAGCATGGTGACTAAAGGGTGTAAAGCAGGACGTCACTTCAGAAAGGCATTATGGGCCATCATGAATGAAAGCGAAAGTAAAAGTTGTGCAGAGAGATGGATATATCAGCATGAGGTGAGAGAGCTCAATAGTAGAGATGTTTTTGTATTTGTTTGGATATAAATTTGAATTAATTTCTAAGGTGACTCTGTATCATAACAAGGTGACAGTTCAGGTCGCTGTGGAGGTGTGATTTGTGTTACTTTATGTATAATTAGTGCATGAAATCTGATGGAAAGCTGTGCCCTGCTGCAGTGCTGTGTATGTAAGGTAATTTAAGAATCTTTCAGCAAATGCTCCTTTTGTGCCTGCCAACAAGAGTCAGTTTTATAGGGAATATCCAGCATCTATTAAGAGCTAGAATTTGATATAGTATAATATGAGAATGGATATGTGCCACAAGGTGAAGAAACTGAAATGTGTGGCCTAGTAAATAACAGAGGGCTGTTGAATATCCTCCCTTGCACGCTTCATAACTCGCCTTCTCTCCAAATGTACAAATGTGGAAGCCGTTGTAATTTGCATTTGTGGTTTAAAAGCTGCTTTGGGCAAAAGTATATGCCAGACGAGTGTTACAGCTCTAAAATGAAAGGAAACTTCAAACAAAGCTGTAATCCTAAATTACATTTCATAGCTGCCAACTGGAGTTTGATGTGTTTGATTCATTTTGCATATTTGCAGCAGAGTTGCAATGGCCATCATATTTGTATTTTTCACTTTTTTCTTGGTTGCTTCAGAATAAAATGTGTGTATGCATATGAGGCAGATATGAAATAAGGCTTTGTATATATTCAAGAGCATTAAATATAAATATTGTGAACAGAAAAAAGATGGTAAAGTATACAGAGTCCCCAAGGAAATCCCTGTTTAATAGCAACAGTGCTAATTAAGCTAAGACTGAAAGAAAACTAAAGAGCCGAATGCCAAAATGTTTCATGATCGTCAGCCTGCAGGCAATACTGGCTCAAATTGTCATGGTCTTTGAAATGAATGCCAACTTCATTGCGTTCATGTGATTTTTTTGGTATTCAGACAACTGGAAAGTGTGAAGATTCCAAATGCAAATTGAAAATGATGTCACTCGTCTTTGTATGGCATCTCCTCGACTCTCAGGCTGGAAGAGGAAGAGAGGTCAGTAGCTGTGTCTCAGATCCCTCGTTTCCCTCAGTTTACTTGGAGAGCAGAGTCTTTCACTTGCTCCCATGGCACATGTGTCACAAAATACAGTATTAATTTATGTTTTGCTTGCCACCATTGCGTGGCGATTAGGCCTACTGCCTAACAACTGCAAGAAAATGGGTTCAGTGCCGGGTTCGATTTTTTTTGAGTTTTGCACATTCTTCCCATGTTTTGGGTTTTTCTTCCACATCCCAAATCCTTTCATTTTAGAATAGCTGGAGACTCTAAATTGCACCTATGGAGTACTCTGCTGTCCTCTTCAGGGTTGGTTCCTTCAGTGTGCCAGTGCTGTAGGGACAGCTGTGGGCCCCCACAACACTGAATTGGACCAAGCAGGGCTGAGTCTGTTACTTTGTTATATTTATTTATGGGTGGTCCAATGGTGCAGTGGATACATTATGGTGGGTTCATTTCCTGACTTTGTCACTGTCTATGCAGGGTTGGCAAGTTCAATCCATGTCTGTATTAGGTTTTCTCCCTCATCCCACCGAGGTGCTTCTTATTTTAGCAGCCATACATCAGAACAGGTCGTCCACCTGAAGCTAAGCATGTTTGGGCCTGGAACCAGGAAAGCTTGGGTTGCTGTTGGGAGAGGTGTTAGTGAGGCCATCTGAGGGCACTTACCCTGTGGTCTGTGTGTGGATCCCAATGGCCCAACGCATTGACTACAACTGTAAAAATTAATGTTGTCCTTTGGATAAGACATAAAATTGAGGTCTATACTCTCTGTGGTTAGAAAAGATCTTTCAAAAGGAGTAGGGTAGACTCGATGTCCTGGCTAAATTGTCCAGCACAGCCTGATCATTCTTGCCGCCGATCATCTAAGCTGTCCTTACCTGGCTAACTATCTCTCTCATCCCTTCACAGCCTAATAGCTAATGTATGGTGAACGCACTGGCACAAAAATGGCTGCCATTGCATCATCCAGGTGAATGCTACACATTGGTAGTAGAGGAAGTTTCTCCCTATTGCCTTTGTAAAGTGCTTTGAGTGGTCAGAAAAGTGTTTTATAAATGTAGTTAATCCATTATTGCTTCATTTCTCAAAACTGAACTGTTTTGAGTGAGTGTATGTGTGCATGGATGTACCCTGTAATGATCTTGCTTGCATCTAGCATGGGGATGGTTTCAACCTTACATTTAGTGGTGCCAGGATCAGCTTTATCTATTCTTAATGCTAATACTGAAATAAGAATGTTATGTTAGAGTCACACCAAGAAATCTGCTGAAGCCCTCTCAGTTGTACATCTTCACTCGGAGTTGTCGGCATGAACACGGAGAACTAAATGAGTGCTCCCCTTGCTCAAGTGACCACTCTGGCTTTATATTACAAGGGCATTTTCTTTTTTGCAACGGTCTCTTTGCATGAGTGAGTAGATATCTATTCATTGCAGAGCAGTAACCACAGAAAGGAAAGACAAGACACTGTATCAATCACTTTAACAGGTTCATCTTTAAGCCATCTTACACTCTATATACATAAATGAAAATGACTCAAAATCCAAATGTCGTGAGCACATCAGCAGAAAATGGAGAAGAGGGTATTAAGGTATCAAAACACTCGGGCCAGACCAGGGACTCACTGAGTCGTCTTCCCAAAATAGGCCTTAACCCAGGCAACTAGATCCCAAACTATACTGGCAGGCTTCAATCTGTCCAGGCCTCACAAAGGGGGAACAGATTTTTAAAGATCAAAAACGTCCAAAATGTATCAAAATGCTCTTCAAGGGAGAGGAAACCATAAAAACCTCTGGCTTAAAGGACAAGGCCAATGAATAATTTTATATAAATCAAGAATGTTTTTATGTTAAACAACAAAATTATGGAAAACTAATCAGTATGTCCAAAAAAAACAACCAAGTAAAAACAAGTCCAGTCTGTACTCCAACAGAAAATCCAATAGCTAATAGCAAAAATTTAATAAAAACAGAAAATCCAATAACATAGAACGAATCTTCAAAAATATTAATGCTGGACTGGACTCTTTGTCTCAAATAAATAGGCAGAAGGTGGCCCTCCAGCTGATTGGCATGGTGGTCTTGTCTCCTGCTAATTTATTTTAAGGGTACAGGGCACATAAACTAAACATAAATACATTTAAAAAAATAAACATAATACACATGTTACAAATAATTCTCATCTCATTTTCTTAACTGCTGCTCCAGGTGAGCAAACTAAATATATAGCAGCTGTCACTCACAGTGAGGAATAATACTACACAATTTGTCACTAATTTCAATCATTTTTTTTTTCTTTGTGCGCACGTATCCCAAAATGTAACCTGCAGTATGAGCAGCCACGAAATAAGCTCTGTCACAGGTAACAAGCTAGATCAGCAGCTCGTGGGTTATTACTCAGTATTGTTCTTTGTTTGGCATGATATTTTACTCATTTTGTGGGATTTTTTTAAGTCAGAGAATCCATTTCTGGCAATTACATTTCATTTCTCCAAATAGTTTGGGAGTTGTGTAATTTTTGGCAACATTATTGATGTTTCTTTCCATTATTAGGTCTGTGTTGTCAGGTGTGTAGCCTCAGAGGTTGTAACCGATTGGTCAATAGCAGAATAGGTTAAAATGACAGCCACTGGTGCACTTCCTTATCCAATCTGCAGATTCCAAACACTTTAAAAACTTTTTGTTAATATTTTTTCTTGTTATCATCCTTCGGTTTTGACCATTTTGCTTCATCTTTTTGACCATGATTTTTTTTTCTCAAACTCTGATTTCAATGCAGCCTAATGGATCTTCCAGGTGTGACCTTTTTCTGTTTGACTGTCCATCTCCCAGTTTCTCACAAAACATTCTGCTGTCAGTGCACTGCCAGGACAGCTGGCTGTTTAACTGAGCAATAGAAACTGCAACTTCTGATTTCCAGCATCCTATGTAAACCACACAATTATGTCAACTCAGGGGGTATAGCTGCTGGGAGGCAAGGTGATAATCACTTAATGTTTATTTTAATTCTTGAAACAGGCTGAAACACATATACCCTATATTATATATATATATATATATATATATATATATATATATATATATATATATATATATATATATATATAGTAGCAGATAAGGCCTTTGTCCACCTCTTGAACCCACAGGTACCACTCCAAACACCACATGAAAGTACAATAACTATTTATTTTGTACTCACGTGCACAAAGCACCCTCCACTCCACACTACTCATATACTTAATCAAACACTAATCACAAACCAATCCTCCTCGCCCAGACACTTCGCCACCCTACCTCCCAGCTCAGTTCAATGTCTGGGCTTTCCTATAGTCCTTTTATACACCCTGACCCGGAGGTGTTCCTGCCCAACAGTCCACAGTTCCTTATTCCTTCCGGGTCAGGGTAAACAGTCCTTTTCTTCACCCCGGGAGCACGTCGTTTCTTCCTGTCATGTGACCATGATGTACTCCGGGTTATAGGGCACATAGGAGCCCATAAGCCCCCCTACAGTGACTCCTGGTAGCCCCCAAGGTATCCAGCAGGGCTGTGTGTAGAAACTACAAAGTCCACGAGGCCCTGCTGGAACTCGGGGCACGTTCGTGCTGTCCGGAGAGCTCCTCCTGGCGGCCTGGGGGTGGCGGCCGCAATCTGCGACCGGCCATCCATCACAATATATATATATATATATACAGTATACTATATATATACTGTATATTTAATATTTATTTGATTTCTATACTTTATTAATCCCTGAAGGGAAATTGTCTTTTTGTATGACCTTTGGGGGGGTCAGAGCACAGGGTCAGCCATTGTACAGTGCCTCGGATGTGTGTAAATGTGAGCTATATCTGGGTGTATATCTCTATATACAGTATAAAATGACAAAATGTCTGATGTCTGGCATCTGTGCCTGGGCATAATGTTCTCTGCCATCCACAAGAGGGCTGCAATGTCCAATGAACAAAGTCAGCAAGACGCACAAAGAAAGAGGGGCATAAGGGCTAGAAGTCCGATGAACAGTAGCAACAAGACACAAAAAAAGAAAGAGAGAAGCAGGGGCTAGAATGTCCGATGAACAAAGGCAACAAGACACACAATGAAAGAGGGTTATAAGGGCTGGTGTATCCAGTGGACAGAGGTTCCTAAAAGCACGACTTGATTCTAACAAATAGACAATGAAATAGCAGATGCCCTAAACTTACATTTTTTCTGAGGTGTTCACAAGTGAGGAAGTGGATGACCTCCCAGAGGTAACAGGGACTACTAAGGAGGTACTGAGGGATTTGGAAATTGTAGAGGGAGAAGTGCTGCTCAGATTAAATAAGCTGAAATCAAACAAATCACCAGGACCAGATAATATTTACCCTCGGGTTCTTAAGGAGGCTAGCGAGTACAGATATAAACCCTTGACACATATTTTTAGGAAGTCACTGCGCACTGGAGAGATTCCGAAAGACTGGAAAATGGCAAATATCATCCCATTATATAAAACAGGTGACAGGACAGATCCAAGCAACTATAGGCCAGTAAGCTTAACATGCATCACAGGCAAATTGATGGAAGGAATTATTAAGGATAAGATTGAGCAACACCTGGCAATGACAGGAGTTATTCTGAACAGTCAGCATGGTTCAGAAGAGGGAGGTTGTGTTTTACTAACATGCTGGAATTCTATGAGGAAGCAACAAAAGTATACGATCAAAGTGGAGCAGATGATATTATTTATCTGGACTTTCAGAAAGCATTTGATGAGGTGCCACATGAGAAGTTGGGCATCAAATTAAAAGAAGTGGGAGTTCAGGGTGATGTTTTTAGATGGGTGCAGAATTGGCTCAGACACAGGAAGCAGAGGGTGATGGTGCGAGGAACCTCATAAGAACTGGCCGATGTTGAGAGTGGTGTTCCACAGGGGTCAGTGCTAGGGCCGCTGCTATTTTTAATATATATAAATGATTTAGATAGGAATATAAGTAACAAGCTGGTTAAGTTTGTAGATGATACCAAGATAGGTGGATTAGCAGATCATTTGGAATCCGTTATATCATTACAGTAGGACTTGGACAGCATACAGGCTTGGGCAGATATGTGGCAGATGAAATTTAATGTCAGTAAATGTAAAGTATAACACATAGGAAGTAAAAATGTTAGATTTGAATACACAATGGGCGGTCGGAAAATCGAGAGTACACCTTATGAGAAGGATTTAGGAGTCATAGTGGACTCTAAGCTATCGACTTGCCAACAGTGTTCAGAAGCCATTAAGAAGGCAAACAGAATGTGAGGTTATATAGCACAATGTATGGAGTAGAAGTCACAGGAGGTTCTGCTCAACCTTTATAATGCACTGGTGAGGCCTCATCTTGAGTACTGTGTGCAGTTTTGGTCTCCAGGCTACAAAAAGGACATAGCAGCACTAGAAAACGTCCAGAGAAGAGCAACCAGGCTGATTCCTGGGCTACAGGGGATGAATTATGAGGAAAGATTAAAAGAGCTGAGCCTTTACAGTTTAAGCAAAAGAAGATTAAGAGGTGACATGATTGAAGTGTTTAAAATTATGAAGGGAATTAGTACAGTGGATCGAGACTGTTATTTTAAAATGAGTCCATCAAGAACACGGGGACATAGTTAGGAACTTGTTAAGGGTATATTTCGCACAAACATTAGGAAGTTTTTCTTTACACAAAGAACGATAGACACTTGGAATAAGCTACCAAGTAGTGTGCTAGACAGTAAGACGTTGGGAACTTTCAAAACACGACTTGATGTTTTTTTGGAAGAAATAAGTGGATAGGACTGGCAAGCTTTGTTTGGCTGAATGGCCTGTTCTCATCTAGAGTGTTCTAATGTTCTAATCCATTGTGCCTGTTTTACTCAATTGTCATTTCACTGTGCTAGTATGCAAATATATGAAGAAAACACGTACACTGAATTTTTGTATTACAATTTAAAGCATCAATTATAGGGATGTACAAATTATTTATTATATCTGGTGCACATTGCAAATGTACTTCTATAATATATATATTCACCAGATAAATCTTTTTTTCCATCTTTTCCAGCACAGAAATAACTTGTATCCTAGTTTTCATAAATATATAAACAGATTTGAAACAAAAAGTTTGCAATCTGCCATTTGTTTGCATGAGAAAAAATCAAATAGAGCTTAACTAATTAGATTTATTTTACTAGCTGAAAGCTCATATAATAAAATAAGGATATTTAAACAGTACTTCCTGTCCATGCAAGACTAATGTTTCACTTTATCTTTGTGCTTGGCTAATTTAGATTTATTCAGGTCTTAGAGACTAACAGAGGATGTATAATTTTGGCAGAATATTTATTTTTAAAAATACATTTGAGTAGGTGCCATAGATTTGTCTGTATTACCTTGCCAGGCAGCAGGCAGTGTTGCATGGTGACTAAAGCACTGAACTATAAAACACAGGGTCGCTGATTTCATTCCCATCACTGCCTCACTGTCTGACCTTGAAGAAGATATTTAGTATGCTGGTGCACCAGCTGCAGAAAGGATATAAATAAAAGTAAACTGCTGTAGTTGTTTTGAAAGGAAAATGTGTCATCTAAACAAATGAGGAAAAACATAATAACAAATATATTAAAACATCAAAACAGATTGCTTAGCTACCTTGTACATTTTTAAAAGGTATCCCAGCTGATTTGTTCAATTTTTAAATGAAATTTTCATGGACATGTGGAGAACATGCAAGCCCCACAAACACAGTGACCTTGCTGGGACTCTGTCCTAGTCAGTCCACTGGAGCTGTTTGGCTTTCTTTCCATATTCCAAAAATATATTGGTTAGGTTAACTGATGACTCCAAATTGATCCTTTTGAATTTGGGGTTTTGTGTGTGACTGGCACCCCCCAGAGAAAATAGTAAGGTAAAATCAGTGTTATCAATTCAAAAGCTTAATGATTAATTTTATGTCTTAGAGAGGCACTGTGGTCTCTCTCTCTTTATATATATATATATATATATATATATATATATATATATATATATATATATTCACGGCATTCGTAGTCTGTGTCACAATCTGATTGTATGGGTGGTTACTTACCAGGTAACGCTTGTGGTTGGACAGCAATCTGCTAACATCCGCCACGGTGCCCTCAGTTTGTGAGGAGCAGATCATAGAATGGTTGAAATAGTTTACTGTCAAATAAATGCAAAGAGTACACGACACGTGTTTCGCCCTCATTCTGGGCTCATCAGGCGTACACACTCCACTGCACTCCCTCTCGGGAATCGAACCTCGGACGTCAGCGCCAGAGGCGATGCCCCTAACGTTGCGCCACGGCGTGTGGTTCATTTATTTGACAGCATGTAGATCGGGGTAATTACATTCACGGCATTCGTAGTCTGTGTCACAATCTGATTGTATGGGTGGTTACCTACCAGGTAACGCTTGTGGTTGGCCAGCAATCTGCTAACATCCGCCACGGTGCGTGTACACCTGATGAGCCCAGAATGAGGGCGAAACACGTGTCGTGTACTCTTTGAATTTATTTGACAGTAAACTATTTCAACCATATATATATATATATATATATATATATATATATATATATATATATATATATATATATATATATATATATATATATATATATATAATATATCCAACCTCTCATGTGGGAACCTATCAAAATGCTGTCTAAAAATGCCATGATACATAATATCATCTGCACCATTATGGTCATATGCTTTTGTTGCTTCCTCATAAAATTCCATCATGTTTTTTAAGACACGAACCCCCATCCATCTAAACCCATGCTGACCATTCAGTAAAACTCCTGTTCTTGCCATGTGTTGCTCAATCTTATCCTTAACAATTCCTTTCATTAATTTGCCTGTGATGCATGTTAAGCTTACTGGACTATAGTTGCTTGGATCTGCCCTGCCACCCTTTTTACATAACAGGATAATATTTGCCATTTTCCAGTCCTTCTGAATTTCTCCAGTGTTCAGTGATTTTCTAAAAATATGTGTCAAGAGTTTATATGTGTTCTTAATTAACCACCTTAAGATCTCGAGGATAAATATTATCAGGTCCAGGTGATTTATTTCATTGCAGCCTATTTAAACTGAACAGCACTTCTCCCTCTACAATTTCCAAATCACTCAGTACCTCTTTAGTAGTCCCTTTAACCACTTCTATCTACTTTTTCATGTATAAAGACCTCAGAAAAATGGAAGTTTAGACTTTTGATATTTCATTGTTTATTTTAATTCCCATTTAGTATTCCTGATGCACTTTACCTCCTCCTTAACTGTTATTTTACTACAAAAATACTGAAAGAATCTCTTTGGGTCACCTTTCGCCTTTTCTGCTATAGTCCTCTCTAACTGCCTTTTAGACTTCCTAATATCCTTCTTAATTGTTGCTTTCATGCTCTCATACACTGTATAATTCACATTAATAGTCTTGTATGCCTTATATAGCTGTTTTTTCATTTGCAGCTTCATTTTCAAGTTTAATTTTTAGTTTTGACAAAAAGATTTTTGGCAGAAGAGAACATTCTGGTCACTTAGAAAAGTCGCCTGTACTTTACCTCACTCTCCTCGCTCATACTAGTGCATCCTCATTTCAGTTACCACATATAGAGACAAGCAATAGACAACGGACTAATCAATTGTGTGTTTCTCTTTATAAAAACTGACTGTTTCTTTTCCAAATATTTATAGAACATTCTGTGTGTGTAACCAGTTGTTTTTTTATTGTGTCTCTTTGTTCCAGGCCCTGGTTGTAATTGGCTGAGGAGTATTCCTGTCACCCCAGTATTGTTATGCCCCTAATGTGCTGCTACATCCTACATATTTATCCATAAAACATTCTATGAAGTAATTAAGATGAAATTTACAACTACATTTCTGCACCTACTTCTGATTTTTGCCACTGATGCTGTGTATGGCAGTCACAACTATGCTACAGTGGCTACTAATGGTCAGCCATTCCCATGGGCTGAACGCAGACTCCCTGATAACATTTTTCCAGTCCATTATAATTTGTTAATACACCCAAACCTGACAACTCTGAAATTTACTGGATCCGTCAAGATTGAAGTTGATGTGACCCATAATACCAACACGGTGATCCTGCACAGTAAGCACCTCCAGATCGTCAAGGCAAGCATAGAAGATGAAATGGATGACTCTTCACTGGGGGTAGCCTTGCAAGTGCTGGAGTACCCACCACATGAACAGATAGCCCTGCTCTCAGCAAATACATTACTGGCAGGGAAAAAATACTTTGTGTACCTCAGTTATGCTGCCAACTTATCAGAGGGCTTTCATGGGTTCTACAAGAGTACATATCCTTCAAAAGGTGGGGAAACAAGGTAAGTAATTGTTAGTGAGAAATATTTTGTGAAATATCATCATCAAATGTGAATCTAAAAGCACCATCTAATTTTATGCTTTGTTTTCAGAATATTAGCATCTACCCACTTTGAGCCCACCTCAGCACGAATGGCATTTCCTTGCTTTGATGAGCCAGCTTTTAAGGCCAACTATTCAATAACGATAAGACGAGGGGCTGAACACATTGCATTGTCCAACATGCCCAAGGTATTTACATCTTTTTGATTTTCAATTTATATATATATTTTTTTTTCCAAAAGGCAAAATGTTCTGAATCTATAAGCATAATAATTCTCACAATAAAATAAAAACTTCTGTGAATCAACACAGTGTCTGGTAGCTAAACTCTTGCCTGGTGTACAGATCAGGACAAGCTGACTTGAAAAGAGTCATGTTGAAGTAACAAATCCAAAGCAGTTTGTTAACAATGTCTGTAAGCTATCTATTATATAATAAAATAAGGTCTGTATGTCCTGTCTCTATAAGCAATGTGATTGGTCAGTTTGGCTTTCGTCTGATTTGTCACTTTTGCTTTGGTTCCTCAGCTAATAAGATTGGTCAATTTGGAGCTGAGTTCTCTGATTAGTCAGTTTAGCTTTGGTCTGATTTGTGATTTTTGCTTTGGTTCCTCAGTCAATTTTATTGGTCAATGTGGCTCAAAGGACTCTGATAGTCAGTTTGACTCTGATCTAATTTGTCACTTTTGCTTTGGTTCCTTAGTCAATCTGATTGGTCAATTTTGCACTAAGGTCTCTGATTCATCACTTTCGCTTTGGTTCCAACTTCATTAGTTAGTTTAGCGTTGGTTGCTCAGTGGTATGGATGAAGACAGGATAGTTTGTGGGTGTGAATTTCAGATCCTCAATCTGATAATTCCATGGAGAATTTCAATAACAACAAATCGAGCTGCGGATGTTCATAGATAAAGACAGGTTAAATTGTACAATTCAAACCTACCTCGTAGCATTATCCAACCATAATGATGGTGTAGAACAGTATAACTGTAGAGATGAGCAGCGAATGTGAATATTGCAGGCTTATATATTTTGAGGGAGAGGCTACAATAATAGGGGTGTACACAAGATGCTGTCAAAAAGGGGAGGTAGTATAACATTGAGTATGTCGATACAGTACATGATACTATTGTTTGATGACAGCATTAATAAAAACAGAATTATATATTTTTACTATTTAGTGAGAATAAAGTGAAGGTCAGATATATCTAACTATGTCCATTTATTAATTATTATAAAGGAAGTACTTTTTCATGCCTCAGTAAAAAATAAATTATTGTGTGACATTTCCATGGTAGCCTATAAACAGTGTTGTGCCCTGTGAGCATAGCACCTTGTTGGGATTTTATGGAAAAAAATGTTGTTTGAAACTCTTCATAGGAGGATAAAATGTCACATCCTGATTAACAAGGGGGCTTCGCCCCCTGCTTGCTTCGCTCACCAACCCTCCTGGCCTGCACTATGCACCAGCCACTTCGTGTCTCTGCCGCTCGCGTTGTGAAGAGGGGGGCTGAACACACCCCAAGGAGACACGGTCGCTCCTCTGAAACCCCCTCTTAAACGGTGATACAATGGGAAACAAATCCAGTTTTTATTTTACCTCCTCTTTGCTCAATCAGCTGCTGGCTTGCTGCTGCTATCATGCTGCGTGATCTGCATCTCGCATGGCACTTCGAACATTTAAAAGCCTGTACAGCACATGTCCTACTCTTTTTTCCTTTTATTTCCGGCCCCGGGTGTGGTTAAATCTCTTGGTACAAAGTCTCGTCTCGCAAGACGTGAGTTCTTGATATTTTTTAGTTTATAATTTAAAAACAGAATAAGAATCTGAAAATCTAACAATATCACATTAAATTTCGATAAATTCTGAAAAGAATGATACCAAACATATATATGTAGGTTTTAAAATAAGCCGATTGAAAGTGCGACAAAAAACTTGACATAAAAAGTCACATAAAATCATTGCACTTTTAGGCTAAGGATTTTATATATAGAGAGTAGATTATTTGCATCATTTACATTTTTTACGTCATTTTACATTTTTTAAACTATTGGTTGCAGACCAAAATGAAATGGGTAGCATATGGTTTGTGATGTATGTTGCCGTAGGTTCAGTCAGTCAGTCAGTCATTTTCCAACCCACTATATCCTAACACAGGGTCACATGTTTTTATTTCCCCTTCTCCTCCTATCACATGATGCTTGATAATTAGCAGCGCATAGCAACAGACACAGATGGGAGGGGTCAGGGTGAGAAGAAGGCAAAAGGAAGGATTACAGAACTCAGACAGTTCCTTGCATGAATTAACTTTCTGATAAAAAAATATTTTAGTAGGTTTTACTCTGTAGTCAAGACTTTAACGCTAACAAGCACAGAGGATCTAATTATAAGCCTCCTTGTACAGAAAAAAGTGTCAATTATGATTCAGAGAGCCTTGTAGTGAAGGAAACTAAACATGTAACATTGAGAGAAGAACATAAAAACACAAAATGGTAAAGATATATCCATTGCTTTTAAAAACTCTCGTCTATTGATGTGTGGTTTATTTTCAAAACACTGAGTTATAAATACAAACCATTTATTTAATTACTAGTCTCACTTAGACATTAAAAGCCCAACTATTTTTGATGACCATTGGAAGATTAAAACAATTGTAACTAGGGCAGGCCATTCAGCCCAACATGTTTATTCATTTTATTTATATAAATTGTCCAAAATAACATCAAGTCGAGATTTGAAGGCCCCTAAAGGCTTATTCTCCACCACACTACTTGGCCATTTATTCCATTTTTCTGTGGTTCTGCACATGAAGAAAACTTCCTAACGTTTATGCAAAAGTTGCCCTCAAAAAGTTTAAAACTGACAACAACAAAAGTGACAACTGGGATCTACTGTACTAACTCCCTTTATAATTTTAAACGCATCAATATTGTCACCTCTTAATCTCTATTTCCTTAAACTAAAAAGGTTCAGCTCCTTCAATCTCTCCTCATAACTCATACCTTTTAAATTGCTGAAGTGTGCCATAAAGACGAGACATACTCAAATAAAGGTTTGGGGCAGCCACCCGTATAATCTGGTATCCTGGCTGCAAAAGTCGTTTTATGTAAATAAACAGCACTGGTGTGCATACAATTGAGCCCAAGACAAGACTGAGGAATTAGGACAAAGGGCAGGGTTTTAAAGGGGAAGACAGGAAGTGAGGTCATAAGGATCAGGGACGTGTTCGTTCTCCATTGGTTCAGGCCCGGACGTGACATCAGAGGGGCCGGAGCCAGTAAGGACTCCTTCCATTGGCTCGGTCCCAGAAATGATGTCACGAGAGCCAGGTGGAATCTCCCGGGAATGGTCTGCAGGCAAGAAAGAAAAAGAGTCAGTGTACTCTGCCACCTCCCGGCATATCTCAGAACTGCCGTCACTCAAGCCCTTTAGCTGCCTCCCATGCGCACGTGTGTGACAAGGCCCCCCCCCCCCCCCCTCAGCCCAGACCCGTCGGGTCGGGCGACCCTAACCAAGAGGTCGTGAACTCGGGAAAGAGTATCAGCGTTGGCATGGAAAGAGCCTTGGCGATGAACGTGCAAAATCTTATATGGCTGTAGGTCAAGAAACCACCTGGTGACCCGTGGATTCGACTCCTTATGCAGGGCCATCCACTGTAGGGGTGCATGGTCCGTGACAAGGGTGAATTCCCAGCCCAACAGGTAGTACCTAAGCTGAGTAATCGCCCACTTAATCGCCAAAGCCTCCCTTTCCACCGCTGCATACCTGGTCTCACGGTCTAACAGCTTCCGGCTCAGGTACATGATGGGGTGCTCCACACCATCGACGCTTTGGCTCAGCACTGCTCCCAAGCCTGTGTCCAAAGAGTCCATCTGGAGGATGAAAGGCAAAGAAAAGTTAGGTGCCATCAAAATAGGTGCGGACGTAAGGGCCTGCTTTAAGTCACTAAATGCAGCGCCTGTCTTCTCAGTCCATACCACAATGTTCGGGGCCCTGTTCCTTGTTAAATCAGTCAAGGTCGCCGCTCTCTCTGAGAACCAGGGCACAAACCGGCGGTAGTACCCCACTAACACGAGAAAGGCTTGGACGTGCCGCTTGGTTCGCGGACGGGGCCATTTCAAAATGGCGTCTACCTTGGAGCACTGTGGCCTTACGGTACCCCGACCCACCAGGTAGCCTAAATACTTGGCCTCGGTTACTCTGAAGAAACATTTCTTGGGATTAATCCTGAGCCCGGCCTCACCATGTGTCTGCAATACCGCTTGGACATGCTGTAGGTGTTCCTTCCATGTGCTGGAATAGATGACCACGTCATCCAGGTAGACAGCACTGTATGACTTATGAGGCCGGAGCACTTTGTCCACCAGACGCTGGAAGTTTGCAGGGGCCCCGTGTAACCCAAATGGAAGGACACAATACTGCCAGTGTCCGCTAGGGGTACTAAACGCCGTTTTTTCCTTTGCGGAGTCCGTTAAAGGAACCTGCCAGTACCCTTTTGTCATGTCAAGTGTGGTCAAATATCGAGGCTGTCCAAGCCTCTCGAGGAGGTCGTCCACTCGTGGCATTGGATAGGCATCAAATTGGAAGACTTGATTAAGCCAACGGAAGTCATTGCAAAACCTTCAACTCCCGTCAGGCTTACCAACCAGCACAATGGGACTAGACCAGGGATTATAACTTTCCTCAATCACTCCTAGTTCCAGCATGCGCTTGATCTCAAGCTCCACTTCAGCCCTTTTTGCTTCGGAAAGGCGATACGGGCGTTCTCGGACAATAACCCCTGGCTCTGTCACAATGTTATGCTCAACCAGAGAGGTCCGTCCGGGGTTCTCACTGACTACCTCTTGAACGGCCCGGATAACTGTTTCCAGCTCCTGCCGTTGTCGGGGACTTAAGTCCGCACCGAAGTTAAGGCTGTGGGTGTGAGCGAAGAGTGAGCGGGGCTGGCCGGAGGAGGGATTGGGATCCCTGTCCTTCCATGGTTTCAGCAGATTCACATGATAAACCCGCTCTTTCGGCCTACGATTCGGTTGACTCACCAAATAGTCGACCAGTCCCTTCCTCTCCTTAACTTCGTAGGGGCCTTGCCAATAGGCAAGCAACTTCGAGTGGGAGGTAGGCACTAGGACCATGACATAATCTCCCAGGCGGAACTCCCGGAGAGGCGTGCCGCGGTTATAATAACGGGCCTGTGCTGTTTGGGCCTCTTCCACGTGACTTTTAAGGAGGGGCCGTATCTTTCCAAATCAATTGCGTAATTGCGCTATATACTCTAATATGTTTGTAGAGGGAAGAGCCTCTTCTTCCCATCCTTCTTTTAAAATATCCAATATGCCCCAGGGTTGTCACCCATACAGTAATTCAAAAGGGGAGAACCCCGTGGAGGCTTGAGGGACTTCCCGATAGGCAAACAGGATGAGGGGGAGGAGCTGATCCCAGTTCCGTCCATCCTCGCTGACCACCTTACGTAGCATCTGTTTGAGAGTCTGATTGAACCTCTCCACTAAACCGTCGGTTTGAGGATGGTACACCGCGGTCTTTAAATGATTTATTCTCAGTAACTTGGCAGTCTCCTTGAACGTCTCCGAGGTGAAAGGTGTCCCCTGGTCTGTCAAGACTTCCTTGAGAATACCCACGCGCGAAAAGACCCCTAGTAATTCCCGTGCGATTGCTTTAGAAGTGGCTGAGCGCAAAGGAACAGCTTCGGGGTATTTTGTAGCATAATCCACAAGGACTAAAAAGTATTTGTGTCCTCGGGCTGAGGGCTCTAGAGGTCCAACTATATCGACCCCAATTCTCTGGAAGGGAACATCAATCAGGGGAATAGGAATGAGAGGAGCATGGTCCTTTCTTGGAATTTGTCGCAGTTGACACTCCGGACAGGAAGCGCAAAAGCGACGAACCTCCTCATTGATTCCCGGCCAGTAGAAATGGAGCTTAATCCACTCCAGGGTTTTTTCAGTGCCCAAGTGGCCACCTAGGAGATGGGCATGTGCTAACTCACAGACCTGCTGCCGGAAGGTCCGTGGGATTAACAGCTGCTTTCTCTCCTGCCCGTCATGCATTGCTACACGATATAGAAGGTCGTTTTCCAACACAAAGTGAGGACCCTGTGGCATGGACTGGTTTGTGCGTTGGCCGTTGACAAGGACTACTGCATTTTTTGCAAATTTCAGGGAATCGTCACTCCACTGCTCCCTTTTAAAGGAAGCCGGCGTCTCTCTAAATTGAAACCATAAAAGGGAGAGAGGGTCGGCGCCGACCTCATGGAACGTGGTTTCCTCCCGCTCCGCCGCGGCACTGGTGGATGACGTGTTGGCACGCGATGGCCCGGGAGTTGCCATGTCACTCAGGCCGACTGTTTCATCTCTCTCTGCCGGCTGATTACACGGCGTGGAGGAAGCTTGAGACGGCTCATCCCCGTCTATAACTAGGCCCAAGTTATCCCCAGGAGTGGTATATGACTCACCGCTTTTTATTTTAGACCAGTCCCGCCCTAGTATCACCGGGTGTGGAGGCTCAGGATGGACGGCCACGGTTAACTTCCGAACTGAATCTCCATAACTGATGACACAAATGGCGGTCCTGTACCAACGGGTGTCTCCGTGGACACAGGTTATACCAGTCTTAAACTTTAACCACTGTTGCAGTAGCACAAATCGGCGGGCAACAATGGACATGTTGCTGCCGGTATCTAGTAATACAGACATTTTATACCCGTTAATGACCACCACCCCTCCTCCCCCTCCACCTGCATTCCACCTCATTCCCAAGTGGTTTGTGCGCCCGCGGCCCTGGGGACGTCGGTGCAAGCTCTGGGTTGCACAGAGAGAGGCTAGGGTTTGGGACGTACTCCGGTTGAGGTTGGCCCAGGGACGGTTCAGCTCTCCCAGGTCGGGAGGCCCTCCTTTGTTGTTCCACGAGATCTATGAGCCCTGCCATATTTATGAATTCTCTACCCCAAACCGGCTGGGTGAAGCGCTGGGGTAGTGAGTCTAGAAACAGATAGCAAGCCACCTGTTCAATTATTTGGTAGGGCGTGTTTTCCTGTGGCCATAGCCACAGCCCTACCTTTGTCCATAAGTTCAAGGCTTGTTGAGGGGTCGGCCTCTCTGGGTCGAACCTCCAGGCTTTACCTCTATTCACCTGCCAGTCTGGGGCACCCCTCGGTGGAAATCGGGGCTCTGGTTTTACAGGGAGGCGGGCACTCTCTCCCGAGAGAGCACAAACAGCCCTCTTTGCCTCCCGCTTCCGAAGCAGCCCAATTCTGTGAGCCCCTCCCGCACACTCACCGGCCTGCCTAGGTTGCCTAATGGAGCCTGCCGGAGGCAGAGCCTGCACCGGGTCACACCGATCCACGGGACACCCTCCTCGCCTGGAAACTCGGTCCCGGTACACTCCCACCTGGATGTGTTGCAGGTCCTGTCCCCTTCTCTTCCAGGACTTCTTCATCCTGCCCGCTACGCCAGTGTCATAAAGACGAGACATACCCAAATAAAGGTTTGGGGCAGCCACCCGTATAATCTGGTATCCTGGCTGCAAAAGTCATTTTATGTAAATAAACAGCACTGGTGTGCATACAATTGAGTCCAAGACAAGACTGAGGAATTAGGACAAAGGGCAGGGTTTTAAAGGGGAAGACAGTAAGTGAGGTCATAAGGATCAGGGACGTGTTCGTTCTCAATTGGTTCAGGCCCGGACGTGACGTCAGAGGGGCCGGAGCCAGTAAAGACTCCTTCCATTGGCTCAGTCCCGGAAATGATGTCACGAGAGCCAGGTGGAATCTCCCGGGAATGGTCTGCAGGCAAGAAAGAAAAAGAATCAGTGTACTCTGCCACCTCCCGGCATATCTCAGAACTGCCGTCACTCAAGCCCTTTAGCTGCCTCCCATGCGCACGTGTGTGACAAGTGTAATCTTAGAATCATAGAAGGAAAAACGATGATGATGATGATGATGATGTTGATGAGTGTTGCATGTTCATTTGTCTTTTATTTTTTTAGGTGAAAACAGTACACTTGGGTGATGGTCTTTATGAGGACCACTTTGATATCAGTGTCAGGATGAGCACCTACCTTGTTGCATTTATTGTTTGTGATTTTAAATCCGTATCAAAGATGACTTCAACAGGAGTAAAGGTAAGCTGTCATTTATGGTACTGCTTTAAATGTACATGCAGTGACAGGTCTTTGACATGTGCTGTAGTTGGTGACAGGTTCTTTTTCTTCCATCTCTTTCCCAAATAACGTCTTCAAATCTGGTTGTCTGTCTTGGCAGTGTTAATGTATTTTGTTAAAAGGTAATCCATTTTATAACTTGTGTGATAAAGGCGCTATATAGCACCTGACATGGCACAGATTGACAGAGAGGGACGTGTAAAAACACAACAAGACTTTTATTTTTCTTCAGCTGTAGGGTACGTTTTCCCCATGAACCCCACAGCCACAACACAGTCCCAAAAGCACTTAACTCCAAAACATACAACTCTCCACCTTGGCACCACCAGTCCTCCCAGGCAACCTTGTCCTCTTCCTCCCGATTCTGGCTCCTGAATGGTGGATGCTGGTCCTTTTTATAGCCCACCTGGAAGTGCTCCAGGTGCTTGCTCACCTGTTGCTAATTGCACTTCCGGGTGGGGCTGTAGAGGTGTCCATGTTGGCTCCGGGATCCATGCAGCACCCCCTGGCGGCCACCCCAGATCCCCACAGGGTTGTGGAGAACTTCATCTCCCATGGAACCCTGCGGGAAACTGAGGCACCATCGTCAACCAGGGAGGCTGCCACCAAGCGTCCCGGGGGAGGTACTGAGGAGCCCATGGCTGCTCCCCCGGAACATAAGTAGAAGGGGCGTCCCGCCACACTTGCTTATGCAGTTCTGGGTTGTGAGGAGCTGATAATGAATTTTGGTCCTGTCACATAAGGTCCTACTCAAAATTAGTAGTCTTCTAGTATTTTATAACAGTGGTTGTCAACCAGGAGGCTGTGGTTCCACTAGGGGTTCTCAGTAAACATCTGGAGAGGCTTCAAGATGACTTGAAAATAATTATAAAATTGCAAAACACTCTAATCCGAAAAAATTAAGCTAGAACAGAGGTATCAAATTTATCTTTTAAAAGTGATTCATTTCATCAGTATCAAGAATATGAAACATACAGTGCACAATAACTATCAGTTTTCTCAAAAAAAACCTTTAATGTTCATTTCATAGATTGTATCCTTGTACAAATAACTGAGCCAGAAAATTTTTATACCCACCATAAAAAGAAGCTGCCAGTGTTTGTTCGCTGTAATCTGTTCAGCAACGGCGCACAGCAGCTCCAAGACTGTAGTTAGAATGGGAACGGGCTGCATGCAATGATTCAATAAGAAGAAATGAAAAGAAGGTCACATGCCATGTTTCCATAAAGAAGTTTAGTGTTTTTGCCTGATGCCTAAGACGTGACAGTTTCACGAAGGAGCCACCACTGTGCTCATCTTTGAAAGCTGCACAGGTGTCATGGCTGGCAACCATTCCTCCCTCGACTTTTCAGATATGATGCTTTTGTCTTTTACACCGACTTGATTGTTGTATGGGGAAAGACGCATGGTCTTCATATCGAGATGATTGAGACTTTCTACTGTTTCACTGCATCTTTCACTATCAACACTACACACAAACGTGATTTGAGTCGATTCAGTTTTATTGTAAAACCTGATGTTTCTACTTCGCTTTCCATCCATTCATTATTCATTATCGTGTCTGCTTAATCCAGTTCACACTCACACAAGCCTTTATTTGTGTAAAATTGAACATTCTCTGCTGTGCAATATGTTTTTTGTTTATGTGCTTTTTAATATTCTTAACTCTACAATAAAATTGTTAAAATACCATGCATATAATTTACGTTAATGGAAAAATGTAAAATAATACAATTGTGTATAAATGTTTTGAAAGATTTCAGTTTATGCTGTACCTGACAAATGGAACCAGACCCATTATGCTCTTGAAGCGGCAGTGAAACTTCTGGAATTCTATGAGAAGTACTTCAATATCTACTATCCACTGCCAAAGCAAGGTAAGCTAAGACATACTGCAGTAGAGTTAATTGCTTTCATTTGAAATTCACAAACTAAAGAGAAAATTGGTGAGGAATAAAAGCAGCCAAGTCATTGTAGTTGAGAGATTGGCGACTAAACTTTAAGAGGATCATAGGATTGGAGTGCTAGTGGTAGAGCTGTTATTCTTGTGTTTTGTTTCTCCAGGTGAGATGTCGATGGTTTAATATGATTATCACCATTTACCCCAGTAGGTTTCAAATAAGTCAATCAAGCCAAGATTTGATTGTCAGAATATGATCAGTTCTGTGTAAAGTTTGCATGTTCTCATGAATTACTTGGTTTATCACAACATTTATTCAAGTTATTTTGGATAATCTAAGTTGTCCCTTTGGAGGTGTAAGGGTGGCTGTGTTTTCATGGGCCCTGTAATGAATTTGCAGGGTTTGTCTTCTTCATGGTGTCGTTTGTTGCTGGAATAAGCTTTGATTTTTCAAGACCTTTCTTCTCATCTCTGTTCAGGACCATTGACACTTGCACCACTGGATTCTCAGTTCTCTCCATAGGTCATAAGTCTACTCAACGGGAATGCATTCTGATGACCACTTAATGTTTCTTTTATGAATCATCTGATGTTGTATTTAATATATGGTACTATATAAATCTTCTGTTATTCCTTTTGTACTGCTGTAACTGGCCTATGGGAGACATGCAAGTAAGAATTTCACACATGACAATAAAATTGGAAATTAACCTTTAAATATAAACTGACAGTGACCAGGTCAATGCATTATCATGCCACCCAAGTAGCAATTAGTATAAAAACTACTATTTATATTTCTATACTGTTTTTCTATGTATAGAAATGCAATGAGTTATTATATTTACTTTTTCTAGGTGCAAGTTTAGAGAAAATTCAAAGTAGTCATGATACCCATCAGTCAGTTTGTATTCATCTACTGTTAGTTCTCCTGAAATTTGACAGCACTTGGTGAACTGTACTGAAAATGAAGAGTTGTCTCCAAGAACATTTTCTATGCTTTTCCAACCTAAATACACATCAGGGATGACATACATTGGACTTAGTTCTAACACTTGGCCTTCCTGAAAATAACCTGGAGATCTCTGACTTCGGCATTTCTGATCATTTTGCAGTTGTTTTTGAAATTAAGTTTTTGTGTCCTCCCATCAATTTCACTAAACCACAGCACTTTTCACACTGTATAAGTGCTGACACAGCGCGGAAATTCTGTGATATTTTTTCTGACAGTCATTTACCCTTGGTGTTAGAAGCCCCCTCTGTGTGTCAGGATATTACTGATATAATTAATCTTCTCGATCTCACTTGTACGGATACTCTGGATCTGGTCGCACCCTTAAAGTTAAGGAGAGCCAAAGAAAAAGCCAGTGTTCAGCCCTGGCTAAATGAGGCCACTCGTGCGCTCAGACAGGAATGCAGGCAGGCTGAACGTAGGTGGAAAAAGGACAAACTGCAGGTCTCTTATGAAATTTTTAGACCTTGCTGGAAGTCCTATGAAGAGGCTGTGAGATCAGCAAAATCATATTTTTTATCATGTTTAATTGTGAATGCTGCCTCGAGACTTAGGGTGGTGTTTAGCACCATAAACACTCTTTTAAAGCCACCTGTCAGCGGCTTCCCTGAGAGTACGCCTGAGACCTATGAGCTTTTTCTTAATTATTTTATAAATAAAATTTAAGCCATTCGTTCCAGCATTACTCTTCCAAGTCTTGATTACTGTGGGAAGACACCAGTCACTCTAAGGCCAGTGCACAGCAAGTTTACTTCCTTTCAACCTATTTCTTCTTCTCAGCTAGCTGATATAATCCTGCATATGAAACCTTCCAATTATCCGCCTATTTTAAAAATACTTTTAGAGCGTTTAGTCCAATTGTGTTGGCTATTATTAACAACTGTCTAAAATCCGGCATAATGCCAGACAACTTTAAACATGCAATTGTTCAACCTTTGCTGAAGAAGCCCAAACTTGATCCTACAGCTCTTTCAAACTATAGCTCTATTTTTAAGTTCCCATTTCTGTCCAAAATTATGGAGAAAGTGGTTTCTTTGCAGTTAATTTCATATCTGGAGGAGAACAATATATATGATGTGCTTCAGTCAGGTTTTAAAAAACTTCATAGTACTGAATCGGCTCTGCTGAAGGTAACAAATGATATTCTATTAACTTTGGACTCTGGCTCTTCTGCAATCTTGATCTTGCTGGATCTCAGTGTGGCATTTGACACAGTGGACCATGGAGTTCTGTTAAAATGGCTTGAGGATGAAGTAGCCATTCAAGGCTGTGCACTGAATTGGTTCGTGTCCTACCTGAAAGGCAGATCTATGGCTGTTAACATAGATGGGAATTTCTCTCAGCCAGCTCTCACACAAGGCGTTCCTCAACATTCTATCCTGGCTCCCCTTCTATTTTCTCTTTATCTGCTCCCCTTTGAGGGTCATCTTTTACAAACATGATGTCACGCATCATTGTTATGATGATGATACGTAGTACCTCAAAGTTAGTTCTGACATCACGTCATCTGTAAAAAAGCTGTTGAAATGCTTTGAGGATATTAAATATTGGATTCTTGCAATTAAACGAAAATAAAGCAGAAGTCATTATTTTTGTTCCTACTTCATCTGCAGTTGAAGTCGGCATGCACTTAGGACCTTTGGCAGCAATGATTCATAATGATGACAGAAACCTAGGTATCATCTTTGAGTCGTCACTAAGTTTTGAAAAACAAATCTCCATGGTAGTAAAGTCCAGTTTTTACCAACTGAGGCAAATTTCTAAACTAAAATCCTTTCTATCACAGAAGGACTTGGAAACAGTTATTCATGCCTTTATTACATCTCGTCTAGATTACTGTAATTCCTTATATGTGGGTCTGCCAAAAGCTGCTCTGTCGCGCCCTCAGCTGGTTCAGAATGCGTCAGCTAGATTTTTGATTGGGTCGAGAAAACAGGATCACATCTCCCCCATTTTAGCCTCTCTCCACTGGCTACTGGTGAGGTGTCGCATTGATTTTAAAATCTTGTTCTTTGTTTTTAAAGCCTTACATGGTCTCACTCCAAAATATATCTGTGACCTCCTTCACCCCTATGTGCCACCAAGAGCACTGAGGTCATCTAGACGACTGCTCCTTGTAGTACCAAGATCTCGGCTGAAGTCGAGGGGAGACAAGAGCTTTTTCAGTTGTTGCTCCTAAGCTTTGGAATGACTTACCTCTGCACATCAGGTCTTCATCCTCGATCGAGGTTTTTAAAAGTCCGCTTAAGACCTACTTGTTTTCTTCTGTCTTTCATTGTGTATGATGGGATTGTGGTGGATGTTACAATTGGTTGTTTTATTAATCTGCTTTTGCATGATTGTTTGTATTGTGTTTATTTTAATGCTTTTTTGTACAGCACTTTGGCGCAACCTCTATTGTTTTAAATGTGCTTTTATAAATAATTAATCTAATCTAAAATATAATCAAGTGCTTTTTCTTGTTTTTTGCTTTTTACTTTCTCGTATACAAAGTATAGGGAAAGTATTGTAATTGTCCAAAAATTCGACCTCGAGATTTTGATGAACCTCAACGTTTTGGACCTCCCTGAGTCCGAAAATACAGTTTTTGGAATTATGTCTGTGTGTCTGTCTCTCTGTGTGTGTGTGTGTTTGTATGTAAACACAATAACCTGAGTACACTTCCACTTAGGTCAACCAAATTTTGTATACAAGTATTAGGTACAAAATTTAGATTTCTGTTGACTTTTGGGCTTTTGATAATTGTTCAATATATTATTAATTTGATTTTATTTGTTGTTGATGGTTCTTTAATGTACATAATATAAAAATATATTCATCGTCTTGCTGTTTACTCCTCAAATATCCATCCCCATATCTGAGTATACAAGAAAGTCGAGGGGACACCACTCATGCTTTTTTATGATAATACTTTTCTGCTGCCTATAGACACATTTCATGATCCTAATGGGCCTACACCTGATTCAGAACTCCTTTTATTTTATTAGAACATGATAAAAAATTTTGACTAGAACAGGCTGTTCAGTCCAACAAAGCTAGCTATTCCTATCCACCAGAACAACATCACATTGAATTTTGAAAGTCCCTAAAGCCCTACTGTTTACTTCACTACTTGGTAGCTTATCCCAAGTGTCTGTGGTTCTCTTTGTGAAGAAAAACATTCTAACATTTGTGAAAAATTTACCCTTAACAGGTTTCCAACTGTGTCTCAGTGTTCGCAATGAACTCATTTTAAAATAACAGTCTCGATCCACTTAGGCACTTCAATCATGTCAGTTCTTATTCTCTGTTTGCTTAAATTGTAAAGGTTCAACTCTTTTAATCTTTCCTCATAATCCATCCGCCGTAACCCTGGAATTAGCCTAGTTGCTCTTCTCTGGTCTTTTTCCAGCGATGCTATGTCGTTTTTTTGTAGCCTGGAGATCAAAACTGCACACAGTACTCCAGACGACTCCAAACGGTAGAAGCAAGCCCAGGTGTCTAATGCCTGCACTAATGAAGCAAAGAAACACACCTCAGTCATCACAAACATCTGTGATACCAACTGTCTCCAACACTGGGTGCCCAGAAATTGGGGGACTGTGTAGAAAAAGTGTTGTCATTTATACGTGGTGTGACAGAAATGTATGCAAGTACCCTTTTTGTCATGTCTCAATTATTTGATTTGTAATTTTAAGCAGAGGGGTAAATCAAGACAAGAAAAAATGTGTCTTACATATACAGTACTGTATACATGCAAGTAAGAAGTTCATTGTGTCAATAAACCTGAATTTGAAGTCTTTGGGTCAAAGCTAGAAAAAACAAAATGAAGAAAGCACAAAGTATACTGACAGAGTGAATCAATCTCAGGTCCTTGGAGCTGTGAGTCATCAGCACTAATCACTCTGCCGCCATGGCACCCTCCACTCTTTCATAATTCACTATAATCCACCTACAAATTTTTTTTCTTCCCCCTCAGATCTTGTTGCCATTCCAGACTTCCAGTTAGGAGCAATGGAAAACTGGGGCCTAACCACTTATCGAGAGACTTCCCTACTTTTTGATCCTCAGACTTCCTCTGTCTCGGATAAACTGTGGGTCACCTTGGTGATCGGTCATGAACTGGCTCATCAGGTAAGACGCCTATTTACGGTTCTGAAGATACTGGAAGTGAAGCAATGCCTGGTTCACATTTTGCTAATCATTTGTGCTTATCTATTTGTGGCAAACTAGATAGATAGATAGATAGATAGATAGATAGATAGATAGATAGATAGATAGATAGATAGATAGATAGATAGATAGATAGATAGATAGATAGATAGATAGATAGATAGATAGATAGATAGATAGATAGATAGATAGATAGATAGATAGATAGATAGATAGATACTTTATTAATCCCAAGGGGAAATTCACATACTACAACCAAAAAGAAAAAAATGGCATCCATTGCTTTCTTTCCCAGGCCTGACTAGCTCTATAATCATTGCATGAAATGTGTGCAGAAACATTTACTACTTTCCTGGTACCATATTCAGAGAGTGTGAATGCAGCTCTATAAGTTGATATTTACTACATGGAATTGACTCTTGTGGTATCTACAGCACATCTAAACAAAACTGACTCTTAGTTCCAGATTTTGAATGCGGACAAAATGTTTATTCTTATTCTCTCACGAAACTTGAAATATTTTTGTCTCAGCATAATATATTCTATTCTTCCTCCGTCTAAAGACCGAATGATTGACAGCCCTATCACATCTGATGTCACTTCCGTTTAAGTACAGACCAGGCAGGGAGATTTGGGTCCGGGGGGACGGACACCGGAAGTAATGTTAGAGGTGGTAGGGCTGTCAATGATCTGGCATTGGTAAACAGTGCCACCTTGTGGACTGGCGAGGAATTACCACCACCAGAGCCTTTAAGTTATGCCCAAGGCACACATGTGTTACTATGTATGTTGTAACAATAATGACCATATGACATTGCGAAGGTTTGGCGCAACGACCCGTATAATTGTTCCCGGCTGCAAAACTTATTCAATATCAAGTTCATGTTCACATGACTCAGTCCAAAACAGAACTAACTCAGTATTAACAAGATGGCAGTTTTAAAGGCCAGTAAAGGAAGTGATGTCATCAGGACCGGAACCAGAAGTGACGTCATTGGCTACCCCAGAGCCGGGCGGGATTTCCCTAGACTGGTCTGCAAGAGATCGAGAGAGAGAATTAGTGCACTTAGCCACCCCCTGGTCCAGCGTGGAATTACATGTATTCGAGCCCTTTAGTTGCCTCCTAAACACGTGTGTGCGATAATGTATATATTGTAAAGGTGGCTGGGTATGTAGACAACATGGGAAGTCAAAGGTTAATATTAACAAAAAAGACAGCAGGCCAATAGCGTAAACAAAAAAGAAATTTTAAGGTATTATCTCTCGGGTAACAATTCAGGAACTCTGCCCTTCAATAATGTCAGTTTGGTATCTGACCCCACCATCCGGGAACTGGCCAGCTTCATAGAACTGAGACCGCAAGAGGCAGGGTTTGCTCTGGGTTTTGGGGCAGGGTCAGTTGTCCTTCTCTGGCACTTTGTATTAGCTGTGGAGGAGGAAGAAGATAATATTAGTGTCAGCTCATCCTCTTGTCCTAGAGAGGAACTGCTTACCTCACTAAAGTCATGAAGGTGGTGCCCAGATGTACATGTGTGACAAAATAAAATATATTTACACACACTGTATATTCTCTCTCTTGTGCTTCTGTAAACTTTTCTATCTATCTATCTATCTATCTATCTATCTATCTATCTATCTATCTATCTATCTATCTATCTATCTATCTATCTATCTATCTATCTATCTATCTATCTATCTATCCAGAGTCTGACTTTTTCCTATCCAAAAGTAGTCTGACATATTTTTTGGTGAACGCTCAACGACTGTAGAAGTATTTATATATTTCTTACATATTCCTTTTTTCTTTATATCAGTTTTAGACTGATGTTCTGATGAAAGCAATGTCTATTTCTCTGCTTTCTAAAATTTCCGTTAAATACATGCTGTTGGCTGTTATTTAATTGCTTACTGTTAGGTGTGTATGGCTCTGTAATGGTGTTTGCTTTCAGAAAAGCTTTATTGTGATTGGCTATGCTGATTGTTTGTTTAGATCATCGAAAAGGTCAGAGGCCAACAGTTGACATCAACCCCACCTAAAGTGGCAGGACTGGGTGAACTTCTTCTTACTTTTGCTTCAACAAATCTGCTTAATAAAATACCCATCTAGATAGTAAGAATTCTAGATAGTAATGCGCCTTCAACAAGTACTATAATGGAGAAGGTAAAATAAACAATCCTGGCAGTCTTCATGGAGGGTTATATTTTCAGCACACTTGCCTGCCACCCAAAATATTCATTAGTTGAGACTCCAAGTACATAAATGCAATGATTATCCCATAGTAGCCTCCACTGCCAAACAGTCACCAGGTGGCTTGGCTTTCAAAGTGAACCCTTAACCCCCAAAAGGATTTAGGAATCATTAGACAAACCATTTTTTGTTACTTTATTTCATAGAATAGCTAAACATTTTGCTTTTTTTCAGTGGTTTGGCAACCTGGTCACAATGGAGTGGTGGAATGATATTTGGTTGAACGAAGGATTTGCCAGATACATGGAAATTGTTTCAGTTGAAGCCACATATCCTGAACTGCAGGCGGTAAGAATTTTCTACACCATACAGTGCATGCTTTGGTTAGTTCAACACTCACACAGTTGTGTGGGAATATACATGCACAGTCACTATTCCCCTTTTACTACATCATCAATCCCCATGCCTCATTACAATTTGATCATGAAGATCTAAAGCGAGTTCCTTGGACTTCATGGCTTGGTTTTTGTCCTGACATGTGGTGTGTATTGTGGGAACTAACTGTATATACACAGGTGTGTGTCTTTCTAAATGGTCTCTAATCAATTTTGGACTCCAATCAAGTTCTATACACATTTCAGGGAGAAATAAATCAAACTGGATGCATCTGACCACAATCTAGAGTCTGACCACAAAAGGGTCTGAATACTAACAGGAATGAGAGGTTTCAGCTTTTGATTTTTAATAAATTTGCAAACATTTCTGAAAACATGTTTTGGCATTGTTATTATGGGTCATTGAATGTAGTTTGATGAGCAAATTCATCCATTTAAAATTAAATCTACAACGCAAGAAAGTATGCAAAAAGTGAAGGGTGGCGGCACAGTGGCGCAGCGGGTAGCGCTGCTGCCTCGCAGTTGGAAGACCTGGGGACCTGGGTTTGCTTCCCGGGTCCTCCCTGCGTGGAGTTTGCATGTTCTCCCCGTGTCTGCGTGGGTTTCCTCCGGGCACTCCGGTTTCCTCCCATAGTCCAAAGACATGCAGGTTAGGTGGATTGGCGATTCTAAATTGGCCCTAGTGTGTACTTGGTGTGTGGGTGTGTTTGTGTGTGTCCTGAGGTGGGTTGGCACCCTGCCCAGGATTGGTTCCTGCCTTGTGCCCTGTGTTGGCTGGGATTGGCTCCAGCAGACCTCCGTGACCCTGTGCTCGGATTCAGCGGGTTGGAAAATGGATGGATGGATGGAAAAGTGAAGGGTTCAGAATTTGTTGTATAAGTGAAGACTGACCGATTGGAAATTTGTTGTGTCAGACTTCAGATCAATAAGAGACAATCAATGAGTCTTATCGCTCTTTATGACACTAACAAAAGAGATTTATGGTGGGAATTTGTTTTTAGTTTGGGCCACAAAGCCGGTATAATGATAAAGCAGTAAAAGGTTTCTTCATGTGTATATTATATGATGACTAAAGGAGTCTCATAAATGAGAGAGAGAGAGAGAGAAAGAGAGTTATAATACTGCCTTAAATTGGGTGACAGCCATTATCATACCGTGCTTTGACTGTCTTGCATCTTCCAATGTTTTAAGAGAACTAATAACATAAGAGAAAGTGAGCTGCTTGAAACATGCTGGCTCATGACATCGACAGTTATAAACACTCTGTAGCCCAGCACTCTGTGCTCTTCATCATGGATTGTCTCGGTAACATCTGTCACATCAGCACTACCTGGAAGAGCTTGCTTCACTTAGGCTGCCACTGACATGAAAACAGATTTCTTCCTGATGATGTTGTTTAATTGTGATACTGAATATTTATTTTCAGGATGACTATTTGTTGGGCACTTGCTTTGCAGCCATTGGTAGGGATTCCATGAACTCATCACGTCCTATTACAACTGCAGCAGAAAGTCCCACAGAGATCAATGAGATGTTTGACACTGTGTCTTATGAAAAGGTAAAATGACGGTATGCTCTACTAGCTATCAGTGTGTGATGCTTCTTGAAAGGTTTTGCCTTTGTTTTCCAAAATCTATTAAAATTTGATATTAACTCTTATGTTGCTGTTATATTTTGATATGAAAAACCAGCTTGATGTATCATTAAGGTATGCCTTGTGGTGTTTCTCTGCAAGTGGAGTAATGCCAGGAGAGCCAAAGTAATTATTAAGAATAACGCATTCAAGAAAATATAAAACAAATATACTAATAGAACCACATAGAAATTAAATTCAGCCACCTATATGGGTCTGTCATCACAGGTACTGTTTTTAATCCCCTTTTGACCATTTGAGGTGCCTTAGTCATTTACTCTCCTTGCCAGTACCATCAAAACACTTCCTTCTCACCCTTCATTTTTCTCTCTTTTCTTTATCTCTGCCTCTGTTGCGCAACAATGGTCTCTGTCTTCCTCCTGCCAGTGAGCCTTTGATCCTCCTCTCCTCCCAACTCTAGTCTAAATTAGTAGTCTGGCATGAGGTGGACTTACACACGACCCCCAAGGTTATATGTTCATTGTCTGTGAGTTTTAAAAACCCAAAAAATTATAATCTATTACTAGTGAAACATATGGACCTACAGTCTTTAATAAAAGGCAAATAAAAACTGTTTTCAAGATACCAAGTCCACATCCCCAATCCAGAAAAGAAAACCAGGGGCAGAAGCAAAATAAATCCAGAAAACCAGAAAATTCAAGAAAAATAGCAATGCTCACAAACTCTTTGCACTGTTCTCTTATTCCAGTGACTTTTCTCCTCTGGTTTAGTAGTCAGAGGGAGAGCTCAGGACTTGTGATGGCAGGGTGGCACCCACAAAGCACAAGGAATATCAGGACATTGAAATGAGCAGTATATATTTACAAACACCACCGAAAATACATAAAAATATGAAATATAATTATTCAAAACCAATAAAAGTAACAAAAAAACACAAACACATGTTAATGCCTGACAACTGTGTATGTCACACTATGTGACTAGCAGTCATAGAAGCACACCTAAACTGCCTGCAACTAACCTTACGTAAATTAAGTCTGTGACCGAAAATCGGTGAAAAAGTTGTGTAATGTAACATGGTCTTTACGTTTCTGATTCACTGTCTTTGACTTCCTGATTTCCACCTCATTTTCTCATCATTTCACCTTGTGCCTGCCACTATTATATCATCTTGCAGTTCAACTATATAATAGAAAACATAATAGTGTAAAATGATACAGATCCTGATAGTCAGTTTTCCCAAGCAAGTTGCCTCCCGTTACAATGCAACACAGTCACACTTCTACCAGTTGGTGACTGCTTGCTATCACCAAGTGGACTGGAGTTTTTTTCCCAGCCTTCTGCCTCCTGACTTTATCTTTACAACGTTGGCATGGTTCCATATGACCCCATTATAAGGTCATGTACTGTCTCCAACCAGTTTTCTGACCTCTTGTCCATTTGTTCTTTCTTCATAAGAATCTCTGGCATTTGCTGGGGAAATCCATACTCACTAAATCTATGCTCACTGGTGGTATCCTTTTTTCACACTGTCATTGATTTGCATTCCCACTGCTCTTGTGGATTTGTCTTTTCTCTATATTAGCCCATGCCTGTCCTGTGCTACACTAGTGTCAACCCCTTGGTAGGTGGTCAAACCTTTCAACTTCTAAGAAAATATATACAACCAAATTCTTTAATTCTCCTTTAAGCAGTATGTAAGATAAAGGGAATGTGATCTGCCAAAGCAAGTTAGTTCAGATATCTGCACACATATTATATAAAACTGTTTAAGTTGTATGGTACTGGTCTAATGAAAAGTGTTACATGCAATACTTGTTAACTGATGCATTCTGTTTAACATGTAAATGTCTATTTTTATTTTAAGAGATACTAAAACCAATAAGCTTTCTACTTTGATCAAAAAAACAGGGGGCATGCATCCTTCACATGCTAAGGAGCTATTTGTCCAAGGACGTCTTTCAGAGCGGGATTGTCCGCTACCTTCGGAAATACAGCTACAGAAATGCTAAAAATGAAGACCTCTGGAACAGCATGGCTAACGTAATTTTCTTATTTAATATATTGGACCATTTAGTCTTGATGCTTTTAGAGAATTTTATTCCAACTTCTAATATAAAAAAATGAATCTGTTGTTATCAAGTGACTGTTGAAATGACACAAATGTAACTTGAAAAGTATTTTTACACTGCTAGAATATTGTAACAAAAGACACAAAACAAAGTCAAAGTTTTGGGGACCGTCCCCATTTAGTGAAGGTTTGTCGAAAAAATTATAGCTTGGTTTTTATAGACTTCAGTCCAAAACAGAACTGATCAAAGTAAGAATGGCAGACATTTATATTATGAAGTAGCAGGAAGTGATGTATTAAGCAGGTGGCATTCTGGGAACCAGAAGTGACATCATCTGGAGGTGGGACTTGGAGGGTTGGAACCAGAAGTGACATCTTAAGCCAGAAGTGGTTATTATTGTGGTGATTCTTCAGTTGTTCAGTGGAGAAAAGAGGAGAGAGAGTTAAAGTACAGTGGCAACCCCTGGTCTGGCAAGTAGTTACCATTATTTGAGCCCATAAACTGTCTCCCATTCGCACGTGAGTGACAATATATATTAATGTTGGGGGACTTGTGACTCATTAGCAGTTAGATGGGTGGATGGATAATAAGTTAGTAATTTTACTAACACATATGAATGTAAAAAAGTAAGTGCACCACATTAAATGTTTTTGCCTTTTTAACATATGTTGACATATCGAGATCTCATCTTCATTTAAACAATAACTATGGATGGATGAAAGGTGATATAACAGACATCATGCCACATTTACATTTTGTAAATCCATTGTTTAATTTAAATTAACATAAATGTAAATCTCATCAGTGGAAAAAATAACTACACCCCTAAAATTTGAACCATGGTGGCCAGGTCAGATTAGAAAATCATTATAGAGGATCTTGTCTAAATCTGTTTCATTTAAACTTCAGACATTTAGTTTTGTTTGCTCTTTGTTGTTGAAGTGTGTGTTAACACCATCCCGAGATCGAAAATGCTCCCTGAGACCTTCAGAAAAAAGTTTATAGATACCTAGGAGTCTGAGAAGGGAAATAAAAAGATCTCCAAACAATTAGAAGTTAGCCACTCCACTGTCTGGAAGATCATCTGCTGCTGAAGTGCTGAAGATTTCAAACAACTGTCAACTTGTCAAGGCTAGGCTGTCCCAGAAATTTCAGCCTGAGAGTGGAACTCAAGATGCTGAAAGAAGTCTCTAAGGACCCCAGAATTTTATCACATGATGTCCAAGTAGCTCTTGCCACTGTTGAAGTTATAGTGCATTAGTCTAACATTAGATACAGGCTACACCAATTATTTGTACATTGAAGATGTGCAAGAAGAATACCTCTGCTGTCCATAAAGAACATCAGGGCAAGACTAAACTTTGCCCATGAACACCTACACAAAGAACAGGACTTTGGAACAATGTACTCTGAATAGACAAGGCAAAGATAGAGTTATTTGGCCACAGTACAAGAAGACTTGTTTGGTGAAAAAACAAAGGCAGCATCTGACCAGAAGAACCTGATAGCAGTGGTAAAGTATGGTGATGATAATGTTTTGGATTGGGGCTGTTTGCTGCATCATGGCCAGGGCAGTTCACCATCACAGAATGCACCATGAAGTCCTTATTTTACCTTAGGGTGCTTGAATACAATGTGAGACTATCTGTCAGTAGTTTGAAGCGCAACTGAAAGAGGACCATGCAACATGAATATGACCTGAAGCAAACCAGTAAATCCCCAATAAATGGCTGAAAAGAAAGAAATGGAGGGTTCTGGAACAGCCATGTCAAAGCCTGGATTTGAAACCCATCGAGATGTTATAAGGGTGATCTGAATAGGACTGTGAACAAACGACACCCCTCAAACTTTGCACTGCTGAAAGAATTCTGCATGGAGGAGTTGGAAGAACTTCCTGTTCTGTCAGTGAACTGGCAAATAAACATTTGAACAAAAACCAGGAGATGCACATAAAAACCAAAACAAAAGAAAATATAAAGTGAAATGAAACCAAAGTCCAATACAAGGGATAATAATCATGGTCCAAGATTGTCCTACCCAAAAGTGCACACGAGAAAAGAGTACAAAGATAAACATTGAATATTTCAGAGATTTGGTATCCGCAGGTCACTCTTGTATCCTGTTGTGTCGATTATGCATGGGTCCCATCATCAGAGGCCACACCCCTAGCAATACTGGAAGTGGACCTAACGTTGCAAAAAATCATATAAAGTCATGACTATTTCTCTCAATCCGTGTCAGAGACCATTAGGAAATTCTGACTTGAAGGGTCAATACCAGCTTTGGAGCCAAGGGGTGAATTACTTTTTTACATATGGAAGTGAAATATATGTTAATTTTTCACTGGATAAATTATTGCAAAGTCAAATTTTCATTTATTTTTTTGAATTACATCACCTTTATTTAAAGATACAGTTTAAATGAGTATCAAACTTTGATATGACCACATATGTTAAAAATTAAAAAACATTTCATTCCATGGGATGTACTTACTTTTTTCATATGACTGTAAATACTGAACATACAAACAATAAAACACAGTTGAATGAAACAGATGGGTTCTCTAAATTCAGTATGGAATTTTTTTTGCAGACCTGCAGTGATGAAGATTTCACCTCAGGAGAATTCTGCTACAGCAGCAATCAAGCATTCAAAAACAGAGTACGTAAAAATTTAAGAGATGATCCGTTTGAATGTAAGTGTGGAAGTTGTGCTTGTGTAAACAGTAGCATGTTGTAGTTATCAAAATGGTTATTTAAAACTGGAGATAGGCCAAGACATCATAAATTATTAAAAAGGCAACAGATCAAAAAGCAAAAGAAAACCTCCAGACAAGTAAAACTGCTCAACAAGATAGCCTTCTTGTGTCGATGAGTTTTTCTTTTAAGAGAACTGCTGACAGAGAAGAATATGGATTCTGGTTTTTTGAAGATGACCACTGTTATGTCATGCCAACAATACACAGCAGAACAGATAGACAAAATGGCACTGGTGGGCTCATCATCAACATAATTCGTCAAAACTGTAAAAATAATTTAAAAATGATAAAAAATTACTTAATTCCTGATATTGGAAAGAAACCTAAAATGGAACCAGAAGGTATTTATGCTGCAAAGAGAATCGAAATACATTGGAAAGTAGCCTATATTTGGATGCTGCATCTTGGGTAAGTCTTGAAGTCTGGGTTAGAGTACATAGAGTGGATATTAGAGGTTGGGGAATACTTAAGTGTTTGAATGACAACAGTCACTTAAGAATAATAATACCATTCATCCATCCATTTTCCAACCCGCTGAATCCAAACACAGGGTCATGGGGGTCTGCTGGAGCCAATCCCAGCCAACACAGGGCACAAGGTAGGAACCAATCCCGGGCAGGGTGTCAACCCACTGCCGGACACACACACACACACACACACACACACACTAGGGCCAATTTAGGATTGCCAATCCACCTAACCTACATGTCTTTGGACTGTGGGAGAAAACCAGAGCACCCAGAGGAAACCCATGCAGACACGGGGAAAACATGCAAACTCCACGCAGGGAGGACCTGGGAAGCGAAACCGGGTCTCCTTACCGCAAGGCAGCAGTGCTACCACTGCGCCAGCGTGCTGCCTGAATAATAATACCTTATAAATTAAATTTATATTTATAGTATTGCTCACATAATAAGACTAGACTGCTGTCCTAATGTGAAACCTGTTTAACAGGTGAAAAATTACATTTTTTCTGTCTTGGTTTAAAGCAGTGGTTCTTAAACTTTTTCATTGTGACCCTATTTTGCCTTTCTTAGTGTCTTCAAGACACAGTCTAGAGCCAGGTTGGGGCCACCTACACTCATATCTGAGGAAATTTGCTGCCAACAATCACGACCAATAGAATAAGAAACAATACTTTAGAGTACTGCTGGCATGATAAATGCTAGAACAGAGTTTTCAGTCACAATCAAGGATAAATAAATACACACATACATACAAATGTAGCACAATTCGCATAAAACAACTCACACAAGTACCAGTCAATCAGATCTATCCTGGCACCTGATCCAGTCTTAGAGCCTGTCTATCTCTGTTTCATTTGCCATTACAGTGATCCCTCGATATATCACGCTTCGCCTTTCGCGGCTTCACTCTATCGCGGATTTTATATGTAAGCATATTTAAATATATATCGTGGATTTTTTGCTGGTTCGCGGATTTCTGAGGACAATGGGTCTTTTAATTTCTGGTACATGCTTCCTCAGTTGGTTTGCCCAGTTGATTTCATACAAGGGACGCTATTGGCAGATGGCTGAGAAGCTACCCAACTTACTTTCTCTCTCTCTCTCTCTTACGCTGACGTAGGGGGGTGTGAGCAGGGGGGCTGTTCGTACACCTAGACGATAGGGACGCTCGTCTAAAAATGCTGAAAGATTATCTTCACGTTGCTACCTTCTGTGTGCAGCTGATCCTGAAGCACGGTGCTTCGCATACTTAAAAGCTCAAAGGGCACGTATTGATTTTTGACTTTGTTTTTCTCTGTCTCTCTCTCTCTCTCCCTGCTCCTGACAGAGGGGGTGTGAGCTGCCGCCTTCAACAGGTTTGTACCGGCGGTGCTTCGCATACTTAAAATCCAAACATCCCTATTGATTTGTTTGTTTTTCTCTCTCTGACGCGCACTCCGTTGAAGAGGAAGATATGTTTGCATTCTTTTAATTGTGAGACTGAACTGTCATCTCTGTCTTGTCATGGAGCACAGTTTAAACTTTTGAAAAAGAGACAAACGTTTGGTTGCAGTGTTTGAATAACGTTCCTGTCTCTCTACAACCTCCTGTGTTTCTGCGCAAATCTGTGACCCAAGCATGACAATATAAAAATAACCATATAAACATATGGTTTCTACTTCGCGGATTTTCTTATTTCGCGGGTGGCTCTGGAACGCAACCCCCGCGATGGAGGAGGGATTACTGTATTCAATAATTTTCCATCACAATGCATTCAAATTCTGCAATCGACTCTAGTGTCAGTACTCAGTGTGGCTCACTGAGTCTGTCACAAAACTCATGACATTTTGGAACTTACTACTCCAGTTATACACTTGCTGGAGTGACAGACACGCATCACTATATTGAACGGTCATTCACAGATAAATTTTGATACATTTTACCACTTCATTGATCAAAAAGACAGAACTCTGCACTTCTTTGGTGCATGTTTCTAGTAGGACTGCCATGTTTATATTGCTACTACGTCAACTTGTCTGCCCCATACTTCCATTTGAGAGATATTCCTAGTTTCATAGCTAATGTTGTTGCAAACTTATCAATGCCTTGTTTTCACACCCCACAGCATATTACTCTGTTCTCCCAGGGAGACAGAAAATATTTTATGAGAGAGGACCAGGAGATGAATGTTGTCAGAAAATCAGGACTTCAATAGAATCAATACTACTTTTCGTCTAGATCACAAACCAAGAATCAAAGTAAAAAAACAGAATAAAATATTCGTAGACCAAAAAGAAAAGTAATCATAAAGAATTGCTAACTCACACTTTGTTTGTACTATCTCAGATGTTTAATAGATGGGTGCTTCAACCTTTATATGGGCTCTGTGGTGAGGTCACACACTGCATGCCCTGCAGTGCTTTCTGAGAGCCATTGCCAAGGAAACTGCATCGCTAAAACACAAAAAATGACTGTGTCCATAACAGAACAAAATGGTGCCATGTAATAATGATAAAAAAATTCTAATTTATTTAGGAAGGTTCCAAAAAAAATACAAATATGAATTATTTTGGGGAGAAACAAAATCCAGATAGACACATAGACACATGGACTAAGGATCACAAAATGCAACAAAAACATTAAAGAAAATGCCAGTTCATATCATTTATAGTTTGACAACTGTTGGAAGTTTAATAAAAACAGTACTACTGTTAATTTTATGACAATGATCTTGTATAGTACTTATCATCCAATATGGAGAATTAGTCACTTAAGTGTCACACTGAACTGCTTATTGACTAAATGAGATCAAGTATGACTTTTAATGTCCAAACATTATTTCTTACAACACCTTTACAGTATGTGGTAACACAGGTACAGTATGAAGCAGTAAAAAGGAATAAGAATACTAAAGTTCTTTAAAGTAATATAAATATATAATTAATAATCATAAAAGTTGAATAAGCTGTTTTGTAATGTTGTTTGTTGCTTTCTCTAGTATAAATATGGTGGTGAACATCTAGATCTAAAAACAATGATGAATACTTGGACCTTGCAGAAGGGAATTCCTTTGGTCATTGTTGATCAACAAGATAATATTGTCAGGATCAGACAGGAGAGATTCCTGAGAGGAATTTTCCCTACTGATCCAGTGTGGCCATCTCTTCAGGAAGGGTATGTATAAGTGAACCATTATTTTGATCATACATATCACAGGTCAAAGATGGGCAATTTAGGTCCAGTTGAAGCCGTGATCCACATTTACATTTAAATATGGTAAAGGAATTGTGTCAAATATCAAATTCATTTACTCATTTTCTAAATATGCTGATTTTTGAGTCTACCCCAGCAGAATCCATTAATGGACAAACCATTCATGGGATGGAGGCCAGCACATCACAAGGCATATGGCCGACAACTCACAAATTGACCTCATTAACTTGTCTTTGGGTTCTAGAAGGAGACACGGGTACCAGAACTCTTAAGAATATACATGAATACCCTTATGACATGTATCCAATCAGTCTGGTCTTTTTTTTTTACATCATCATGATGGAGCTATTCAAATGTTTTCATGCTGATATCTAGTAGTGATTTGAATTGTTTACACACACTAATCTTCAGAAATTCACAGTTTAACTATTCCAGGAATTTAATGGACTTTCACATTAATTAAAACATTAATACAAACAAGCCACCTTAGGAAAAGAGCATTCATCTCAGTAGACTACAAACACTCTCTTTTTGCACAAGCACAGAAAATCTGTTATTTTACAGTGTTTATGGTGTTCTTCATTTAAATTTATTTTTTATTTATTCCTTATATTTTTTCATCCTGTCTTTGATGACATCATCAGCGGCATTCATTTCTAAGGAAGCATTCCCACTGCTTTATACTGCCGCTGTGCATGTGGCATTGGTGAGGTGTCAGATGCCACGTTTTGTAAGTGTGAGGTGCTGTTATCTGAACTTGACATAGAAATAAAAGGAAATGCTCTCTCACTCTCACTCTGTCTCTCTCATTCTCCCTCACACACACACTAAAAGAATTAAATGGTTTTTATTAAGAATTTACGTTTCCCAAAATAATCACTCACAGCTATAATTCTTGTTTTAAGTTATTTGGAAACCTGACTCAAATTATCAACCTGTGCTTGTTTTTGGATTTCTGTTCTGGTTGCGTTTTCAACCCTTCTCATTCGGAAATACTAAGCCAATGATATCTTGATTTCAATGGACAATCATTCTGATTGGTCACACAAACTTACTACTGGAGACAACCCTTAAGGTCAAGTACTTAAGCTGAGGAATTTCACAGCATGTGAATAATCACTTTTATGCATTCTTTTAGTTCTGACCTTCTGATTGTGAAAACATTTGAGCTAACCATAGACTTGTGAAAATAACTTTTATGATTGGTTCACTTGTATAAAATTGGCCTGTCTTCCATAAGGATGTCATGACATTTTGTTACTTAAGATAGAATTTTCATTTTTTATGTTCATATATTAACCAATATTCACATGAATATTATTTCTTCTCAGGATAAGAACACAGATTTGACTTACTCATGCCCTTAAATATCTTAGAATACTCTGCATGTATTAATTACACTATGGGTTCTCTATTCCTATCCACTCCTGTTTAATAAGGGCCTGATAACACTTCGTGGATGCCAATAGATACTGACACAAAGGCTATGTCTGCTGATTAATAAAAAACATACTGTATCTCATGTATTGTCGTCATCTTTATATTGAGGACAATACATTATATGTAAGCATATAATTGTGTCAATTCAAAACAATAGAATTAAGAGGTCAGTTAACATGTGTGACATCAAGTTTGAGTCCCATCTCACAGACCATCATTATGTTTCTTTTGTTTGTAGCATTTTATTTGTTTACTAAACATAAATTGAAATTAAATCTCCTTTTTCAGTAGGAAAATATGTTTTTTTGCAAAACAAATTCCAAAATACAAACGTGAGATTTCTATAGAAATATAAACTCTGATGCTAAAGTTAAGAGGACGAAATGAGCAGGAATGTAACTTAGTGGCTAAGGTATGGCACAGTAAAATGCTACATCAGCCCCTACCTTTAATTCATCCTTCCGACTGTGAAAGGGACACTTAACCTGCTAAATATTATTCGTACAGGACAATAAGGTACATATAGGAAGGCACGGTGTTCACCACTGCCACTTCATAGCTCCAGGGTCCTGGGTTTGGATCCAGATGCTTCCTTTGTTAATTTTGCCCATACTACATGAGGTTTCCCTCAGTCACTCCAGTTTTCCTGTCTTGTGTTACTAACTGGAAGCTCTACATAGTAAGAGTGAGCGTTGAGTGGGCCCTTCAATGGACTAGTCAGGGTTGCTTCCCACCTTGCTGCAGGTATGGGTGCCTGAAACCCTGATCTGCATAAGCAAATTAGAAAACTGGTGAAGAAATGAATATTTCTAACTTGCTTATGCAGAGTGTAGATCTTATATTTCCCATACATGAGTAAGAGACTAAATTATTTCAGATGAATTCAGAGGCAGATCCACCATCAAGGGCATTATGGGTGCGCATGACGGCATGTCGCATTTTTACCAAAAGGACTAAACATCTGAAATGAAGTTGTATCCATGTGTCAAAATGATCAAGGGACAACCTGGTCAATGTAATTATTGAAAATAACATTATGCTGTAAAAAACCATGAATATATTTCTATGTGCTTTGCCACTCATAAGGTAAATCATCAATATTCATGAGTGGAGTGCAGTTTTAATGACCCCTCCCAAGCTTGATGAAATGACCGAGTATCCAGGTACTGACATGACTAAGGGGCGATCGAGTCTAGCACAGAAACAACAAGTGGGAAATAATATGTGGGGGTCTTAATCCAGCCTTGGACAAAGTTATAGTAAAAAATTTGTAGATACTCAAAACACAGCTTTGGTCCAAGCATTTAAAACAACTGCAGTTTTTACATTAGCTCCTAATAACTAATACAAATACTACTAATACCAATACTACTACTAATACTACTACTCATAATACTACTCCTTTGACTACTTCTTAAAAAGTGAAATATATTTTAATACTTACACTAGATACACAAATTTACAAAAAATACACTATAATGTATCAATTTATCAATACATTTCTCAACTCTTTTCACAATATAACCAATATTTTTTTCAATGACACTATAAATTAATTTCATTAACACTTCTCAGCTGTTTTCAACAATATAACGAATGCTTGTTTTTTTTTCTAGGTACCTCTGGCATATACCTCTTACATATATTACAAGCAACTCAAGAAACATTCAAAGACATTTGCTTGAAACAAAATCAGGTATTATTACAGAATTTTTATGTTAAACATGTGTCCATTTGTACATTATTAACGATACGTAATCCAATTTTTAAAAATGGATATTCTTCTTCTTTTTCTTTTCTCTCTTCTATGTGGGGTTAATATGCATGATCCTTCTTCATACATCTTGGTCTGGCACCTCCTCGCCAGTTAAGCACTTTTACTTCTGATCTTTCTTTTAATCCATCCACCTCCGCTTTGGCTTCCCTCGCTTTCTCTTCCCCTCTACTTCCATTCCCATCACTCTTTTGCCCACATATTTCTTGTCTCTGCACGTCACATGTCCATACTACTTAAATCTACTTTCCTGTACTTTCTTAGATATCTCTCCCACTTTTGTTGTACCCCTGATTGTCTTGTTTCTTATTCTGTCCTTTTATTGTAACTCCACACATCCATCTCAACATTTTCATTTCTGCCACATCTAACTTCTTCTCCTGCACTCCATGTCTCATTTCTGGTGTTTACCACTGTCTTAAAAACCTTACCTTTAACCTGCACCTTATTTCATCGATCACACAATCAGCTAAAGTTATTGGGGCTGATGTAGATGATTTGACTAGTGTGTGTCAGAGGGCAATGCTAAAGAAACTGGAAATCATCTCAACTGATGACAGACATCCATTACATGTAGGACTAAACTTCAGTAAATCAGGAAGGATAGTTGCTTTGAAAACCCACACAAATTGCTCCAGAAACTCCTTTCTTCATAGTGCCATACGACTTTTCAATAAGAAATATCAGAGATAATGTTTAAGATTTTGATATATATCCTGTAACCTTTTTTTTTTTTGGTGTAAATATGCCTTACCTTAGCCTTTCTTATTTCTATTTGTCTGTTTTATTTCATTCTGTCTGTGTCTGTTACCTGTTATTAGATGCAACTGAGAAGGCAAATTTCATGTTTTCTTGTGTAAACATGACTAAATAAAGAAACCTAACCTAACCTAACCTAACAAAACTGCTGATACCTTCTTCCAATTGTTTCATCCACATTGCACTCTATGGATTATCTCTGCATCTAATTTTCCATGTCGAGCTACCACTGACGCTAGATATTGCATATAAATATACTCACTCTTTTAAATAGCTCGCCCTTCAGGTTAATTTATGAATCCTGATCATCATTAAGTGTTGTGTATTCTGTCTTCTTCCTATTTATCTTTAATCCTCTGTCTTCCAAAGCCATTCTCAATTCTCCCAGCTTGCTCTCCATTTCCATTTTTCTGGTGCTATACAACACGCTATCATCTGCAAAAAGCATGCACCATAGGGATTGGTCTTTTATCCCATGACTCAACATATCCAGAACTAGATCAAAGAGGTAAGACTTAAAGAAGGTCCCTGGTGCAGACCTACTCTAACTGCTTTTAACCTGAGCCCTCACTGCTGATACATATTGTGGGCAATTTTAACATGCTGTACTACCCCGGTACTCCTTTATCTCTCATGCACCTCCAGACCTCTTGATGTTACACTCTATCATAAGCCTTCTCCAAATCAATAAACACCACATGCAGACCTGTCTGTTTTTCTCAATCCTTTTCTGTGAGTTGCCTCAATGCAAAGACTGCATCAGTTGTTTCTCTCCCTGGCAAGCTACAGTCTGTTTAAGTTAAGGCATTCTCTGACCTTTCCTGAATCCAGATGTATGCCAAGAAGATGATATTATTGCAAAAAAAGTTTTTTTTTTCACAGAAAAATATAATGAAACAAAGCAATCACAGAAAAATAGTCCTAAGGTTAACAAGACTCAGTGTGAATCTTTTACAAGGACTCAATTAATGAATCTTGCAGAATGAAAGAAGAGGCCTCAAATCTAATAATATTTTCTACCAAGTAGATTTGTCACTCATTTTCACTCTCTGTGGGGATGAGTAGAAGATACAAAGTCTTAGGGTCAAACCATGATTTGGGAATGTGATGTGCTACAGCTCAGCAGACAGTAATTTTGTGCTTTACTGTTTTGTTTTTCTGCCATAGGAGTTATTGATCTAAGGGGAAATGTCAGCTGGATTAAGTTTAATACAGATATGAATGGATATTATATTGTCCATTATGAGGGAGATGGATGGGACAAAATTATTAAATTACTGAAGGAGAACCACACTTTGCTGAGTCATAAGGACAGAACCCACCTCATTCATAATGCTTTTCAACTGGTCAGGTAAGGGGACATCAAATTCCGTGTTTTATAAAAACACTCTAATTTTAAAGCTTGGAAAATTATAACTTTCTGCTTGATTGTGATGTTTGTTCTCTCCTCTTCACTTTTTATTTGCATATAATATAAACAGAACAAAGTGACACAGCGGGCAGGGTGGTATAGTGAGAAGTGCTGCAACCTTATGGATCCAACTTAAACAAGAATGATAAGTATAATGAAGCACTGGTGCAGCCTCATGGATCCAGCATCCTGGATTTAGATCTCATGCACAATATTTGGCTGCAGGAGGCTTGCGTGTTCGCAACATGTCTGCCTGACATTTCCCACAAGATGCCTAAGTTTTCCTCGCACATACACAACGATGTACTGCTTAGTATAACTAGTTACTCTAAATTAGCCCCAGATTTGGTGTGTTGATAAACTGGCACCTTGTCTATAGTTTTCCCTACTTTGTATCCGGTGTTCCATGGATAGACTCTGGTCTTCTACACCATCAAATTGCTTTAGGTTGGTTTTACCTCATGTGAAAAAGTAAGTACACTCCATGAAATGCTGTTTTTAACATAAGTGGACATCACAATTTGATCTTCATTTAAACAGTATCTATTGATAAAGGGGATGTAATGTAACAAACATCAGTTCTCATTTACATTTTGTAGTCCATTGTATAATTTAAATAAACATACTGTAAATATAAATTCTACAATTGGAAAGTAAGGTTACCCCTTCATTTATCACTACCTCAAATACCTAAAATTAGAATCAGGTGCAGCAGATCAGGGGCAAATAGTTAGAACACCACCTTGAAGGAACTTGTCTTATTTAATCCTTAGATGTTTAGCTTGGTTTGCTGTTAGTTGTTGAAGTGTGTGTTATTACCATGCCTAGATGGAAAGAGCTCTCTGAGGCCTTCTGAAAGAAGATTATAGATGCCTGTAGGAAGAAGATTACAGAGGCCTTTGAGTCTGGAAATGGATTTTAATAGATCTTCAAACAATTGGATTCAACTATTTTAGTGTCTGGGAGATCATCTGCAGATGCAAAAGATTTCAACTGATGACTTATCTAGCCCAGGCCACCACCAGCAAGTTCAAGAGCAGAACTCACAATGCCGAAAATAGTCTCTAAGAGCCCAGGAATTTCAAGACCTACAGGTTGCTCCTGCCACTGTTGATGTCAAAGTGCATGAGTCTACCATTAGAAAGGGGCTGCACACATTAGATTTACATGGGAGGTGTGTTAGAAGGAAAATTTTGCTGTCCAGAAAGAACATTAGGGCAAAACTAAAGTTTACCAATGAACACCTAGGAAAAGACCGGGACTTCTGGAACATTGTGCCCTTGACAGACAAGACAAAGACAGAGTTATTTATCCACACTAGCAGAAGACATGTTTGATGACAAGCAAAGACAGTATTTGGCCAGAAGAACCTTATACCAACTGTTTGGTATGCTGGTAGAAATGTAATGGTTTGGTGCTGCTTTGTTGCATCAGGGCCTGGGCTACTCACTATCCTGTCCTCTTCTTCTATTCTGGCCGGGGAAGATCCTCGAAACATATCTGGTTAGAACACCTTTCCAATTGCCTGGGGCAATTCCAATTCCTGGTCGGAATGTCCATCCCTCCTCCCAAGAAGTCCTTTTCAGGCCTGGTGCCTTTCTCTCCGAAAGGTGCGCCGCCACTTCAGTCATGACCTTATTCATCCTTCCTTCGGTTCTGAACATCCTTGTTGTGGATGAGAGACAGACTACAATAATAAGAACCAAACAAAAGTTGTTCAAATCTCAAATGTCCATCATTAGATTTCCACAAACAATAGCAGTTTTGTTTATATACCTACTGTACACTGTCTAACTTTTCTGTCCAGTTTAGGATTATGAGGAAACTGTGCCTTACAGTGACTTGTATTATTATGAAATAGGAACTGTCAAACAAAGTAATACAATGTGCCTACCATGTTGTGCAATACAGATTATTGTTTCTTTATGCATTTCTCTGCTTTCAGTGCTGGAAAACTCTCATTAGACCGAGCACTAGACCTGCTCCTGTACCTTCGTTTTGAAACTCACAATGTTCCCCTGCTTCAGGGCCTGGGTTACCTTGAAACCATTTTTAGAATGATAGAAAAGGCAGGCAATCCTGATGTTGCACAAAACTTAAAGGTAAGCATGTCTGTTCATATTTTATATACAGTGGATTCAGAAAATATTCAGACTCCTTCCCATTCTGCACAATATTTTGTGTCGTAGATTTAATTTTAAATGAATAAACTTGCCATTTTTGCCTATCAACATTTAATAACCCAAAATGACAAAGTGAAAACATGTTTTCAGTAAGGTTTGCAAAGTTTATTAAAAATCAAAAATTGAAATCTGTTTACATAAAAATTCAGACTCTTAATTCAGTACTTTGTAGAAAAACCATTGGCAGCAATTACAGTTTTGAGTCTTCTTAGGTAAGTCCATCCATCCATCCATTTTCCAACCCGCTGAATCCGAACACAGGGTCATGGGGGTCTGCTGGAGCCAATCCCAGCCAACACAGGGCGCAAGGCAGGGAACCAATCCCGGGCAGGGCGCCAACCCTTAGGTAAGTCTCTATAAGGTTTTCAAAACCTAGATTTGGACAGTTACTCCCATTCTTCCTAGCAGATCCTCTCAAGCTGCATTAGATTGAATGGGAAATGTCTGTAAACTGACATCTTCGGGTCTCTCCACAGATGTTCTATGGAATTTAATGAGGAGCTGTGGTGGTGTCACTCAAGAACAGTCAGAGATTTGTCCTGAAGCCAGTCTAGCTTTGTCCTGGCTGTCTGCTTCAGGTCATTGTCATGTTGAAAGGTGAACTATCGCCCCAGTCTAAGGTTGTGTGCACTCAGGAGCAGGTTTTCGTCAAGGGCTCTATATTTGATATTGCATTCATCCTTCTCTCAATTCTGATATGTCTTACTGTCCCTACCGGTGAGAAGCCGCCCCATAGCACAATACTGCCAACACCATGCTTCATTGTAGAAATGGCATGAGGCAGATGAGGAACAGTGTCTGGTCTTTGCTAGACATACTGTAATGCATGGAGTTCTGCCCAAAGAGTTCAATTTTTGTTTCACCAGCCCAGAGAATCTTTTTCCTTATGTTCTAATTGTCCTTTAATTGCCATTTAACAAATTCAACGTGGGAGTCAGCAACTTGAACATTAGAACAATCTGGGTGATAACAGGTCATTGAGCCCAACAAAGCTCGCCAGTCCTATCCACTTAATTCTTGAAAAAAATGTGTCAAGTCAGCATTGAAGGTCCCTAAAGTCTTACTGTCTGCCACACTACTTGGCAATTTATTTCATTTCTGTATAGTTTTCTCTGTGAAGAAACATTTTTTAGTGTTTGTGTGAAATTTACTATTGACAAGTTTCTAGCTGTGTTCCCATGTTCTTGCTCAACTCATTCTCAAGTTGCAGTCTCAATCCACGGAACTAATTCCCTTCATAACTTTAAACACTTCAATCATGTTGCCCCTCAGTCTCCCTTTGCTTAAACAGAAAAGGCTCAGCTCTTTTAATCTTTCCTCATAACTCATCTCCTGCAGTCCTGGAATCAACCTATTCAACTCTTCTCTGGAGCTCTGCCATAAATGTCTGATTGATGAAGTGCTGCTAAGATGGTTGCCTTTCCAGCAGGTTCTCCCATTTCAGAAGAGGACTTCTGAAGCCCAGTTAGGCTGACCATTGGGTTCTTGGTCACATTCCTGGCCAAGGCCCTTTTTACCCAGTGTGGTAGCGGGATGCCCCTTTGGCACTGAATCCGGGGGAACAGCCATGGGCTGCACACTACGTCCCCCGGAACGGTTGGTGGCAGCCCCCCTGGATTGCACTGGGGCCACAATCATGGAACACCAGAGCTGCTCGGCTCCCTGAGCCTTCGTGGGCTGTGATGCAGCCACACCCGGAAGTGCACCCCTGAATTAGGTCAATCATCACCTGGAGCACTTCCGGGTGGGCTATAAGAGGAGCCAGCAGCCACTACTCTAGGTGCCAGAGTTGAGAGGAGGAGGACAAAGCTGCCTGGGAGGAGTGAAGGAAAAAGAGTGTATTTTGGTGTTTTTCTTTGTGTGTGTTTTGGGGACTGTGTAGGGCCTGTGGGACACAGGAAAACGTGCCCCACGGCTGAAGAAAATTAATTTTTGTTTAATTTTCACGTGCCTCCAGCGTCAGTCTGTGTCGGATCGGCACTGATATAGCACCTTATTCCACACACCAGTTACTTAGTTTGGACAGATAACCAACTCTAAGAAGAGCCTGGTGGTTCCAAACTTCTTCCATTTCACAAATATTGAGGCCATTGTGCTCCTGGGAATACTCAAAGCTTTTAAAATACTTTTATTCCTTTTCCCTTATCTATGACTCACCACAGTTTGACTGTGGAGATCCTCTGAGAGTTCCTTGGACTTCATGGTTTGGTTTTAGTCTTTACATGCAATGTGAATTGTAGGACCTTATATACACAGGTGTGTGCCTTTCTGAATGATGTCCGATTAATTCAATTTGTCACAGGCGGCCTTCAATCAAATTCTAGAAACATCTCATGAATAATAAAAAGCAAACAGGGTGCACTTGACTACAATTTACAGTACCACAACAGAGGGTCAGAATACTGCACTTAAGTGAATGAGATTTCAGTTTTTCATTTTTAACAAATGTATAAAACTTTCTGAAAACATGTTTCATTTTGTCATCATTGGATAATGGATGGATGGATAGATGGGTGATTGAATGTAGATTGATGGACAAAAATGTCAAATGTGTCTGTTTAAAATTAAATCTACAATACAATAAAGTGTGCAGAAAGTGAAGGGGACTGAATCCTTTCTAAATCTACGGTAGGTACCTTTTTTGTATTGCTTCATTTTTCATCCATCCATCCATCCATCCTCTTCCGCTTATCCGAAGTCGGGTCGCGGGGGCAGCAGCTTGAGCAGAGATGCCCAGACTTTCCTCTCCCTGGCCACTTCTTCTAGCTCTTCCGGGAGAATCCCGAGGCGTTCCCAGGCCAGCCGGGAGACATAGCCCCTCCAGCGTGTCCTGGGTCTTCCCCGGGGCCTCCTCCCAGTTGGACGTGCCCGGAACACCTCACCAGGGAGGCGTCCAGGAGGCATCCTGATCAGATGCCCGAGCCACCTCATCTGACTCCTCTTGATGCGGAGGAGCAGCGGCTCTACTCTGAGCCCCTCCCGGATGACTGAGCTTCTCACCCTATCTTTAAGGGAGAGCCCAGATACCCTGCGGAGGAAACTCATTTCAGCCGCTTGTATTTGCAATCTCGTTCTTTCGGTCACTACCCATAGCTCATGACCATAGGTGAGGGTAGGAACATAGATCGACTGGTAAATTGAGAGCTTTGCCTTACGGCTCAGCTCCCTTTTCACCACGACAGACCGATGCAGAGCCCGCATCACTGCAGATGCCGCACTGATCCGCCTGTCGATCTCACGCTCCATTCTTCCCTCACTCGTGAACAAGACCCCGAGATACTTGAACTCCTCCACTTGAGGCAGGATCTCGCTCCCAACCCTGAGAGGGCACTCCACCTGGTCTAGCTCCACAAACTGGTCCTAGGTGAGGGATGAGACAAAGTGCGGTTCAACATAACCTCCTATACTTCATTTTTATAAAACTTTATAAGCTACGGCATAAATAAATTGTCATTTTGTAGGTGATAGAGAATGATAGGGACCCAGTGTATAGGATAGAAGCCACCTGTGGACTTGGTGCTGGTCCATTACAGGGCACAATATCTCATACAGAGTTAAGGTAGAGTCTTAGGTGATCTTAATCTGCTGTACATGTCTTTGTACATGTCCAAGAAAAGTCTGGTGGGAATGTAGAGAATATGTTAGTGCCCGTCCACAAAGAAAGCCCAGGCCCTTGGTACTTTGAGGCAGACATGCTAATAACTGAGCCATCATTCAAATGTATGTTTTTTCTACTAAATGTATCATACTGTGACATTGTTTTACATTTTGCCTATTATTGTGGAGAAATGGCACCCTTCCTACAAGGAACAATGATATGTAGGCTACAAAATATCTTCTATAGCTCATCTGCTTAAGTCATTTATCTGTTTTGTCTATAATGAGGCTGTGATTTCGAGAGTCATACAGTGGTGTGAAAAACTATTTGCCCCCTTCCTGATTTCTTATTCTTTTGCATGTTTGTCACACAAAATGTTTCTGATCATCAAACACATTTAACCATTAGTCAAATATAACACAAGTAAACACAAAATGCAGTTTTTAAATGATGGTTTTTATTATTTAGGGAGAAAAAAAATCCAAACCTACATGGCCCTGTGTGAAAAAGTAATTGCCCCTTGTTAAAAAATAACCTAACTGTGGTGTATCACACCTGAGTTCAATTTCCGTAGCCACCCCCAGGCCTGATTACTGCCACACCTGTTTCAATCAAGAAATCACTTAAATAGGAGCTGCCTGACACAGAGAAGTAGACCAAGAGCACCTCAAAAGCTAGACATCATGCCAAGATCCAAAGAAATTCAGGAACAAATGAGAACAGAAGTAATTGAGATCTATCAGTCTGGTAAAGGTTATAAAGCCATTTCTAAAGCTTTGGGACTCCAGCGAACCACAGTGAGAGCCATTATCCACAAATGGCAAAAACATGGAACAGTGGTGAACCTTCCCAGGAGTGGCCGGCCGACCAAAATTACCCCAAGAGCGCAGAGACGACTCATCCGAGAGGTCACAAAAGACCCCAGGACAACATCTAAAGAACTGCAGGCCTCACTTGCCTCAATTAAGGTCAGTGTTCACGACTCCACCATAAGAAAGAGACTGGGCAAAAACGGCCTGCATGGCAGATGTCCAAGACGCAAACCACTGTTAAGCAAAAAGAACATTAGGGCTCGTCTCAATTTTGCTAAAAAACATCTCAATGATTGCCAAGACTTTTGGGAAAATACCTTGTGGACTGATGAGTCAAAAGTTGAACTTTTTGGAAGGCAAATGTCCCGTTACATCTGGCGTAGAAGGAACACAGCATTTCAGAAAAAGAACATCATACCAACAGTAAAATATGGTGGTGGTAGTGTGATGGTCTGGGGTTGTTTTGCTGCTTCAGGACCTGGAAGGCTTGCTGTGATAGATGGAACCATGAATTCTACTGTCTACCAAAAAATCCTGAAGGAGAATGTCCGGCCTTCTGTTCGTCAACTCAAGCTGAAGCGATCTTGGGTGCTGCAACAGGACAATGACCCAAAACACACCAGCAAATCCACCTCTGAATGGCTGAAGAAAAACAAAATGAAGACTTTGGAGTGGCCTAGTCAAAGTCCTGACCTGAATCCAATTGAGATGCTATGGCATGACCTTAAAAAGGCGGTTCATGCTAGAAAACCCTCAAATAAAGCTGAATTACAACAATTTTGCAAAGATGAGTGGGCCAAAATTCCTCCAGAGCGCTGTAAAAGACTCATTGCAAGTTATCGCAAACACTTGATTGCAGTTATTGCTGCTAAGGGTGGCCCAACCAGTTATTAGGTTCAGGGGGCAATTACTTTTTCACACAGGGCCATGTAGGTTTGGATTTTTTTTTCTCCCTAAATAATAAAAACCACCACTTACAAACTGCATTTTGTGTTTACTTGTGTTATATTTGACTAATGGTTAAATGTGTTTGATGATCAGAAACATTTTGTGTGACAAACATGCAAAAGAATAAGAAATCAGGAAGGGGGCAAATAGTTTTTCACACCACTGTATTTAATCTTGTAATATTTGAAAACATTGAAACTGTAAATTTTAGGTTGACTTAGTGATGATTAGGATCCTGGAAAATTGTTTCTGTGTTCAGCATTAGCTCCATGCACTATGAAGAAAATGTTCTTCTTACAGGGCCACCTCAAAAGCACATTAGAGACAAAATAAGCACATCCAAAGCACCACAAATCATTCACAGTTCAAAAAAGAATTTTTAATACTTAGGTTGTAATAAATAATCTTTTAGCCCAGAAATTCACAGTCAGGTCCTGCCTGGAGACCCCTCAAATAAGGAGCAGAATTTGCTGAGGTGCTCTGATGCCTCCAGTTTCTGTCATCCTCAGATCGATGCTGGAGCCTGCAGAGGTTTGGAGGGTGGACAGATAAGGAAGGCCACATTTCAAAAGTCCCAGTTTTTAGCAGGACAGTAGCTGAGGTGCTGCTGTCCTGCTTTTTTTTTTTATAAATTTAACATAATATTATTTTGGTACAATAAACCAACCAGCGTTTAACTGGAAGCATCACCAGTCTCCTCAATACTAGAATATCACTGGAAACAAAAGACCATATTGGCATCTCTCCTGGCAGAGCCTAAGAAACATTTTCTTACCGACTGAAACAGCATAATAATGAAAACAAAACCCAGAATGTATCATAAAAAGGAAAAGCAAACATTGTAACATAAGTAGAAATCGTACATGAAAGAATAATGTTATATATGAGTGAAAAACATATTGAATACACAGACCACAGTGGCAGACACACTGAATATTAATTGAATATATTTTTCTAGTATGTATATTGTGGACGATTGAAAGGATACTTGTAAAACATCAAGGAAGTGTTGAGGTGTCACCCCTTTAAAATCCCAACAAAATAATTCTAAACAGAAAGAATGCTTGATGGCGTTTAAAAATAATTCAAACAAAAAGAAAGAGGAGTCTTCATGACTTCTTTTAACGATAGCTCAGTAGAGCGGGTCGTCTTTGGGAGCTCCGTGTTGCTTGCAGTTCAGGTCCGATATGAGACGTCATCCTCTGGGGTGTCCGCTCTTTTATAGTCCTCCATCCAATAGGGGCAGAGTCAATTGCCCTCAATGGGCATCTTCTCGCTCCTGTAGGTGACAAAAGAGCCAAGAATGTTAATGACTGCACCCCCTCTCACCCAGGGTGGTAGTTTGTACCTCCGATAAACCTGGAAGGTGATCCTCCAGCATGTATGCGTGACAATATTCCATTTACCGCTGAAACCCTCACCAAGAAAAGCGGTTTGAGATGATAAGATGAGAGCTATTCATTTGTATTCTAATTATCTGTTCTTTACTTATGATATTTCTTATTAACAGTATATTTATTGATCATTAATATATTAAATTCCTGGTCTTGACAAAGTGTGTAGAGTTTCCATGTTCTCCTTTGTCTCCTTGCTACCACACAAATTCAAAAAAATCTGTATGTTTGCCCGGTTGTTGCCCCTAAAGCATCCAGTTTAGAGTAAATGTGCCCACATATAAGGGAGCTTATGTGTAGTTTCCCATGTTTGAAGGATTGGCTCTGTCTCTCTGCAACTCTGTGATGGAAACATCAGGGTCCAGAAATAGGATAGACAAAAGAAAATGTAAATGTTAAATAACACATTTTTAGAAAATGACTGTGTCATTTGCTACTTTATAAATAAGCCTTGAATTTATAACGTACGTCTCATGGTGAACTTTATTCCCATATTACTTCTAACATTCAAGCAAAAACACCTGCCAAATCAAGCACAAGTACTAAAGGGTATGCAGCTTGCTGAAGGTGACATCCTATAGTTTCTTCCATCTATCCTGTCCACTTTCTAAAACTGTGTTGACCTGGTCATGATTTTGCAAAGATGGAACCCATCCCAGCCAAACTGGCAAGTAATGTGAAGCCTCCCTGTATGCAGTGACAGCCTATAACCTGGCACTCACTCGCTCATGTGCAGTAGGCAGTCATATTATGAGCATTTCATTTTGACTGTGGTAGGAGCCACCAGTGCAAAGAGGAATCAAACTGGGCTCCAAGTGCTAGATCTACCAAAGCTAACTTACCCAGCTTCTGTCTAACTGAGTAAATATTATATTCTATTTGCCCATTTTCCAAAACTGTTACCAAAACACCCAAAAATAACAAGCAAAGCCCTGAGGCACACCGAACTACAACCTGAACCAGATGCCAGTATGTTACAGGCTATGTAAATGCGCAGAAAGTCTTTGGTACAAATTGACCAAACTTTGCCACTCTGTGTCACACCACACAGCAAATTGATACTTAAAAGTGCATTTCAGGTGCTAAACACTTTGACAATTTTGCTGTTAAGTATTATATTTTAAACATTGTTTGAGTGAATTTATACACTGGTGAAATATACAAATTCAAATGTAAATTACATTTAAAAATAAAACACACTGAAGATATAATTTGATGTATTTTATATTTGTTCTTAATGGTTACTTATTTATAAATACAGTTTATATTATCAAGGAAAGAGGATTCAGAAAATGAAATAATTTAATCACTGAATGTTATATTAATGTTCATATATCTCATATAATGAACCTGCTGTATGCCTGGTTTTGTCAATGCAAACTAATCTAGTCTGAATATTTCTAGAATTACATACTGAAATACTTCCAAGATGTTATTGACAAGCAGACGTGGAGTGATGAAGGGTCCATTTCAGACAGGAGACTTCGATCTGAAGTCCTCAACTTAGCCTGTGACTTTGACCACCCTATGAGCGTGAAGAAAGCAAATGAACTCTTCAAGGAATGGGTCAGATCCAATGGCACTCTCAGGTTTTAGTATTATTCTTTTCTATGTGTAAAAATTAGAACTTGTATTTTTGTTTTACACCACATAGTGATACCCGTACTATTCCGAAGCAACGTTTGCACTGATTTGTGTTTTTTGTATCTCACACCCTCATACACCTTTATCGTAAGAGCATCCCTTATCTACGATGGAGTGTTCGATCAGAAGAACATATGAAGCTGGTTTTAAATTAAACGTCATTGAAGTAGCGAAAGAAATTGGTAACTGCGTGGCTGCAACAAAATTCAATGTGTCTGAGAAACTGATACGAGATTGGAGGAGACAAGAAGATGCAAAAAAAAATTTAGTGTCACATTTTTGAACAGGCGTATAAGTCGGGGTCTGATTTTATGATCGATTTTTCAGGTTTCAAGACCCGACTTATACATGAGTATATACGATAATAATAAAAATGCACTATATTTGCCATTGCATCAGATGGCACATCACAACGATTAGTAGCAATAAAGTGCATTACTACATATGTTTGTGATGTGCCATCTGTTGGAATGACAAATGCAATGCAATTTATTACTAGAAATGTTTGTGATGCACATCTGTTTAAATGACAGAGACATAGCAATGGGACGGACACACAGACACTTGTCCTTTTATTAAGGTGGATACTTATAATAATTTTTTGAACTGAAGTGTTTTGTCTAACATCTATAGCTGCATTAGTCAGAGGTTTCCAAAATAGTTCCAAATGCAGCTACTTGAAAGGTTTCAACATTAGTATTTTGGTATTTGGTACACTGTATTAATCCGGAAGAGAAATGTCTGACCTTTGGAAGTCAGATTGCACTATGTCGTGTATAGTTCACATGTCTTCATTTTAAAAGTTTTGGTGAAATTCAAAACAAAAACAGTCTGCACAAAAAATAAAGTAAAAAATTGATAATGCACACAAAAAAAAGTTAGAAAATGTAGTCATGGTGTGACATTCAGGTGAGTTCAAGGGTTGTGTAGCGTACTGTAGCCATCAATGGACTGAGTTCAGCAGACGGGTTCTAGAACCTTCTCGATCCATTTTTGGGTTGTGTTGGACTAGAAGCTATCCCACCAGGATTTAGCAAAAGAGAGAAAACAAGCCTGGGCAGGACAGTAGTCCATCTCAGGGACCACTCACATGCACACAGACACACTGCCCATATTAATATACAGTGACAATTTGTGATTGCCAATTAATGTAATCTAAAGAAAAAAATGTGTAATTAATTCCTTGAACATGCCTTACCATAGTTATTTTCATAAAATGGGACTTGCAAAGCTACTCAGATATGACAAATGTTAGGTAATGACATAAGTGAAAGGCAATCCATTATGGATGTCAAGTAAATGTGGCACTCTGAAGGTAAATTACAGGGTGTCCAGTTGTTTAAAGTCCCAAATTGGGATACTCGTGTAGCAGGTATGCCTAAGGAACACATAAAGCCCATCCTCATTTATTTAAAGTTTACTTTATCTCATCATCATCAGAGAAGTAAAGGTCATAATAGATAGTTTATGTAGATTTGTGGACTTTTTGTCTGCTTTTTCTCTTCTACTCATAAGAATATTTGCTTGACACTTTTTCAACTTCAGATTAATTTAAAAACTTGACAGGCTGTGTGGTGTAGTGGTTAAGGCTTTGGACTTCAGACCCTGAGGTTGTGGGTTTAAATTTCGCTCCTGATACTGTGTGACGCTGAGCAAGTCACCTGACCTGCCTGTGCGTCAATTGGAAAACCAAAACAAATGTAACCTGTTGTATCATCAATGCTGCGTCACCTTCGATAAAGGCATCAGCAAAATAAGTAAATGGGAAAATAAAATTCCTCATCTGTTTATTAAGATCAATGATTCTATATGCTTTCATCAGTACTTTTGTTTGATAAATAAATGTTAAAAGTTTCCCAGCCCAAATTTCCTTTTTATTGGTTCTGTGTGAGTACACCTATCACACCTCACAAACTGCGACTCAGAACTGGTCTGTATGTGTGAGTGTGAGTAGGCCAATTCTAGATGGGGCGCCTGTCCATTGCAGGTACACTGAGTCACCCTTCCATACTCACTCCAACCAGACAACAACAACAACAATATTTATTTCTATAGCACATTTTCATGCAAATGATGTAGATCAAAGAGCTTTAAAGTATGAAGAAAGAGAAAAAAAGAAAAAATATATAAGAAAATAAAATTAGGCAATACTAATTAACATAGAATAAAAGTAAGGTCCGATGGCCAGGGAGGACCAAAAAAAACAAAAAAAAAACTCCAGACGGCTGGAGAAAAAAAAATCTGCAGGGGTTTCAGGCCACGAGACCACCCAGCCCACTCTAGGCATTCTACCTAACATCAGTGATTTCAATTAGTCCTCATGGTATTCAGGGTTCACATGGAATAACTTGATGATGATGGTCATATGTAGTTCAGGTCTTTAATCCATCAATGTAGGGACATCATGGTGCTTTGATCAGGGGGTGGTGGCGCAGATCTCCATCACAGAAAACCGTAAAAAGAACAGAACAGAAAGTAGGGGTTAGTACGGATTTTGGAGCCACCATGAATGATAATGATAATTAATTGAATATACAGAACATCAGGATTAAACTAAAATGAAGCTATGAGAAAGCCACGTTAAACTAATGTAACTTAGAGTCACCAGTCATTTTAACCTGCATATCTTTGGGATGTGGGTGGAACATCAGATTTGATTTTCTTTATTCAAATTGGGCATTAATTAATTAATGAATTAATTAGTTAGTTAGTTAGTTGGTTAGATAGATAGTTAGATAGTTAATTAATTAACAAGCCCATAAAATGAATGTCTCGATAGACAGATGATTTGATAGGTGGATATTACTCTAGTTTGGGCAGAAAACTGGGTTTCAAGCCCTCGGTTTACAGTGCATATCTGATTCTTTATTACTTTGAATTATAAATCATGAATTGAAACCTTTCAGTTCGAATCACTAACAATAGTGCTGTATAAAACACTAAATGGATATTCTTTGAGCTTGGTAAAGCGTCAGTGTGATTCCCTGTGGGTCTCCGTTTTGTATCTGTAAAGGTCGCTAACTAAAATTTGACGAACTGCATCTCTTGTTTCTACTGAGACAAAAGAATATCTTAAAATAGGAAGTGAATTTCATGGTAGTGAAAAATGTATTATGTCCCAGTGCAGTTAAACTGGGTTTAGTTTTTAGCAGCAAAGACATACATGTAAACTTAAAATAATAAATGAATCAATGAATGTATATTTAAAGTTCTTAGCTTGGTCACTAACAGGCTTATTTTTTGACAGTTTGCCCACAGATGTTATCATGATGGTGTATTCTGTTGGAGCTAAGAGTGCTGAAGGATGGGATTTCCTCCTGGAAAAGTACAAAATTTCCCTGTCAGGAGCAGAACAATCAAAAATCCTAAGCGCTTTAATAAACACAAAGGATGTTGACAAGCTCTTGAGGTATTTGTAGAACATTTACTGTATAAATCTATTACTTCTAATCACACCTTTTCATCTCCCATACAATCATCTACTTGACTTGTGGCTGTCACAATTATGTTGTAAATTTCAACTTTTTCTTCATATGTTAGTGTTCATTTAATCATGTTGGCGATGCCACCATTTGTTAGTGTTTCTTTGTTTGTAGTATTTGATTGCTATCACTAGGGGCCATGCTTCATGCATGCGGCATCATGTTGGCATAGTTATGTGGATGTGGTGGCCAATTAGCAGTGGGCTTGAACTGCAGCAGAGTGTGGAGACTCTCAAGTGGCCTCATATGTGATTGTCTGACTGGCGCCCAACCCAGCGTTGTTTCCTGCCTTCTGCCCAGTGCCTCTGCAGTAGGCCCCTCCTCCCATAACACTGAACTGAAATAAGCAGGCTTGAAAACGAATTGTTGCACTCACTTATGGTGGAGTTTAACTTTTATATTAAATTGCAGCCAGGAAAAGAGAGCAGTGAGTCAGTTTTAAAATAATGATATATCAGTTGCTATAGGTTTATATTGTGATAAGTTGCTGGGCAGGAAAGGAGGTGCCAGGAATGAATTCCGAACAAGGAAAGGATGGAAGCAAGCAGACCCAGTAAAATGCATTCTGGAAAAGAATGATTGAGTCTTTGTGATTGCCAGTATGGTCAAGCAGCTACCAGTGGGCTTTTTCTTAACATTTGCCCAACAGTGACTAGTAATTGGACAGTATAATTGTACAGATGTTTCTGAACAGCTTCAGGACATTGGCCCAGTCACAGGTGGCATGGTATTCGCTCATTCTCCCCATGTTTATATATATATTGTTTCACAAGGATAAGTCACAGACATCATGAAGGTTTGGGGCAGCCATCCGTATATTATTTCCAGGGTGCAAAATTGAACCAAAATTGAACAGAGATGTTCACAGGTTTGAGTCCAAAATAGCACTGATAGTATGGAGGTGAGATGGCGGCTTTAAAAGCCAGTAAAGGAAATGACGTCACTGGGGCCAGAACCGGAAGTTACGCCGTCAGTATTGGAAGTGATGCCATCACTGGCACCGGCAACAGAAGTGACATCATCGGGACCGGAAGTGACGCCATCACTGGCGCCGGAACCCTGCGGGATTTCCCTTGAATGGTATGCAAGAGATTGAGAGAGACAGCCAGTGCACCCCACCGCCCCTTGGTCTGGTGTGGAATTACAATCATTTAGGCCCTTCAGCTGTCTCCCAATCACACGTGTGTGACAATTGTAAATATACAGTACAAATACCAAAACCATGTCTTTTAATTGACTGTTGTAAATGTGACCTACTGTACACATTTGTACATGAGGGCGACCTGCTATAGACCGCTGCCCTGCACCAGGCTTGTTTCATCTTTGCACCTGATGCAGCTAATTTAGCAAAGCCTATATATCTAATTATTAATACTTCATTTATAAATTGATTTCCATTATGAATGTTCTTAATAATTTAAGCAGTACAACATAATCAATTCAATACTAAAAATGAAATTAATATTCCAGGCTTCATGCAACTGATTCATTCTCGAAACTGGACAATATTCTCATTCAGCCTGCTGGACAAACAGTCCATTATCCAGGACACCATAGGCTCATCCACCTGCATATCTCTGAGCTGACCCCTTAACAGGGATGGCTGGATGGTACTAAAGGCATTGGTGAAAACCAAAGACATAATCCTCACAATAATGCCAGCTTTGTCCAGGTGAGAATAAGCCTTGTGGAACAGATAGATAATTGCATCCTCCACTCCAGTTTTATGGTGGGTCTAAGGTGGTCTATCACAAGTGGACTCTTATAGTCCAGGGCCGGCAATTCAAAAGTCTTTGCAATGTGAGACGTACGTTTCACTGGTTTGTAGTCATTAAGTGTAGGGGTGCCTGCCTTCTTCGGAACTGGAACAATACAGGATGTGTTCCACGGAGTCAGCACTTTTTTCAGCCATAGTGACTGACTGAACAGGTAGCAGAATACAGTAATCCCTCCTCCATCGCGGGGGTTGCGTTCCAGAGCCACCCGCGAAATAAGAAAATCCGCGAAGTAGAAACCATATGTTTATATGGTTATTTTTATATTGTCATGCTTGGGTCACAGATTTGCGCAGAAACACAGGAGGTTGTAGAGAGACAGGAACGTTATTCAAACACTGCAAACAAACATTTGTCTCTTTTTCAAAAGTTTAAACTGTGCTCCATGACAAGACAGAGATGACAGTTCCATCTCACAATTAAAAGAATGCAAACATATCTTCCTCTTCAAAGGAGTGCGCATCAGGAGCAGATCATGTCACAGAGATAGAGAAAAGCAAACAAATCAATAGGGCTGTTTGGCTTTTAAGTATGCGAAGCACCGCGACACAAAGCTGTTGGAGGCGGCAGCTCACACCCCCTCCGTCAGGAGCAGAGAAAGAGAGAGAGAGAGAGATAGAGAGAGACAGAGGAAAACAAACAATCGAAAATCAATACGTGCCCTTCGTGCTTTTAAGTATGCGAAGCACCGTGCAGCATGTCACTTCACGAAGCAGCTGCACAGAAGGTAGCAACGTGAAGATAATCTTTCAGCATTTTTAGACGAGCGTCTGTATCGTCTAGGTGTGCGAACAGCCCCCCTGCTCAATCCCCCTACGTCAGGATCAGAGAAAGTCAGCGCAAGAGAGAGAGAGAGAAAAGTAAGTCGGGTAGCTTCTCAGCCATCTGCCAATAGCGTCCCTTGTATGAAATCAACTGGGCAAACCAACTGAGGAAGCGTGTACATGAAATTAAAAGACCCATTGTCCGCAGAAATCCGCGAACCAGCAAAAAATCTGCGATATATATTTAAATATGCTTACATATAAAATCTGCGATAGAGTGAAGCCGCGAAAGGCGAAGCGCAATACAGCGAGGGATTACTGTATACCACAAAGGTAGTGTCATTGACCAAGGGAACACACTGGTCACAGAAAAAATGTTGGGATGCCAACCAAATTGCCCCTTTCAATCTTTGCAAAGTCCAGCAAATTAAAGTAATCAGCCATGTGCAAGGCTCTGTAGAGTCAGTACTCAGGTGGGAGCTCTGTTCTTGGTGTGTTGTCTCCAGAATAAGGCGACCCTTGCTGGGAGTGTTTATCGTGGAGAGATCAAAAGAGGTGGAGTCAGTGGCCATCAGTGGGTGATTTCTAAATGCCTTTCTTCTGTTTAGCTCCTTTAGTTGTCTGCTCAATTGGTCATCAGTTATGGACAGTCCATTCTGATGATCAAGGTGAAACTCACACCTGCCCAGACTAGCTGAAATGGTAGTAGTTGTCGACCTAGTAGGGATTGTGTGGGGGGACTGTTCTTTGGAACAAAGTGGCAGTGGGAGGGAAAATCTATTAAAAAACTGGTTTTAGGTATTAGCCTGGTACACATTCACTTCAACCACCAGAACCCTGAATTCTTGAATTCAGCAATTTTACCCAGTCCATATAGTGTGTCCTATAACCAAGCCTGCCCTTTTCAGTAGCTTGTTGATATAATGGGCTTCTCTTAAGGGGTATTTACCAGGCCAGCACACCATAGCATAGAAAACTGCACTAGCCATCATAGAGCTATAAAGGATGTCACTTTTCACATTAAATGAGCACAGTCTTCTAAGAATAAAAGCCTGCCCTGCTCTTTCTTATATAGTTCCTCTGTGTTATGGGACCAATCCAGCCTGTCACCCTGGTACTTATAGCACTGTTTCACGTCCACAACCACTCCCTGAATAGTAACCACACATAGAGGCTCTTTGGTGCAGCGAAGGTTAATAACCAGTTCTCTGGTTTTGCTGATGTTAGGTTGCAGACAATTCTTTCTGCACCAAGAGACAAAGTTCTCCACCTGAGTCCTATCCTCTCTCAATACACCCATTAAATGGAAAATCATCAGAGAACATCTGCAAGTCCTAGTGCAATTATGAACAATACTGCTTATCCTGTCTCTGATACACAAGCATTGGGGACTTTCATCCAACAAAGTATTCAGCAGAAATGTGTTAAGAAATGCCACTGGGGCTCTTTCACACCAACAGCAATATGCCTGTATAATGCCTCACTGTGACTGTGAGTACCAAATCAGAAATTTTCTTTCTTTTAAGTTTATCCTTTTTTTCAGTCATTCTGGTGTGAACTTGACAGGGTTTTATTGTTTATCACTATATAATATTTTTTTATTGGGCTTCTGTAAAATGCCAAATTTCTCCCAAAGGGCATATACAGTAAAGTTGTCCAACCACAGTCATTTGTTTTTTGAACTCTGTTTCTCCAGGATAGTATCACGGGGAGCCAGTGCTAGTTTCAGTAATGCTGAAGGCAGGACTAAACTTTTGCTATAAAGTTTACTTTTTAAAAATCCAGTTATTGTACAGTTTTTAGAACAGCCCTAATTGTGAGTCTGTTTCAGGTAAATCTTTTTTCTTTACCATAAAATGTTTTCTTTTTGGTGTATCAACACCTCATCCATTCATCTAGCAATTTACCAACTCACTTGACCGATCTAGCTATCATTTTATGTAGTGCCTTTTCTATCTGTCTGTTGTCACACACGTGCACATTGGAGTCAGCTAAAGGGCTTGAATGAGGGTAATTCCGAGCCAGACCAGAATGCAACAGAGTGCACTGACTCTTTTTCTTGCTTTTCTACAGACCATTCATGAGAAATTCCGCCTGGTCCTGATGATGTCAAGTCTGCTTCTGATCCCTTTGACATCACTTCCAGGTCCGAGCCAATGGATGATGACCCTTTTGGGTCCGGCCCCTCTGATGTCATTTCCGTGCCCGAGCCTATGGATGAAGACCCTTCTGGTTCCGACCCCCCCAATGTCATTTCCTATATTGGCCTCTAAAAGCCGCCACCTTTCCCCTATCCCCTCAGTTCTATTCTGGACTCCAATCTGTACACATCAGTACAAACCTGTTTTGCAGTTCTATCTATCTATCTATCTATCTATCTATCTATCTATCTATCTATCTATCTATCTATCTATCTATCTATCTATCTATCTATCTATCTATCTATCTATCTATCTATCTATCTATATCTCAGTATAGCCCCAGGCTGGCTGGGTGATTTTTTCAGGCAGGGCATGAAGCAATAAAGCGCAGGCCACCTGCTCCACTATTTGATGGCTCAATTGTTTATGTAGTTGTAGCCACCTAACCACCAGCAATTGCCTGTTTTTTCACTGCTTTAGCAGGTTTATATGTCCAGGCCATTAGGTTTTCCACCTGCCAGCCTGGGTTTCTCCCACCTTTATCAAAAGGCTTGCCTTTTGTGGATGTTTAGGGGCAGTCCCCATACTCGAGAGACCATAATAAGTCCCCAATGTGTTCCCAGATGCACCAGGCTCTATCCCGTGAGTCCCGTTTCTACTCTTCCCCGGACCTTTAACAGGATGATGGGTCGAAGCATACTCAAGCTTTTCCTGACACGCTCCGACTGACCCCCACTCGGCAATTCGGGAGCGGTACTTACCCATCTGACTTTTCTTGCGTTGGGTATAGTGTGTCGAGTCTTTGCTTTGGTCTGACTTCCATTCGCTCCAGGAGGTCATCATTCTGCCGACTACACCACTGTAAAAAGAATAGACTCGGCACACTTAAAAATGTTTGGGGCAGCCACCCGTATATTATTCCTGGCTGCAAAAGGTTCTTTAAATAGTATAGAGATGTTCTCAATACCGAGTCCAAAACAGAACTGTCAATGGTTTGTCAGGATGGTGGTTTTAAGGGATCGGACAGGAAGTGACGTAAGGGAACCAGAAGAGTGGGTGCCGAAAGTCAGAGTTGGTGCCAAAAGTCAGAGTGGGTGCCGGAAGTGATATTCTTCTGGGAGCCAGAACCGGAAGTGATATTCTTCTGGGCGCCAGAAATGGAAGTGACGTCATCTGTTCTGAATCAGACAGGTTTTCCCGCAGCTGGTCTGTACAGATAAGGTTTAGTGCACCCCGCCACCCCCTGGCCTGGTGTGGAATTATCTTTTCTTGGTCCATACAACGTCTTCCTAGTTGCACGTGTGTGACACTATCTATCTGTCTTTTCATTACAGATTGCTACATATGGGAATGAAAGAAGACACAATCAGAATGCAAGACCTACCCTCAGCAATTTACAGTGTGGCAATAAATCCAGTTGGCCATTCCCTGGCATGGAATTTTGTAAAGAAATACTGGAATGAACTGGTGGAAAAGTAGGTTGTCTTTTTGTTAATGTAATGGAATAATGCAAATTATGTTTAACTAAAGTCAATATTTAAAATACCAGAAAAAAATTAAGGAGATTATGTTATATTTGAAAGACACTTTAACTCAAGATAACGTTTTTTTGATTTTAGTTATTGTTTACCAAGTGGAAAATATACTTGTTAACAAGCATTGTTCCTCCATTTTCAAAGAAGTCAGGCACGATGTCAGATGAGAATGCAGAACAATTCTTTATTTGCACATAGATATGCCCAAATGTCTCAGTCCATGGAGTGATCTATTAATTAAACAATCCACTCCCTTTTATACTTTTCTATGACCATTACCTTATCTAATATGTCACATCATCTGACTCTTAATAAACAAAAGTCTGTCATCTTAACCAATCAACTATACCCACCAGTATTTTCAGACTGTAGACTCCTGTAGACTCTCCTGTTTACATGAATGCCGCCTCATTGAAAGGGGAGTCCTGCAGACTTTACTATTGACTTAGTGCTGCTTCCTAGGAGGGGTTTTGGGCTTTCCCACTAGTTTATCCTTGCTTTCCAGAGGGGTGTTATTTACTCATTTACCACATTTTAACCTTAGTAACTACTTTGGTGGCTCCTTTAAGATGAGGCAAAAGCCTCACGTGCTTAAGCTTTAAGCTATGTTTAGTTAACCCTTTAGTTACCTTCAGTCCTTTTCCTTATGTTTTAATTACAGTGGAACCTCGGTTTGCGAGCATAATTCGTTCCGGAAACGTGCTCGTAGTCCAAAGCACTCGTATATCAAAGTGAATTTCCCCATAAGAAATAATGGAAACTCAGATGGGTTCCACAACCCAAAACTATTCATATAAAAATGATTAATACAAAATATAAAGTAAAAATACATAAAACAAATTAACCTGCACTTTACCTTTGAAAAGAATCATGGCTGGTGCGAGGGAGTTTCTAAACTCTTGTGGGATTCCACCCAACGGGACGACACGCGGAAGAGCATCCCAAAGCAATCGCAGTCTCCCAGCACTGTAGCAGTTCGCTGTAAAAGCGAATCCGAAAAGATCGCGGGCATGCTATAAGCGCCTGCCGTCGATGGGTGATACAAAGAACAAGGAACATTATAAATGCGCAGGGCACAGTACTACTTGGCCACGAATCCTGCCTGACTGCTGTGTCTCTGTATAGGAGAGTGGCAGATCATGCTACAATAAATAATCGCACTGTTGCTGTTTCAAGCTGAATTAAGCTGGTGTCGCTAAAGTACCGAGACTCAGCCTAGTGTTTTGGGGCACATGACAGGGACTCTACCGCACACACACACACACACACACACACACACACACACACACAGTCGCAATGCTGTAGTAAACACTATATGCTCGTACGGATGTTGACTATATGAGTGAGGCACAGCGACTCAGACGGAGAATAGGAGATGACTGCGTACAATCCCGCAGCGAGAGAGAAAGAGAAGAACCATCAGCTCAGTTGTGATCACATGACGCTCAGCAGACAAAGTGTATACATACTACTCGTACTGCAAGACCTCGCTCGTTTATCAAGTCAAAATTTATTAAAAATGTTTGCTCGTCTTGCAAATCACTCGTAAACCAAGTTACTCGCAAACCGTAATTCATTAACACAACTTCATATAAGAATGTACTTGTCATACATTGTAAAGATTATATACATTAACTAAAAATTCCATAGCATCTGTATGTTTATATATACAGTTCTGTAGGCACTAAGAGAAAAATGTTAGAAGAAAGACTTGTGAACTGTTGTGAATTCATTGCATACAGATCATTAACGCAAAAGACGCATACAGTAAGACATTTATACTGTTCCTATGAAAAGTATTCAGACCTTGCATGTTTTCACATTTTATTGTTAAACAACACTGATCAACAGAAAAATATTATTTAATGTTAAAGTAAAAACAGACCTCTGCAAAGGGGTCTAAATTAACTGATTGTACAAATATTCACCCCCTTCAAGTTAGTACTTAGTAGAAGCCTTGAGTCTATATACATAGGTCTCTTTCAGCTGCTTAAGCTATGTCAGGTTGCGTGGGTTTTTCATTCCCTAAAGAATGTCCTTTCTATGGGTCTTTTAAGAAAGCAAATCTGCTTAATCATTCCAGTATAGTGGTAAACGTGATTTTCACAAAAATCAATATACAGATGATGAACATAAGAAAAACTTTATTGAGAACATTCAGCTCAACACTGTCACTAAGTATTTATTTCTTTAAAAAAATATCAAATCTTGATTTTATGATCCCCAAAGGACCACTGTCTACTGGGGTCTCAAAATCAGCTCCAGCTGGGTTGAAGTGAATGCAGATTTTCATTCCAGGCACTATTTTAATTAGCAATTTCTACTGCTAATACATTATAACATACATTTTTGACTTGAGTTTATATCACATTTCTTAAGATTCCAAAGTACAAAGTTGCTTCAAAACACCAAAATATTTGGATGATGTTATCAGGAATAAATCACAATATTAAAAAATGTCTTATGTGTCAGAATGAGTACCTTGCCAAGCCATATAATTAAATAAAATATCACATATCCTTAACACCAAGAACTGGCTTGTAATTTATAAAATTGGTTGCAGAAAAAACCTGAAGCCATTGTGGCCCTCCAGGAAATGACTTCTCATAAGCAAACACTACGCTAAAATAATTAATGCAGTGGGCTGCCAAACCTCGTTAATATTTTGAGACAGATAACGCCAGAGTCTGGGAGCTTTATAACTAAAAGCTCTGTCTCCAACACTTGTTTTACTTACCCTTGGAATTTTAAGCAGCTTCGCACCCTGAAACTGCAGTGTACATTGTGGAGTATAGCTTTCAATATTGTTAGATTTTTTAGGACAAACCTCAAAAAAGTCAACTGAATTGTGGGTCTGACTACAATCATCTTTTTCCTTCTACCCAATTCATTTTTTTCCTGAAAAATAGAACAGACGAGTTCTTTAAAGTCTAATAAAAATCAGCCCTCAAATCACTGAATGTTCCAGAAACAGATTCCTAAGTATGATGTGAAAATATTATATAAATACTCCTGGCTTGACTTTTCCCTCATTATTCATGCTGAATAAAGGCATTTATCTCAAGTGCCTTACACTTTTAGACTCCAGAAGCAGTTACCTTGTATTTTCTGATATTGGGTAATTATTTTTCCTCTCTCTCTCTCTGTTTTTTTACCATATATTGTCTCATTGACATAATAAAATAAAAATGATGCAGGACGTTTAGTATTTTGTGTTATTTACCTACACTTAATTTTTACTTAAAAACTGTATTATCTCACTGAATGAAAGAAGTAAAAATGTCTGTGTCATAAACATTATTTTAGGTTAACTAGAGGGTTTAAGTTTGCCCAGTATGATTGATTGAATGAGTGTGTATGAACAGGTATTCCATTCATGGTTAGTCTCTGGCTTGTATCTAATGGGGTGCCAAGGTAGGTTCTCATTTCCTATGATCATGAATTTAATTGATTTATGGATGGGTGGCACAGTGGTTAGCACTGCTGTCTCACACCTCCAGGAGGTTGGATTCAAATATCAACCCAATCATTTTGTGGGGTTTGTACGGTCTAAAAGTGTCTGTATGAGTTTTATTTTTCCTCCCCGATTTCTAAGATTGGCCTCTTAGATTAAATGGTGACCCTAATTATTCCTGGTATGGGTAAAAGTGTGTGCAGGATTGGTCAATATACTGAATTAAATGTTGCTAAACCAAGTGTTCCATGACCATGAGAATGATAGATAGATAGATAGATAGATAGATAGATAGATAGATAGATAGATAGATAGATAGATAGATAGATAGATAGATAGATAGATAGATAGATAGATAGATGCCATCTGATAACTGTCTTATAGGCGGCAGTAAGATGTGGTCAGATCTGCCCAGTTGTGCCATAGGTTTACACTTAAAGGCATTAATATTTGAATAGAGCAGGTCCAGCTTGTTGTCTCCACAAATTGAATATGCCACATGCTGGTAGAAGTCTGTTCCTTCCAAAGGTCCCCAAGATTGAAGTCACCAGCATTCCAGGCTAACAATGATTCATCATTGAAAAAAAAAGATAGTGCTTCTTTAATGACTTTAGACACATGGTTTAAAAATTAATTGATGGATGCATTTTCTTTCACAGACTATTCAGGTTACTTTTTTCTTTTAATTTTTACTTCCTAATCATAAATTACTGTTTTATAATATTAAATAATAAATATATTATTTAAAATCATTTTATTCCTGCATATATCCTCTGATCCAGCTTACTTCAATTCAGATAAAGTTTATATTTTTAAATTTCATATTAACTGTGCCTTGTAAATGTGCATGCACTGCTTGTTCAGTTTCATTATAATGAGGAATGTAATGTCAACATAACTGTCTTTTTTTCTTATACATTACAGATTTGAGTTGGGCTCAAATTCTATAAGAACCATCATTATAGGAACTACATCTCACTTTTCATCTAAAGAAGACCTGAATGAGGTACAAAATTAATATCAGATACATTATGTTCCTTGAAGCTGACAGATAAATAACAATGGATATTTAAAACAAAGTGTAAGATGAGCTTTAAGTAAGATTTTTCAAAGGCATTAATTATTGTCCTAATAATGCACAATTTTTTCATAACCTACTCTTTACTGTAAGGTTCATTGCAGCACAAGATTTTTCTAATAGTCTTGTAAAGCTTCCCTCATAATTTAAGAAAACATCCTTTGCTAGCTGTGCTTCACTGTTCTGAAATATTTTTAAATGATTTTGATTGCTTTTAAGACTGAAAAAAAATTGTATATGTACGTGTAAAGGTGTCAGATAAGTCTAAATTGACCTCATAAGGGTTGGTTGCATACAATGGACTTGCCCCCCGGTCCAGGGGCCTCATGTATAATGCCGTGCATAGAACTCACACTATAACATGGCGTAAGCATAAAAGCGGGATTGTGCGTACGCACAGAAAAATCCAGATGCAGGAATCTGTGCGCACGCAAACTTTCACGTTCTTCTACTACATAAATCCCGATCAGCGTGAAAAGTAACGCACGTGCACGCGCCTTCTGTCCCGCCCCAACTCCTCCCAGAATTACGCTTCTTTGAATATGCAAATCAATATAAATAGCCTTCTGTGAATGGGAAAAGCACAGGGGAAAATATAAGAATTTCAGTGAATACCAAGTGGAGGCAAAGGAAAAACATACTATTTGTTGGTTTAAACAGTGGTATAATCAACAAAAGGAAGTTGATCGAGTGACAGAGTGTCGGAGAAACTGGAAAGATCAAGTTCACAAAGTGCCCAAAATAAAAAAGAAATCACATATCAAAGTCGCCGTGGAAAGGCGAGTCGTAACCCACCGTCTGAGTGTCATATGAAAGCTTATTAGGGTACAGACAAAAAAAATAGGCACAAAATGTCAACTTTAATCTCGAAATTTCCACTTTAATCACGTAGTTTATTTTGCCATTAAAGTAGAACATCATAAACTTCATCTTAAAATCGTTTATTTTACTAGTTTCTCAAGTAGCACGTTAAATGCTTTGTTCTGTATTTGATCTTCTATGTGCTCTATGTGTGTGAATCACTACGTGCTTCTGTTCTTTCTCTTTCTCCGACAGGACACAGAATCCATTACATTTGTGATATTACAACTCTCTGAATAATTAAAATACTGAGATGTATATGTGATATCATTTTCATGATGATAGGAATGAAAGCATGTTATTAAACATGGGAACATGGTGGCGCAGTGATTGTTCATATCTCACGCAAGAGGCTTGCTGCGCCATGTGCGAACTTCGATGAAATAATTTATTACAGAAGTACTGTCTCTTTCAAACGTACTAACCTCCAATTCCTGTCCTTACTTTTCTTTCTCCAAATGCCCAATCGCCACACAATCAGCTCTGTAATAGACGTTAAGCCATCTGTAAGCTTAGAACGCCGATTCTTCAAAACTTTTAAGGAACATTGAAATATCTTCGTAGTACATGTTTAATTATTCTATCCGTCTATCTTTCCAGTGTCGCGTCAGCACAAGAATACAACGCAATGCAGGAACAATCCCTGAACTAGCTAGCGCTGCGGCACCGTGTCCTCACATGTTTAATTATTAACAATACAGATTATTTAAATGAAGTTAAAGTTTTACCTGTATAATATAATCAACATATTTTGCTGCATTTCATCTTAAAAATGAATACCGTCATCATATGTAAATATGCACTTTATAAAGTGGCGCAGGTTGTGCAATATTATAACTGTAATGCAAGTTTACAGTGAGGTAATTGTACTTATAAGTAAACAGTTCTACAAGGAGCACTAGATGGACTGATTGAGTGCATTTAGAGTTCTTGGGATGAAACCTTTTCTAAACCGCGAAGTCCATACTGGGAAGTCTCTAAAGCGTTTTGCCGTGGCTCAGGCAGCGTCTGCTTCATGCTGTATACCGATATTTCTCTTTCCGATCAGCTGCTGCTGTGATTCCCCACTTAGATACAGTGATATAAATACTCCGAGTGGTGCAGTGAGAATAATATGTAAAAAGATGATCTGCTGTGGCAACCCTTAACGGGAGCAGCTGAAAGAAGAAGAAGATGCAGTCAGAGTTACAACGCTAAAGCAGTTATGGTATTTGGAATACTATGGCTATTCCCTGGACCATTATATTGCTGCAGGTTAATTACAATCAGATGCATTACACTAATAAACAATATGCAGTTAGTTTCGGTGTATTTATAAAGCTGCGTCAGGAATGTGGAGCTAAGAAAGAAAGGGTGACCACACAGGAACAGTAGCACTGCTTTGATGCTGGGTGCCGCCAGTCTGCAAAACCGAGCGGAGAAATTGAGTACACCAAGGTATGAGTTACCGTGGAAATGTGCGTGGCTTTACGCCAAGTTTAGGTTTTATACATCGCGATTTGAGCGTGGAAATGGGAGTACGCAAAATTTCTGTGCGTACGCACTGTTTATACATGAGGCCCCAGGTCTGGTTCATTTCTTCCTTCCAAATGCTGCCAGGATAGGCTCTGGGCCTGTGCAACTAAATTGAATTAAGTGGATTTAAAAATATTATTCCATATTATACTGTGCGTATGTTTTATAGTATATATATATATATATATATATATATATATATATATATATATATATATACTAGGGGGCTTTGCCCACTGCTTGCTTCGCTTGAAACCCCCCCCCCCCCCTTCGCGTCTCAGCCGCTTGTGTACGTGGATTTCACTATCACCAAACAACAAATCTTTTAATTCTCGCGGATACGCCTCTTCATTGAGAAGAAACAGTACTTATCCCTGGTGGCAACACGAATTAGACGATCTATAAGTCTCTGACTTAAAGTTCAAATCTGAACAATATATTTGATCTCTTTTTGCTGTTCCGTTATTTCACCGAGTAATAATTTCCGTTTGTTAGCGCTAATGCGATCTTTACTAGTATTTTTTGAGACTTTTGAATTTTAGTACTTTCATTATCTCTAATGATAAATGTGCGTGTGTGTCTGTGTGTTTGTGCATGTGTGTGGTTTTGTCAGTTTTACTATAAAAACAGTTAAACACCCGTTATTTGTGACACATACACTTAATCAGTAGTGTGTGCAACCCACGATTTGTGAGTTTGAGTGTGTGTGTGTGTGCGCGTGTGTACGTGTGCATGTGTGTTGTTTTGTAAGTTTTACTATAAAAACAGTTAAACACCCGTTATTTGTGAAGTAAGGATATTCTGATCATTCTGATCACTGATAAACATTCAGAAGAAACAGCGCTATTCCAGTGTTTCCCTCCATAACATCCTTTCAGCAAACAGGACTAATGTCCTTGATGAAACAGGTTTCCCTTTAATGAAATGCTGCCAATACGGAATAACAGAAATCACCGGGCGGCTTTCGGTCAATGATAAACCAGCGTCTCATAAGGTGAAAAAATGGGACGTACTGCAGTTGCGATCAATGCTTTCTGGTAACTCAGCTTTTGAGAAGAATCTGTCATGGGAGGGACAAGAGGGAGTGAGTGAGGTGGGTACAATGCACGGGGCAGGACGGAGCAGGGCGAGGAGGCGGGTATCTGTGTGAGTGTTTTAAATAATGAAAGGAAAAAAGGTGCTCTGAAATCGAGGACCCCCAACCAAGACAGCTTACGAAACAAAACGCGACAAACAAGCATATGCTACTTGTATAAAATATGCACAATAAGGGACAACAGTGTTGAAGCAATGATGAAGCAAAAGGGAGAGGCTAAACTTGGGTGGCCGCGTTGGGCCTGCCCATAAATCCCAACCGATGTATATATCTGAACGGATCTATCTGAACCAATATATATATCTGAACGAATGTATCTGAACTGATGTATATATCTAAACCAATCTATTTAACCCAATATATATATCCTAACCAATGTATATCAACCAATATATATATCTCAACCAATGTATATATCTGACCGGATGTATTCAAACTGATGTATATATCTCAACCAATGTATCCTAACCAATGTATATATCTGAACCGATATACATATGTGAACGGATGTATTAAAACCAATGTATATATTCAAACCAATGTATCCGAACCGATATATATATCTGAACCAATGTATATATTTATGAACCAATCTTTTTTTCCTGAACGGCCCCTCATATTATATATATATATATATATATATATATATATATATATATATATATATATATATATATATATTATACTGTATGCATATACTGTCGTATACTCCAAAATCTGTAGATTTGCCATCTGTTAGTAATTTTTTAATATTAACTTATCACCGGCAATGAGAAACAGAAAGTAAAAATACTCATGTTAGCAAATTAAATAAGACAATGTTTACTAGTAAAAAAACAGATCTTGTCCTGCAGTGGGTTGGCACCCTGCCCGGGATTGGTTCCTGCCCTGTGTTGGCTGGGATTGGCTCCAGCAGACCCCCGTGATCCTGTGTTCGGATTCAGCGGGTTGGATAATGGATGGATGGATGGAAAACAGATCTTATTTTTTCACATAATCTATGAAGTAAAAATATCTGTGCCTTAACAAATTAAATCAAGTATTTAAATTGTTTACTGAAAGCATGAAGATCTTATTTTTTGGTGTAATTTATGCTCATCAACTATTGGAGAATGTTGTGGGTACCACTAAAAATTTAAAAATAAAACTCTTTCTATATATCAATATTGTGTTATTGTATATAGTAACATAAGCTAGTAGTGAGTGCAGACCTTCTGATCACCCATGTAATAAGACAGCACAGCTTCTCTCATACTAAAGGCTAGCCTTTAAAAAAAAAGAAAACACTAGTACAAGCCCCATCTCAGCACAATGAATTCAGCTACATGGCCACCTATGACCAATCAGCCTAATTACAGTAGCTCAGGCTACCATATCAGCAGTTGGGTTGTCACAGGTCTCACAGACCCAACATCTTGCACAATGTCTTTTCTATTTCCATTCTGCCAATGTCTATGTGGCTTTATTTCTGGGTACATCCCCATGTGAGTGTACCAAACAATGGTCTGGTGCCAATGCTGCTTTGATGGGCATTCAACAACCCTGAATTGGAAGCAAGTTTACTAACATTAATTTTGAACTTTATTGCTTTTTGTTTTTTATTGGTCATACACTCCTCGAATGAGTGCTACAATGTAATAACAGGCTACATGGCTACTACCATATTAGGTGCCCAATATTTTTCTAAATAATTAAAACAAACAAAATATGACATTAAATGAGTTGTCTAAAAATACACTTTTGTATATAAAAATATACCACAGCCATACACGTTTTTCTAGATTTCCATGGCCAACTGGAATTACCTCCAAACAAGAACATCAATTGAAGCAGAAGTGGAATAAATGATTGGAATTGTCTTCTCATTGTGAATTTGATTACAGTGAGAAGCTGCAACTGCACCCTCTGTACTGTGATCAGACAATCCTACAATAGCTGCTAGAGCAGTTGTTTCAGATTTGGTTCCTTTGGGGCTGAAGTATTTTTTCTTAGTAATAAACCAGATAATGAAAATATAAATAAGTTTCTGTATAAAAAACTCTTCACCAGTTTAAATTTAACTTAAGAAAAAAGAAATCAATAAAATAGTAGAGTGGAGTAGATTAGTACCATTCAGTCTTTGTCCTATCTTATCATATTTCTTTTAAGGCATGGCATTCAAACAGTTACTTTATGATGAAGAGAATGAGGTGTAAATAGACTATATTAGTTGTGCCGCTTCTGGTTACCATACTATTCATTAATCATAGCCATCTAGTAACTGAAAAACATGAGGAATTGTCTTAACAAAGATGCTAAATGAAATGGAAGAAGCACTCCAACCACCAACACACATGATAGCTCAAAAGCTGTCGCTGCACTTAACTTCTTTATACTTTAGTGATCCTTTACTGCCCTCTAATGGATTCAACCGTACATGCAGTGCCCTCCATAATGTTTATGACAAAGACACATTTTCCCTTGATTTATCCCTCTACTTCACAGTTTAAAAATACAAATCAAGCAATTCAGATGTAATTAAAGTGTACATTGCAGACTTTCAGTTAAGGGTATTTGCATACATTTTGACTACAACATGTAGAAATGACAACACTTTTTAAACATGGTCCTCCTATTTCAGGGCACCATAATGTTTGGGACAATGGGTGTCACATGTATTTGTAATTTCTCAGATGTATGTCGTTGCTTCATTAGTGCAGGCATATGACTACCTTTGGAGTCTGTAGTTGCCATTGTTCAACATGAAGACAAGAGCTGTGCCAATGAAAGTCAAAGAAGCCATTGTGAGGCTGAAATACAAGAATAAAACCATTAGAGACATTGGAAAAACCTTAGGATGACCAAAATCAACTGTCTGGAATATCATGAAGAAGAAAGAAGGCATGGTGAGCTCAGTCATCACAGAAGGACAAGTAGGCCAAGGAAGACCTCCAGTGCTGATGACAGAAGAATCCTCACTACGGCGAAGAATTATTCTTGTAAAACAAAAAAAAATATATGATGGAGCAGACCCGACCAGTTTAGCATCATTTTATTCAAAGTGATTTACTATTCTTTGCATGTATTTTTACAAATGGAGCACAGACTAGTTAAGTAACTTGCTCAGAAACACACAGAAATTCTGTGGCTGGAACTGAACCAACAACCTTATGGCTTGGGGTTCTGTACCTCAGCTACTATACCACAGACTACATTAGACAATATGTCTCTCTTCAAAAACTCCTTTAGAAATTGACAATTATTAAGGAAACATATTGTTATTTACCTTTTTCTGAAACCTTTCTCTTTAGAACATTAGAATAATCTCGGCGAGAACAGGTCTTTCCTTAAAAAAGATTAGTAATATAGGATAATGAAGAACGTAACCCTTCTAACATAACCTTTGCTCTTGATCACAACAATTTACACATCTGAGGAAAACACTTATGCATTCATTTTGAAGGTAGGAGGAGGGAATTCATCTAACAGTAAACTCTATATTTTTTCACATAATAATGCTGAGTAATAGAACACACATGTTTAGTAATTAGTAATGATAAAAAAAAGATGTTAAACAATTTAACAAATATTGTTCATTTTTGTAATTTTTGAAATAATTCTGGGTAGCACCATGGTGCACTGATCTAGCACCTTAGGTCTGTGCTCCTGTGCTCCAGTTACCTGTTTGGAGTTTGTATGTTCTCTCCATGTCTGTATAACTTTTCCTCTGCCGCTCTTCCCACCTCCCCAGAGATTTGGTTATGTGGTGACTCTAAATTGGCCCCAGCATGGCACTTATGTGACTTGCAAAGGTTTGGTGCCCTCTGCCTCCAGGAGAGTTGACACTAAATTAGATTAAAAGAGTTTGAAAATTAATGTACGTATGTTAAATTATGTACTTCTCAAAAGAGAAGAGTGAGGAAATACTTTTATACAATTATATCTTTTTTGTATTTTTTTCAGGTGAAAATGTTTTTCGAATCTATAAAAGAACACTCTTCCCAACTTAGGGCTACACAGATGTGCCTGGAGAATATTGAGAAAAACATAAGATGGCTGGAAAGAAATCTTGAGACTCTGAAGACCTGGTTGTTAAAGAATATTATGGGTTTTTAATGGCCTAAAGAATAGAAAAGAAGAAATAGGCAGCTAATGCACACACATGAAATCAATTTGTGCTTTTTGAGATGTCACCTGGAGGAAGTTTGGGTAAAAATATACAATCTACAGGATTCAAAAGTGTTTGGAAAGGTTGCATAATTCTGTCTAGTGAACTGTTGATTCCAGCCTACTGATTTGCTTTTCTTTACAAAACTACAATTAACTTGACATAGATACACCCTGAAAGGTGAAAAAGCATGCTTTCTTGTGAGACTTGAGTGTTTGACTTTGTATAGTTTACCTCTATTTAATGGGGTACATCATGGTGTTAAATGTAGGAACTCTTTGTGCTCAAGCAAAATATTTTTTTTAAAGTGGAGTTTGGGTAATTGTGAACTTGTAATGTTTAATCAGGGAGTGCAGATTTTTGAAAGACAACCTTGCTGTTCTTCATTTTGAATTTGTACATAATTGTAGCTGGTTTGGTATAATTGGAGTCAACTAAAATGAAATACACTGTAATTCAATGTTGCGACAATAAAGTGTGAAAACTGAACAATCTTTGTTTTCAGTTCTTTTGAGAGTTGCTTTGAGGATCTCATGCTGTCACTCTTCAGAGGACAGTCAAAGGGAAGCACAATTTGCAATTGACCACCTTAAATACCTTTATATCTCATGATTGGACACACCTGTCTATGAAGTTCAAGGCTTAAAGAGCCAATCCAACTAATTTGGTGTTGCAAGTAATCAGCATTGAGCAGTGACAGGCATTCAAATCAGCAAAATTACAAGGGGACCCACATTTGTGGACTGTCATTTTTTCACATTTGATTTAATTTCATCCTACATGTAAATACTGCTTCACTAAAAATCTTTGTTCGGAAAACACCCCAGTACTCAGATGTTCCTAGCAAATGAAAGACATACCACTGTTATCTTTTTTTGTTGAAAGACATACCACTGTTATCTTTTTTTGTTGAAAGTAAATATTATGCAAGCTGAGAGGGGTTCCCAAACTTTTTCATATGACTGTAGATAGATAGATAGATAGATAGATAGATAGATAGATAGATAGATGATGGATATGAATGGCACTATAAAATAGACAGAAAAGGCACTAGATAGATAGACAGACAGATATGAAGGGCACTATAAAATAGAAAATTATATGACATATTGATAGAGAGAGAGTTAAGAATGGCACTATAAAATAGATAGATAGATAGATAGATCGATAGATAGATAGATAGATAGGACGAGTGAGTTGGTAAATTGATAGATGGATGAATGAGTTAATACACCAAAACGAAAACATTTTATGGTAAAGAAAAAGGGTTAACCTGTAACAGGTTCGCAATTAGGGCTGTTCTAAAAACTGTACAATAGCCGCATTTTTAAAAAGAAAACTTTATAGCGGAAGTTTAGTGCTGCCGTCAGCATTGCTGAAACTAGCACTTGATCCCCGCGATACTATCATGGAGAAACAGAGTTCAAAAAACGAATGACTGTGGTTGGACAAGGTTTGACAAGAAGCAGCAGACGTTTTCTCGTTATTAACATTTTTACTTGGTCCCTAGTTCATGTCCTTCACAGGGTAACTACGGTAGCCTATGATTACCAAAAGAGTACCAGCCAGCCACATCGTCATTATACGTTCTATATTTTCATGGGTTCCGTTTCAGTTATTAAATGCAAATATCCTGGTGTGGCGGTACCACTTAACGTATACAAAGGCTTAATTATAACGAGTTATAGCAACTTTCAAATACAAGTACATACGATAAAGTAAATTCGAAACTAATCTAATTTACACAAATTTAAGTTTCACGATCACAAGCGGAAAATACACTCGTGGCACAAGACTAAGTAATAAATATTTTTTTAACAGCAGAATGTTCAATCTGGGTGAAAACCATAAAAACGAAACCGAAAGAAATTGTCATCTCCCAGTCTTCAGTACCCGTATGTACGGGCACGGACACGTTACCTTTTGAATAAGATAAAGAGAGGAAGATCATTCGGTTATTAGGTAAACTTCTAAGGTAAAATAATGTTTACTAATATGGTGAAGCCAAGCTGTAGTCATCTTATAGACAGCAAGTTCCTTTCCTTGTGCAGCTAGCTGCTCTTTCCGTTGGCGCAGGTGTTGTAGATGTGAGTGAAGTTTATTGACGACTTTGAACTGGGCCGGTGTACATGTAGCCTACATGCGGACAGCCCGTCCTGCGTTGCTTTGCCACATCTTCGTATGTAATCGTGTATAAATCCCAAGTGCACGTGTCATATTCGCTTGGATTTGTGAAAAGGAGAGTTGAACGTTCAGTAACTTGGCCATTAACTCAGTTCAAACATGATCTCGGAAGTTGTATTCGGGGTGTCGTTTCGTAACTCCACTTATTTATAGCACGCAACCGATGTTAAACTTGACTGGAACCCGCAACACGGCTTCGGGTGATAAGGAGCTCTGTTGCAAATCTCGAGAGGAAAACCATCAAGGGTGCGTTTAACTGCGGGAACAGAACCATGTTATATGGGTTGGAGACGGTGGCACTGACCAGAAAGCAGGAGACAAAGCTGGAGGTAGCAGAATTAAAGATGCTAAGATTCGCACTGGGTGTGACAAGGATGGACAGGAATAGAAATGAGGACATTAGAGGGTCAGCTCAAGTTGGACGGTTGGGAGACAAAGTCAGAGAGGCGAGATTGCATTGGTTTGGACATGTGCAGAGGGGAGATGCTGAGTATATTGGGAAAACAATGCTAAGGATAAAGCTGCCAAGGAAGAGAAAATGAGGAAGGCCTAAGTGAAGATTTATGAATGTGGTGAGAGAGGACATGCAGGTGATGAGTGTGACAGAACAAGATACAGATGACAGAAAGATATGAAGAAGATGATCCGCTGTGGCAACCCCTAACAGGAGCAGCTGAAAGAAGAAGAAGAAGACGACCAATGTGGTAGACATTACTTATTATTTAGGATTGTTTTTGATGTATTTGAACAATCTGTATCCTCATATGTGTTAGTTCTGTATTTAGTGAGTGATATAATATGTTCTATTATTTTGTCTTGATGCTGTGCATCTGCATTTGGAGAGGTGTGCTATGCAAGAACAAAGTAGTTTTGACTGTTGTGTTGTATTTCTGAGGTGGCCATGATAGATTGACCATCCAGCTCTGTGAAGAATATTATTTGTGTTCTGTTGTATGTGTTTATGTCATTTTCTGACACCTATTGTGTGCCCAACCCAGCTGGAATGGGTTCTGTCTCTGAATTGCCCTTCCCAAGATTTCTTCCATTTTTTTTCTCTACAAGGTATTTTTTTTTCTGCAGTTTTTTCTTGTCTTCTTAGAATGTCCAGGCTGCCAAAAATCAAGGGCCTTGTTAAAGACCACTGAGGCATTCCTTGTGTGATTCAGGACTACAAAATAAATAAATTCTTGTTATTTGTCAGTTGATTCTCCAAAAATTGGTGTTTTTTCTTTTTTGACACTCAGTGCCGCTGCTCGAGTAGCCAAAGTGGTGTGTCAAGTTTGGCCACAGAATTAAACATCAGAGTGGTAGGAAACCTAATGGTTAACTCTTATAGATATGTTGTAATGAAACACATCTGTAACGGACTGGCACTCCTCATCCACTGATTGTTCCTGTCTTGTGCTTGGTGCTACTGGGATAGGCTTCAGCTTCCCTATGACCCTGCTCTGCATAAGAGGGTTTGGAAAATGGATGGATTATCATGCCATACTACAGTTACAGTTAAACATGTTGTGCCTCATGTTGTTAGATACTCAATAAACAGTGGACAGCTGGTTGGCATAGATCAGCTGAATTTTAACTTTGTTTATTCCAGAAGACAGTGAACCTTTTATCTGCATGGACGTGGCTAACTGTGGCTTTTGTTTTTCTGTACTGCTCAGATGATTTGTTAAATGGATTTTCCACACAACTCTGAATTGGATTAAGTGGATTTGGTAACATTATCTGACATATATTGATTCTTAGTATAGTTAGAGCCAGTTAACCTTTTGCCTGTTTTCAAGGTTTTTGCTTGTAGATGTTGTAATTTTAATTCAAGTATTACATTAAGAATTTGTCATTTCAGTTAAATTCAATATTCTATTTGGCTTCATAGTTAAATTAATTTTATTTATTCTTTCATTTCATCCTTGTTGTTAAACTGACTCAGAATGCTGCACCATAATGTTCACTGTGCTTTATAGTGTAACTTTTATGGAATAAACATATTTATATAAAGTAGTCAAAGATGAAATTGTGTAAAAATAGACACATAGTTAAAAGTTTACCAAGATTTATTTCTAAATATACAGTACATTTATAATAATCGGGTTTCTTTTGGAAGTTAGGAGACCTGGGTTTATTTCCTGGGTCCTCCCTGCATGGAGTTTGCATGTTCTCCCCGTGTCTGCGTGGGTTTCCTCCCACAGTCCAAAGACATGCAGGTTAGGTGAACTGGCGATTCTAAATTGTCCCTAGTGTGTGCTTGGGGTGTGTGTGTGTGTGTGTGTGTGTGTGCTGTGCAGTGGGCTGGCGCCCTGCCCGGGGTTTGTTTTCTGCCTTGCACCCTGTGCTGGCTGGGATTGGCTCCAGCAGACCCCCGTGACCCTGTAGCTAGGATATAGCGGGTTGGATAATGGATGGATGGATGGGTTTCTTTTGTCTAGTACTGTATTTACCTGGCAAGTTTCATATTTGATTTGCAAATATAGACAAATGAAGGTACACTATCTTTCAGTGACACTTTCACTCATTTTTTTGCCTATAAAGTACTGCAATGAATGACACTTTAATTATGGGTGGATGCATTCTGATACAGTGTACATGTGTTTACCCCTTTAAAAATCTTAGAAAAACTGTCTTTGCTATACATAAACCTTACCACAGACTACCATATTGCTCTTCTAGCATATTGTCGTAATAATAAATAAAAAGACAGACCTTTGTTTGTCCCAGAGGGAGATGTAGTTTTTTTACAGAAGCTCAAGAAATGTTTTAAAAAAAAAAAAAAACAACAACCCCCCTCAAACACACAAGAATTACAAAAAAAAAGATAAAAAGAGAGCAGTCCAAGTCAGCCGTTACCAATGCATGTTAATGCAGATATAAAGGAGTCTGAATAGTATTACTTGGCACATTTTTCTTAAATAATTCATCCACCTGAACCCAATACAATTTGCCTGTCGGACAAATAGTGGAGTGAAGGATACAATTATCAATCTGCTCCATAAGGCTTACTCTTACCTGAACAAAGCTGGCAGCACTGTGAGGATTATGTTTTACAAATTTTCCTCTTAAGGTGTAAACTCAGATATGCAGGTGGATGAGCCGATGGTGTCCTGAATAATGGACTGTTTGTCAGGCAGTCCACTGGTTGTGTGACTCAAGGACTTTGTGAGTAACACTGGAGCACCACATGGAACAGTCCTGTCTCCTTTTCTCTTCCCTCTGTGCACCTCAGACTATAAAAACTGTATAACACCAGGTCATGACACTTGCAGAATTTCTCAGATTCTGCACCTATGGGTTGTATTTATGAAGGGGGTGAGACAGAGGAGTCAAGTGGAAAACTTGGTTTCTTGATGCAAAGAGAATTGTCTGCATGTAAAATCAGCAAAACCAAGGAACTGGTTATTGACTTTTGCCACACCAAAGAGCCTTTATGTCCAGTCACTATTCGGGGAGTGGAGGTAGAGGTGGTCCACTCCTACCATTATTTGGGGTTCCACATTAAGGACAGGTTGAACTGGTCTCAAAACACTGAGAAGCTACATAAGAAAGGGCTGAGCAGTCTCTTTTTTTTTTTTTAGAGACTGTGTTTCTTTAATATGGGAAGTGACATCCTTCACATCTTCTATAACTCTGTGTAGACCAGTGCAATTTTCAACACTGTGGTGTATTGGGCTGGTAGCATTACTTCAAGAGAGGCCCACTGAATCAACAAGCTAATTTAAGGGGAAAGCAAAGTTATAGGACACACTCTGGACCCCTGGAGGTCGTAGCAAAGCAGAGAGTTAAAACAAAACTGAGTGCCATTATGAACAATGTTACACATCCTCTCTGTGACACACCAACACTGAAGGCTTTCAGGCAATGAATCATTCAGCAGATGTGTGTCAAGAAACGCTATGTGGGCTCTTTTATACCAACAGCAATACTTCTGCATAAGGCCACACTGTGAATGGGGCTGCTAAGTCAGAAGAGTTCTTTCTTTTTAATCTTAATTTTGTGTTCAGACCATTGTATGTATGTATGTTGTAAGAATGGTGCTATATTGCGCCCGACACGACATGGGAGGCACATATAAAATAAAACAAAACTTTCATTTTCTTCAGCTGGAGGGCACGTCTTCCCTGTAATCCCCCCAGCCACAACACAGTCCCAAGCACCAGAACTACGACACCAAAACACTCCTTTCTCTTCCACCACCACTCCTCCACAAGTTTTGTCCTCCTCCTGACTCTGGCCGCTGAGTAGTGATTGCTAGGTCCCTTTATTGGGTACCTGTAAGTGCTCCAGGTGCTTGATTGCCGACATCCGGCTGCACTTCCGGAACCCCACAGGGCTGCACCAACCCCCATGAAGCCCTGGGGAAGTCCGAGGCATCGCTGTAACCCAGGGAGGCTGCCATCTAGCGTCCAGGGAGAGATACTGGGTTTCCCACCCTTGCACCCTGTATGTTTGTGTGTGTGTGTGTGTGTGTGTGTGTGTGTGTGTGTGTGTGTGTGTGTGTGTGTGTCTGTGTGTGTGTGTGTATCATCTTTATCTATCTATCTATAGATAGATAGATAGATAAAGTTAGTATATCACAGAGAGGATGTAAAAAATTGTTCGTAAAGTCCATCAGATTGTCTTCATCCTCTCCTCTGCTACTACTGTACCTCTCCTGCAGATTCAGAGTGTGTCCCATTACTGAGCCTGCCTTCATAACTAGCTTGTTGATTCAGTAGGCCTCATTGAAGTGATGTTTCCGGCTCAGTACACTACACCATAGAAAATCGCACTGGCCATCATAAAGTTGTAGAACATATCAAGGATGTCATTACCCACATTAAAGGAACAAGGTGTCCTAAGAAATTCTGGAGTTGTAAGGCAATAACCTTTATCACAGTGTTACCAGGTGGGTTAGAAAATGGATGGCTCTTCAGCATAAACGTTTACAGTTGTATTTGCTGTTAGGTAAGCTTGGCAGTAAAGATATGTTCTGGTTTTATGGAAGAAGTTGATAGAAAAACATGCATTTACAAATTAATTAATAGTACATTGAGGACTGAATAATCATATTCCACATGTGAAGGTTTTCAGTTTTTAATTTTGTGATCTCTTGTCTAATTTACTTTTTTTTTTTGCTTTTAGGATCAGCAGATTTGATGTCGTGCTTACTGGACAAAGGACAATTTTGTGTTATGTTTATAGAAGTGAATTGCAACACTTTTTTACTTTTAGATTTTTAATATGTCAAGCAACATTCGGGTGTTCATTTTTATAATACTGTCAGTGGTATTAACGTTTCATTATGCAGAGCCATGTGAAAGTAAACAAGGAAAATTCAAAGTTGGTAATAATGACTCATTTCCCTGGATTAGTATGCGCCTTCCTGATAAAGTTGTACCCCTACACTATGATATTCTTATCCATCCAAATCTGACTAGCCTTAACTTTAGTGGCATGGTCACAATTGAAGTTCTGATTAAAAATGATACTGAATTCATAGTATTACATAGCAAGGGCTTGGAAATCACATTTGCAAGTATCCTCCTAGAAGCAGACTGGAAAACGGATAGTGAAGAAATGAATCTTAATGTATTGGGGCATAAAGCTCATGAGCAAATTGCCATTATGGCTAACAAGACTTTGCTTACAAACCAAAAATATCGCCTTCATATCAGATTTCAAGCTAGTTTAGCAGATGGATTTGATGGCTTCTACAAAAGCACATATCTAACCTCAGTGGGAGAAGAAAGGTATGTTTTCTTAAGATTATATGGTATACATGTTTTTCTGTTGATGTTAAAATTTATAAAATGCTACAGCATAAAAGCATGTCAGTCGAATGTATTCAGTTTAAATTAAAATGCCTATTTCTTCAGATATTTGTAAGCAGTAATAAATTTGTAACATGTAATAACTTGACAAATCACACTCTGTATTACAAGGGGGGCTCCGCCCCCTGCTCGCTTCGCTCACCTACCCCCGGCGTTGGGTATCCTGAAATACATTAGTCGAGCTCGTCCGTCTTGGAGCCGTGCCCACTCTGCTTGCGGCATTTCAGACACGCGTTGTAGGCGCCTGCGTTCATTGATTTTATCCAGCCGGGCTCGTGTTTGAATATCCGTCAGTCGAGCTCGTTCGTTTTGAACCCATGCCTGCTTTGCTTCCAGAGTTTCAGACGCACGTTGTAGGCACCTGCGTTCACTGATCTTATCTAGGTGGGCTCGTGTTTGTATCGTTGAGCTGTATTGTGTTTGAATTCGGTGTAAAGCGTTCAGTGGTTTGTACAATCCCAAGCAGCACATTACTCCTAACTTCACCCCGCAGTAGTGCCACTCACAATATGGCGGTGACGCCTGCGCCCTTTGTACTATCTTTGTGGACCTGTGGGGCTGCCGTAGCCTCTTCCGTTTGAATCCGGGCTGCAGCGCAGAATCCTCTTTTTGGCGTGGCTGTGTCGGTAGTCATTAGCTATGGGCGCCTTGTTGCTTCATTTCTCATTCACGTCAATTGAGCTGTTTCGTTTTTGGGCCGTGAGTCCTTCGTTCACGGTGGATACGACTTGGATTGCGGTTTATGAGATGTGCGCTGTACGCGCCTGCGCAGTACGTCTCATGGTCCCATCGCCGTGTACCTGCGTCCATGCTATCCGGTTTAGTTAGTAAACCTGCGTCCATGCCATCCGGTTTACCATTCTCGGTTAGTAATATGGATGATATCCTCACTGAGAGAACAGTGTTTGACTGAACTAGATGCATCTCGTGGCTTTTGACAGTTGTGGAAGAGCTTGATGACAAAAAGCGCAGAGCCCTGTACCTTTGTATGGAAGCCCCAGAGTATCATCAAGTTTAACACATGGTCTTACACAACTCAGAAATGCTAAACAACTTTGCGTCATCTACAGTTTATATCATGCTCAATAATAATGTGTCTGAGGCCTTTACCCAGTTTATCTTTTGTTTATAAAATGTTTTATAAATGATGCAATCATCAAAAATGCTACTATAACTATATTATTATTCTTTCATCTCTTTTTCTTATTCGCTTTTCCTGGTGAGGGTCATGGCTGTATTCTTATTGTCATTATTAGCTGTGCTACCCATCTAAGACAGGTTGAAATCTAAATAATCAACATAGACCTCAGTCTTATAATTTGCAGTGTGCCATGCAATGCTTATATTTCTGTTACAGTATATGCCTTTTGGTATGTCAGTCAGGCTGCGGGAGCCTGTTTGCGCTAGTGGGGCCTTATCAGGAGTTCAGTGTGCAGTTTTGGCCAATGTATTGCAAAATATATATAAAAAATGTTTATTTTTACCAATGTTAAAATTACAACATGCCAGTCTAACTAATTAAGCCGAAGCAGTGCAGTTAGCTATTTCTATGTATTTTTAACACAAATAAAATAAGTAAAGATGTTTTAAAAGATTGCATGATTTAATCATTCCTGCTATTAAGAGAATTATAAATGAGCAACCCAGTCATTTTTGTTTATGTTTTCAGTTTATATTTGTTTTTATCTCTAAAAGGGTATTGGCTACAACAGATTTTGAACCGACTGCAGCAAGAATGGCATTTCCCTGTTTTGATGAGCCATCTTTCAAAGCTACATTCTCAATCAAAATACGAAGGGAAAGGCAGCACATTGCGTTATCCAACATGCCAAAAGTAAGTGTTTTTTTGTTTTTTTTTTTTGCTATTACAGCGTACAGCACCATAATCATTAGTTTTGTTATCCGTGTCAGTGTCTGATAATCAATTCACATTCTCATCACTATCACTTGATTCAACTAATGGTTTAGTTTCAGTTTGTTCTAAAACTGGCTTTACAGCTTTTCATTTATACACCACTGTGTATTTTTGTTGAAGACTCTGCTCCTCTCATGAAAACTGATACGTTGCCATAGCATAGAAGACTGCAGAGAAATACTCATGATTTTTATATTGCAGCATGGTTTTATTTTATTTATTGTGGCTGAGTGCAGGAATGACAGGCTTGGCAAAGAAAATTTGGGGCACTAACAAGGTTGTCCCGTTTAATAAACAGTCCATGCAAAGGAAAGCGCTTATTAGGCGTTATTTCCTTTGTCCTCAGGCTTCCAATAACAAATTATAATGCTCAGTTCTAGCTATGGATTAGGGTCACTTTGCTCGGGAAGCTTGGGTAGCTGGGATTCTTTGTGTTAGGGAACCAGAAATGGTGGAGTTAGGTGTCCTCTCTGGGCGGTTTCTCGATGCTGCAGCGAGAGAAGGAGAAGACAGTGTTGATCATAGCCACAGTGTTAGCCATATATATATACAGTAATCCCTCCTCCATTGCAGGGGTTGCGTTCCAGACCTCCCCGCGAAAGGTGAAAATCCGCGAAGTAGAAACCATATGTTTATATGGTTATTTTTATATTGTCATGCTTGGGTCACAGATTTGCACAGAAACACAGGAGGTTGTAGAGAGACAGGAACGTTATTCAAACACTGCAAACAAACATTTGTCTCTTTTTCAAAAGTTTAAACTGTGCTCTATGACAAGACAGAGATGACAGTTCAGTCTCACAATTAAAAGAATGCAAGCATATCTTCCTCTTCAAAGGAGTGCGCATCAGAGAGAGAGAGAGAGAGACAAAAAAAGCAAACAGTCAAAAATGGCTTTTAAGTATGCGAAGCACCGCCGGACAAAGTAGCTGCAAGGAAGGGAGCAAGCATTTTTCAGCATTTTTTAGAGGAGCGTCCGTATCCTCTAGGCCAGTGTGCGAACAGCCCCTCTGCTAACACCCCTTCCGTTAGGATCAGAGAATGTCAGAGCGAGCGAGAGAGAGGAAAGCAAGCAATCAAAAATCAATACGTGCTGTTTGATCTTTTAAGTACGCGAAGCACCATGCGGGAAGCATATCGCTTGCAAAGCAGCCACGTGTAAGCCCAGCAAAGAAGGGAGCACTGTGAAGGTAATCTTTCAGCATTTTCTGAGGAGCGGCCGTGTCCTCTAGGGGTGCGAACAGCCTCTGTGCTCACAATATATTTGAGGAGTTTTATTTAATACATAATACGCGCTGTGGTTGGGTAGCTTCTCAGACATCTGCCACGTCCCTTGTATAAAATCAACTGGGCAAACCAACTGAGGAAGCGTGTATCAGAAATTAAAAGACCCATTGTCCGCAGAAATCCGCGAACCAGCAAAAAATCTGCGATATATATTTAAATATGCTTACATATAAAATCCGCGATAGAGTGAAGCCGCGAAAGTCGAAGCGCGATATAGCGAGGGATTACTGTATATATATATATATATATATATATATATATATATATATATATATATTGTGGTTGGGCAGTGTAAAGACTCTGTCAAAAACAAAGAATGTTTAGAACACCAACTGGGTCGCCCCTTTTATTCACCTCCAGATGAACTTAAACTTACGGAACAATGAAAAGGAAACGGTCCACTTTGCACTGCTCCCCAAACTGAGATTTCTCATAAATAGGAACAGGAAAATAATTCTTTTAAGCTTTGCTAAGACAGTGCTCTATCCTGTGGTAGGCTCTGGTCTTCATCAGACACCTTCTCTTGGGACTTCTGGGTTTTATTGTGGCTGGAACAGAAGTTATGGGAACTATGTGCCCTTATTGGCTGGTTTCCCGGCACTGAGAGGGAAGAAGAACAAGAAAATAAGGTTAGCGGTAGCCCCCCTCTCATCTCTGCGGTTTATTGCACATTTGAATTGAGCCCTCAGAGGGGAGTCCTCTGACATGCGTGTGTGACAACATATATATGATTAAGGGAACACTTAATTATCACGGTCTAGCACCATGTTAATTGAGCTTCAGGTTTATCAATCTGTCAAGTTAGGAAGCAATGAAAGTGACAACAGGTGCAATGGAGAGGTCAACATTTAGACAATCCCCAAAAAGGGAATGGTTTTGTAGTTGGTGGCCACAGAGAATTGCTCTCTCCTTATCCTTCCTGACTGATTGTTTTCTAGTTTTGCAATTTGCTAGTGTCCTTGTCACTACTGGTAGCACCTCCAGGATGGCACATCCATCTGTGCCGTTCCAAGAAGATTTGCTATGTCTTCCAGCACAGTCTCAAGAGCATGGAGGATCAGGAGACAGGCCGTTACACAAGGAGAGCTGGACAGGGCCTTAGAAGGGCATCAACTGAGCAGCAGTACCGGTAACTGCTCCTTTATGCAAGGAGAAACAGGCACTGCCAGAGCCTACAAATGATCTCCAGCTGGCCAACAGACATTGGGGGGGGTTGGGGGGGGGGGCATGAAAAGCTCTGGATGAGGACAAAAATGCTTTGTCACAAAATGTAAACTTGACTAACTCACTCATTCATCAATAAAACAGTATTTCCTGTTTAGTCAAAAAGCTAAAATTTGGCAGGATGGTACATCTAGGGTAGTTTAATTTTTATATACTAATATTTAGAGGTCTGCGGTGGGCTGGAGCCCTGCCCGGGGTTTGTTTCCTGCCTTGCGCCCTGTGTTGGCTGGGATTGGCTCCAGCAGACCCCTGTAACCCTGTAGTTAGGATATAGCGGGTTGGATAATGGATGGATGGATATTTAGGGGTAAAATCCCACCACAATATAAAAACTGAATACCTTAAAAATTAAATACCTTAAAGTCTCAAAAATGTCTTAATGGATTTGATTGAAATTTGGTAATGTTTTAAAGAACAAAAATAGCAAATATGTTTTTTTTTATTTATTGGTATTTGTATAATAGTATACATATATAATTATAATATATAATAATGCTCTAGTGATGAAACATTTTAATGCGCTCTGTCACCCATTTCACCACAGTGCTGACAGAGATTGCAGAGAAAAATTGGGGTATGCTGGTTCATGCAAATGTAGGCCAACTGCAGAAGCTAAGTGAAAGAAGAAAAGCCTGGCAGTGCTCAGAGAAGACATATTTAGCAAGTGGTTTTCAGGCACAGTGTGAGCATAGTCGATTTCAAGCAATTGATTCAGTAAGAAGGTTATTTAATATATTATGCCTCCCAACCCCCTTAGTCTTATAGATAGATAGATACTTTATTATCTGCAACCTTATGCAAAATCCAAAGTGGACATTACAATTCCCAGCAAGCAGTGTGCTGCTCCAGACAATTCCATCACAGCATTTTCTGCATCTTTTTTTTTTTTCCCCCTTTTCCTCATTCACTTTGTGATGAGAATTGTCTTGCTGGATTACAGTGTTTATCTTAGACCAGTGTATCTCAACTTTTCTGGCCTTGAGACCCAGTTTTAAGTTCCTTGACAATCCACAGACAGCACTGGAAGGGAGAAGAGGTGGGATTCCCCATTGCAAATTGACTGCAATTCAAAGACTGGGGGGATTGGATCTCTTTGGTAAAACAAACAGTTAGAAATGGAGAAGAATATTTTGTTCAGTGTTGTTGATTACTTTTGCAGACCTGGTGGTTGCCACGTGTAGCAATAAATCTGAGAGAAACTGATTACATTTTTTTTTATCATCACATAGCCTTGCACTTTTTAAAAAGCCAACACTGTTGTCCACCTGCAGATTGTCATTACGTTTGCAATGCCAATCAATGATAAGAGTTAAGTGCTTTTTGAAGTTAGAAAAACAAAGAGGAATTAGAAGAAAAAAAACTGCACGTTAATCAATAGAGCCAAGCCACAATTGAAGAGAATGAAACTCATTTTTACAGCTGATAGAAATGCTATTTTTTACAATGTGATAAGACGAGAACAAGTGGAGCTTTTAACTGGGTAAAAGCATCTTTTTTTTTTTTTCTTGAGAGGCGTTTATTTATTCAAATCCACTGTATATAGAGGCAGTACTAAGTTTAGACGTTCATACTAATGGAGAGTTGAGCACATACCGCTTTAATTAATACAGTGGAACCTCTAGATACGAGTTTAATTCGTTCCAGCACTGAGCTTGTATAGCGAATTTCTCGTATCTAGAACAAACTTCCCCATTGAAAATAATGGAAATCCAGTTAATCCGTTCCGCACCCCAAATATATTAACATAAAAATCAATTTTCCTAACAAATAACACTGATAAATTATATATACTGTAGTCTACCTTTAATAAATAACACTGGTAAATAATATAACTGATTATTAAAAGAATCAAAACAGGTGTCCAAAGTGCAGTAGAGCATTCAATAAATCTTTAAATAAATAATCCTTAAAACAGTTGTGAAGTGGAGGTTTAAAATACACAAGAATAACAATCCTTTAACACGAGGTTAAAACGTCAAAAGGATGCAGTCTTTAAAAAACAGATGACAATCCCCGGTGCTTCTTCTCTGTTAGCGTCTCACCTGCGGGCTCTGCAACAGGCGAGACACTCTTAATGCAGCTGACCTTCTCTACACCGTCCTGCTTCAGCTGTTTGGCTCGCCTGTTCAGCTCACTGTTCAGCTACACGCGACCCTGCACTCGCTCGCTCTCCCGCACCGACTTCCTACTCCTGCCTGCCTGCCGCAAGCTCCGTTCTCTCTCCTCTCTTTTCTTTTACTTCTTCTCCCCCTTAACCGGCTCGCGCTTCTCTATATATGCGGGGAGGACATGGCAGCTGCAGCCCATCAGCCACAGGAACAATCATGGATGTGGGCAGTTTCCCACCTGTGCACTTAAGTGAGAAACGCAGACACCGCAGATCGCAGCTCGCAACTGCTACCATGCCCCCTCGCTAAGCCGCGAGCTATACCCACAGCCTGGCTCGTTACGCGAGCCAATGCTCGTATTTAGATCTGAATTTTTCGCTCATACTTTCCTCGTATTTTGAATTTCTCGTATACAGAGGTGATCGTATCTCGAGGTTCCACTGTACATAGTTCTGCTGCAACCTTTTTCACAACAGCACTGTCAAAGACTGTAATATAGAATTTTGAACAATATGCAGCACAAGTGAACTAAAAATATTAGTCTCTGGTAAAAATAAAAAAAAAACAAATACTGCATTCAGAAAAGTATTTACTTACATAGTACTTCAGATACATCTGATTAATCAATGGCACTATAACTGAGGCCCATTTGAAAATTTAACACAGCTAGTCTAATCTAAAATCTGATTAAAGATGAGCTGAGATTAAAAAAATAATTTGACAAAAGTTGTATTTTTGTCAAGTGATTTGTAATTGAGTCAGCTGCACTTCCTTCGACAAATGTTAAAAACATATGATTGCATAAAAGGGCAGTTTACTGCTGAACTCTTTTTAATGGATAATTTTAACACAGTAAATAAGTTTATTACTGTATATATTTAAATCTGACATTATGACAGTTTAGTAAAATGTATTACTATATGTTATTTTATTTGTATGGTAACCTAAAGTCATGTTTTTGCTTTTGCAGATTCAAACCCTTGAACTTTCAGATGGGCTGGTAGAAGATTATTTTAATGTGACCAAAAAAATGAGTACATACCTTGTAGCTTACATAGTATGTGACTTCAGATCTATTAGTGCTAATACTACTTCAGATATCAAGGTAAGGGTACATTATTCAAATAAAGCAATGTAGTAGTAAGAAAAGACATTAGACACCTTATATTTTATGTCCATTCTGACATGTAAGTGGACCATATTCATTGTCATCACCCCCAGGGTTCACGCCAGCCTTATTGTACAATTTTAGAAATATACATCATTTTTTGCGTCTTTTATTCATTCTCCTATTTTGCATTCTTTGTTTTGTGTTTACTGCCAAAATCTCCCTTTTAAGAATGAAAAAAATCTTGCTATCTAAACAGTTTATTATGTACTCTTTTTTTTCTTAATCAATACTTAATTAAATTAGAACAGCTAGTGTTGTCAGCACTATGCATAGCCTAGAATTGGTTTAATTAATGACCCTGGTAAAAGTACTTTATTACTGTCAATTTAATCTACATTGCTTACTGCTCATAGTTGATGAAACATCAATACTTATATTCATTAGTACGATTTAAGTTGCTCAGGCTATTGTAAGTCTTCATGAGAAGTAATCTGAGAGAAAAGATCATATACACTCTCACTCAGCAAATTATTAGGAGCACCTGTACACTTGCTTATCCAGGAAATTATTTAATCGGCCAGTCGTGTGTCAGCAGCACAATGCATAAAATCATGACGATACAGGTCAGGAATTTCATTTAATGCTCATTTCAAACACCAGAATGGAGGAAAAATGTAATCTCAGCGGTTTCAATCATGGCATGTAACGGAGTGTTTCTGTAACTGCTTTTCTCTTGGGGAATTTTGTGTATAACAGTCTGTAGAGTTTACAAAGAATGGAGGGACAAACAAAAAATATCCTGTGGGCGCCGTTTTCTAGACAGAAACATCTAGTTGAGGGGAGAGGTAGGACATGAATGGCCATATTGGTTTGAGATGCCAGACAGGCTGCAGTAAGTCAAATAACCCATTTTGTACAAATGTAGTGAGCAGAAAAGCATCTCAGAATGCTCAGTACATTGCACCTTGAAGTGGATTGGCTACAGCAGTAGAAGACTGCTTTCCGTTCTGTCAGCCAAGAACAAAAAGCTGAGTCTGCACTGGACACAGATTCACCAAAACTGTACAGTTGAAGACTGGTATAACATGGCCTGGTCTGATGACTCTCGATTTCTGCTGAGAAACAGCGACGGTAGGTTTAGAAATTGGCATCAACATAATGAATTCATGCACTTAACCCACCTTGAGTAAACTGTCTAGGTGGGTGGGACACCTTGGGCCCATTAATACCAATCAATTGGCCTTCAATGCTATGATCTATTTGAGTATTGTTCCTGACCATGTGCATCCCTTCATGGCCATAATTTACCCATGTTCTAATAGCTACTTCCAGCATGGTAATGTACCATCTCACAAAGCAAAAGTTGTCTCAAACTGGTTTCATGAGCATGACAATGAGTTCAGTGTTCTTCTGTGCCCTTATTAGTCACTGGATTTGAATCAAATAGGACACCTTTGGGATGTGATAGAACGGGAGATTCATAACATGAAAGTACAGCTGACAAATCTACAGAGATTGTGTGATGCAATCATGTCAGCATGGACCAGAATCTCAAAGAAATGTTTCCAAAATCTTTTGGAATTCATGCAATGAAGAATTGGGGCTGTTTTGAAAGCTAAAGGAGGCCATTCTCAGTATTAGTTATAGAGTTTCCAATAATTTCCCACTGAGTGTATGTCTGCATCTTATTTTATATTTTTACAATTGTTTACAGGTTTCAGTTTATGCTGTCCCTGAAAAATGGAATCAAACACAGTATGCTCTTGAAGTTGCAGTAAAAATTTTAGAATTTTATGAAAATTATTTTAACATTAGCTATCCCCTTCCTAAACTTGGTAAGTACCAAAGATTAAACACTGATAAATATTATGTAATTCCTTTAAAATAAATAATGACTAAGTAGAATTTTTGACTTGTTATGCAAGGCTAGCTATGTTGGCTATTATTTAGTGAGAATAAAGTGAATGCCAGATATATCTAACTATGTCCATTTATTAATTATTATAAAGGAAGTACTTTTTTATGCCTCAGTAAAAAATAAATTATTGTGTGACATTTCCATGGTAGCCTATAAACAGTTTTGTGCCCTGTGAGCACAGCACCTGGTTGGGATTTTATGGAAAAAAATGTTCTTTGAAACTCTTCATAGGAGGATAAAATGTCACATCCTGATTAATTGCTTTGGTAAGTTGCCTGTTAGAGGAACAGGGGGATAGTAAGCCTGTACATTACTGGCTACCCCATAAAGCAAGAGGCAGCAGCACCACCAGTACAATACAGAGAGAAATTTGAAACATGGGAGAAAATGTACTAGGGGTGGGAATTACCGGGAATACCACCTATATATTTAAAATGGTAAGGGTTGTCTGTTTATCTGTCATGGAAAAAACACTCACACCCCTGGCCTTCGAAGCTTGATCTTGGTCTTAATTGACAACTTAGGCCGTGACACATGCTATGTGCCCCATGATTTGGACGCCCAGCCCATGGTGGCCCAGAAATTGGAATTAGACTCCCTCTCATAGCTACCAAAAACATAGCAACATGCATCATCTCACGGGAAATGCACACCAATATGCACCTCCATGAACCTATTAATCCCTCAGGATAAGGGTGCCTTTGTGTTAAGAATTCATAATCAGATTAATCATTACTGCATAATGGTGGACAACACCCTTTCAAAGGCCATCCTGTAGCCTGTGCCAATTTTTACATTATAAATCCTTATGAAACTTTTGTAGAATATTTTCAAGTCCTGAAAATGAAGATACAGTATCTCTCTTCATTTTCTTAAAAAAATATAAGCATCAATGAAATACAGTGGAACCTCGGTTTGTGAGTAACTTGGTTTATGAGTGTTTTGCAAGACAAGCAAAAATTTTTAATAAATTTTGACTTGATAAACGAGCGAGGTCTTACAGTACGAGTAGTATGTATACGCTTTGTCTGCTGAGTGTCATGTGATCACAACTGAGCTGATGGTTCTTCTTTCTCTCTCGCTGCGGGATTGTGGGCAATCATCTCTTATTCTCCATCTGAGTCGGTGTGCCTCACTCATATAGTCAACATCCGTATGAGCGTATACATTTGACTGCAGCATTAGCATTGTGACTGTGTGTTTTCACGCGCGTGTGTGTGTATGTGTGTGTGCTCGCTCGCGTGTGTGTGCGTGTGTGTGTGCTCGCGCGTGTGTGCTGTGATGTGCGAGTCCCCGTCTTGCACCCTAAAACACAAAGCTGAGTCTCAGTACTTTTAGCAACACCAGCTTTATTCAGCTTGAAACAGCAACAGTGCGGTTATTTATTGTAGCGGGATCTGCCGCTTTCCTATACACAGACACAGCAGTCAGGTAGGGCCCTGCGCATTTATAATGGTCCTTGTTCCTTGATCCTTGTATCACCCATCGACGGCAGCCTCTTATAGCATGTCCGCGATCTTTTCGGATTTGCTTTTACGGCGAACTGCTACAGCGCTGGGAGACTGCGATTGCTTTGGGACACTCTTCCACGTGTCGTCCCGTTGGGTGCAATCCCACAAGAGTTTAGAGACTCACTCACACCAGCCATGATTCTTTTCAAAGGTAAAGTGCAGGTTCATTTGTTTTATGTATTTTTACTTTATATTTTGTATTAATCATTTTTATATGAATAGTTTTGGGTTGTGGAACGAATCATCTGAGTTTTCATTATTTCTTATGGGGAAATTCACTTTGATATATACGAGTGCTTTGGACTGCGAGCATGTTTCCAGAACGAATTATGCTCGCAAACCGAGGTCCCACTGTATTACAAAGATGAACAACATAAAAAACAAAAATCACAGACAGACGGCAGGAAAATTCAACAAGTAAAAATAATACAATACAATTAATTTTTGTATAGCCCAAAATCACACAAGAAGTGCCGCAATGGGCTTTAACAGGCCCTGCCTCTTGATAGCCCCCCAGCCTTGACTCTCTAAGAAGATAAGGAAAAACTCCCAAGAAAACCCTTGTAGGGAAAAAAATAGAAGAAACCTTGGGAACGGCAGTTCAAAAAGAGATCCCTTTCCAGGTTTCCATGTGCTCCCTAACCAATTTTACACAACACTGACAACATTATAATGTGTATTGCTGTTGATTCACTGTCGTACAAACAGGCAAACACCACCAGAAACTACAAACAATGACAAATATCCATTTCAAGCCCTCATGTCAATTTGATTGTGTGTCCTTTACTGACTCAACTCAGTTAACATGGCTAGAATCCTCTTCTAAAAACAATAGATGGCCATCACACAGGACTTGCCCCTTATTCATAAATACAGCAAGCAGTTTTAATACTGCATGCACAGTATCATTAGTCCATGAAAACCTCTCTTGATAATCTCCCAGAACATGATGCCTACATGTTCATCATTCATAATTAAGTTATCATTATATTAGTGGACTTCACATCTTTCAGTTTTCTTTTTTTGAGGACCAGAGGTCCATGTGTTTCACTAATAATACAATATTATCATGATACTTGGGTTATGAAATGATACTATTTTTACCTTTTTTTCATATATTTAGTAAATCTTTTTTAATAGTGAAAGGTTCATGTTACTGTATGTTACGATAAATAACATACACATCACTGCTTTGTCTAACATTATCACGGAGTTATTCTTTGTGAGTTGAGTACTTATGTCTGTAATAGGGCAGTCAACCAGTAATTGAGATTAGAATGTTTCACATTTAAACTATACATTTGTTTGAATGTATACTACTGCATTTAAACTTCAGACTTTATATGTGTAGATTAATATATATTTAAAATTCCCCAAGTTCGGAGAAGTAGGAACAAATTGCTTTTTTGACCTCATATAAACTAGCAGGAGGCCAGTCATGAGCTGCCACCTATAAAAATATAGTTTATAGTCCTCACTAGAAAGAACAGGACCTTGCAGCCCATTTGAGGCCAGCAACCTAGTAGCTGTCTGAAATAACCAGCCCTTTAACTGGCTACTAAGGTCTTCGGGGTGTTGGGATTCTTTGTTCCTTTGGCTAATGAAGGGCATCCCCTCACTCTGGAAGTGATTCCTTAACTTTACCTTTAAAGGAAGGAGTTTTAGAGCCACCTTCAGCAAGAGGCTCCTTGAATTTAGAGTCATTCAGGGCATTCTCTTACTTATTAAGAAGACAGAGGCTCGACTTACACAATTGAGAGAAAGAGGAGGTGAAGAAGAGAGTACTTTAGTTGTGTGGGCAAGTTGTCATGCATCCCACAGAGGTTGAAAACCTACATTGAAAGGGTCAGAATTCTGGCAAATTTTGCTTAATCTTTTATTTTTCCCTTTGTATAGTCTACCCTTGTGTGTTTAAAAAAATAAACACACCCATTGTTACACACACTGTATGCCCTCATTATTATAAATGTAGAGAAAATCCAGCAGGGGGCCTTCTCATATTTAAATAGATACTATTTAATTTTTTATCATAATTTTTTTTAAATAGGACATGAACATTATTAGATCTGTTTAACTAATAAAGATACATCTCTGTAAATTATCAACTCTACATTATTATTATGTTTAATAATAAATGTGTTTAAATTCACTACAGCACTTTAATTATTCTCTTTGTTTTAATTATGATTTTTTTTTTTTTCTTTTTACTTCAGATCTAATTGCCATCCCAGATTTCCAGTCAGGAGCAATGGAGAACTGGGGATTGATAACCTATAGAGAGACATCTCTTCTGTACGATGCTCAGACATCATCTTTATCAGATAAACAGTGGGTAACCAAGGTCATAGCACATGAACTTGCTCATCAGGTACTTTACCTATATTATTTGACAACAGTAGCTGTTTTTATTTGGATCTTTCTGTGTGTTTTTTGAATATGTTAAGACTGAAACAAATAGGTAAAATATTGACAAATAAAGATAAATACAACTAACTGACTAACTTTGTTTGTCGCCAGAGAGAAATCTTTATAGAAGCTCATTAAGTAAATAAATACAGTACAAACTAGGTAGATAAATAAATAAATAAATAAATAAGACTAATATTTAGTAAATAGGTTTAGACATAAATTTATTAGAGAGGTGCAGGTTTTGACATTTCAGCACAGAGTTTGAAATTTGTTTTTTTGCCTAAGTTCTTAATAACAATATAACAATATGAATGCTATTTTTATGATCTTCAATTGTCGCCACAGGGGGCACACCAGATAGGATTATTATCTCATAGTGCTTGTTTGAATCACGGGTAGGTTGTCTTCTGTGTGATGGCTGCATTTTGTCACTGTATTCAAATGGTTTTAATCCACATTTCCTCAGAAAGGACATGTAGGAATATGCAGGAGTGTTTCATGGAATAGGTTGGCATCCCATCTTGGTTCCTACATTTCCTGATGCATTTAGTTTTCTAAATTAGGGAAATTTATAAAATGCTTTTACTTTCTACTCCTAAGAGTAGGACCAAATTTGTGTCACTCTGAGATATTTCAGCCAGTCAGGATCATTTTCCTACTCTGAGACACTTGATAAATATGGCAAAGATGTTCTTTTGGCAGTTAGGATACCTGGGTTCACTTCCCGGGTCCTCCCTGCGTGGAGTTTGCATGTTCTCCCCGTGTCTGCGTGGGTTTCCTCTGGGTGCTCTGGTTTCCTCCCACAGTCCAAAGACATGCAGGTTAGGTAAACTGGCGATTCTAAATTGTCCCTAGTGTATGCTTGGTGTGTGTGTGTGTGTGTGTGTGCGCTCTGCAGTGGGCTGGCGCCCTGCCTGGGATTTGTTCCTGCCTTGCGCCCTGTGCTGGCTGGGATTGGCTCCAGCAGACCCCCATGATCTTGTGTTAGGATATAGCGGGTTGGATGATGACTGACTGTTTAAAGTGTAGCATCATAACATTCACAAAACCACTTAATCAAATTTGTGGAGGGCCAAAGCCTTTCCCTGCAGCATCAGATGCAAGGCAGAATTCAACCCTGGACAGGGATGAGGCACACTTAGGCACACATCCACTCTCAACCATGCGGGGCCAATTTAGAGATGTTAATTAACTGAACAAACACGTTTGGCATGTGGAAGGTGAGATGTCTGTGGCAGAGAAATGCCATAGTAGGATCTTTTGAGCTTCATATCAATGCTTCTTGAATTACAGATTTTGACAGGCAGGCTGTTTGGCAAGTGCTGTCCTTACGTTATTTTGCAAAATTCTTTTAATGTGTCAATCCATGGAAAGTTTTACTGCATAAAATTTGAATATCATTAAGGAATTTGGTACTGTGGATTACAGTATGTATGTAGATGTATGTAGAAAATATTGTAGCAGGGCTACATAGTAATAGTGTATTCGATGTATGTGCTGAGTGCATGTTTGTTTCCATCGTCCCATTTACTGTTCGTTATGTGTACATCAGTGAATGTCGTCCCCGTAAGTGCAGAGGGGACGGGTGAGGGAGAGAGACCGCAGACCCAGGATGGAAAGCACCTGTTCACATTCAGTTACATCCGGTTCATTACTATTTAAACGATCAGGAGGGAAAGAGGAGAAGAGAGAGGAGGAAGGAGAAAGGAGGATATTTCATTTAACAACAACAGACCATCATTTCCTGCTATTTTTCACATATCGCCTTTGCCCCTTTTGTTTCTCATTCCACCGGATTCACGACTGCTCAATCATCGCCAGAAACCCCGGGGTTGGGCCTCATTTTCCACCATACGTTGAGGAAACACGGTGAGATTGTTCCATTTATTCGGGAGATTCAAATGCATCCATTCTTGATCAGTCATCCGTATTCAGGACAGTAATATACCTGGACTCAAGTTCACGTTCCTTGTCATTTCAGTACTCATTCGTTATTGTTATTGGTGTTTTGTTTGTTATAATTTACAAGAGCAAGGGAGGGTGTGTTATTGTATACAGTACATGGTGTTTTTACGTTGCTGCTTTGGTAGAAGGATATATATATTTTTTTTTTCTATGTGGGGAATTTGCATCATTGTTTTTGTTATTGTGTTTAATATATTTATACACATACATATCTGCTTTTGTGTGCTTGTGTTTAACCGTCGATTGAGAGGAAAATATTATTTGTTAGAGGTACAGCTTGGTATATGTAGGTTCGCCTCAGTAATTTATCCAGGCCACAGGTCTTGGTAGTGTAGCTGCCGGCTGGGTAAGGGGTCGACAGTTGCAGTATGTCTTACCTTCCATTGCCTAATGACTTTCTAAACTGAATTAATTCTACTGTTGGATGTCTGCAGTTGTAATGCATTGTGAATTTTGTTTCAATCTTGCATAATATATCCCCTATACAAGTTAAAACAATGCTTAGTACAAAATCAATTTGTAATTACAAATAGGCCCATTGGTTCTGTAATGTAAGATCAGAGCCTGAATATATTTATTACTCAAAACTCTTTACTGGGGCTCCCAAGCTAAAAGAAATATTCCACTCAAAAATTATATTTTTTATATTATGTACCCCCTGTGGTTTGAAGTGATGACTGAAAAAAATGTTTAATTTTAACATTTTGATGCAGACCGAAGATAAACTTTCTGATAGACTGGCCATCTATGGAGAACCGATACTGAACCATTGCATACAATATGAAAACTTCCCTGAAAAACGCAGAGGAAACACACTTACACAGGGACAAGCATTTGAATTTAAGACCCATCTCTTTCCCCTATTCATTAGTCAAGAGTCCTGTCTTCAATTCAGATGCTCACTTCTGTGTGAATTCAGTTTCCTCTGTGGGTATTGCTTTAATTTTCTGGAATGTATTTAATTAAAATATTTTAGAAAAAAATAAATTTTTTCCCATGGCTGTCTATGGAGAACCGATACTGAACCATTGCATGAATATTTGCCATGAGTAACATGAGATTTTTTCCATGGATGTTTTTTATATTGTTGGCTGTGGTCAAGCGTATCTTGTAGATAGTCATTCTATCATAAAATTTTGTATATTCCATATTTTCTCCAGGGGCAGCATGGTGGTGCAGTGGTAGTACTGCTACCTCGCAGTAAAGAAACCAAGATCCTCCATGCGTGGAGTTTGTATGTTCTCCCCATGTCTACACACTGTAGTTTCCTCCCACTGTTCAAAAACATGCAAGTTAGGTGGATTAATAATGCCAAATTGGCCCGTGTGTGTGTGTGTTTGCCCTATGATGGACCTGCCTTGCTCCCTATGCTAGATGGGATAGGCTCCACTCCCGGTGACCATGGTCTGGATTAAGCAGGTTTGAAAAGGACATGACATGACATATTTTCTGCTTAAAAATTTGAGACTGAAAATTTTAATCAGTCATCACTACAAACTACACAGGGTAAGTGACATTAAAACAATATCATTTTTGATTGGAGTATTACTTTATCAATCCCAAATTATGGAGATTTCGGTGTGCCTTTTTTTTCCCCCAAAAACTGATTTTCCTGTTACAGTGAAAATAAGAAAAATACAGTAGACCTCATGTTTCACCTGACATTAATCTTAACACTGACCAAGAATGTGACAGAAAGATATAAAAATGGCCTTTAAGTTATGCATAGTTAAAAGTAGTCTACTGAAATTTACAAAATCAAAATGAATAAATAATGGAACTAATGTTATTTCATTGGAAAATGTTGTTTTTCCATATAGTAGCTGGAATGGAAGTTAGTATCATGGGGTTTAATGGAAACCACAGCACCAATAATTAGGCAAATAGGCTATTAAAGGACAGCTATGAGGAAATAATTCCAGAAAGTAGAGTGAAATGAAAAACTTAGATGTGATCATCATTTGTCTCTAGCTAATGTTGGAGATAATTAACCAGACTTGAATTGTTCCCCAGTTTACCTTCTAGTTGTGCTTGTGTGCCTAAAGCTGAAAGGTCATAGAAATATGCACAACTGAAGAACTTTTAGGGCTTTTGGATGTATTATTGCAATTCTGAAATAATTTGAGAATGATTTTCTGCTATACAAGTGAGAAATCACAATTTTCTTTTGTAACACAACAATAGCCCTCAACTTTTTTTTCATAGGGCTGTATGGTGATACAGTGGTTATTGTTACTATTCCAGATTTCTGGATCTGAAGCTCTGTCTGGGCAGTGTCTATGTGGAAATAGTTTGTTCTTTCTTTGCCTGAATGAGTTTTAATCTGGAACACATGCCAAACATGCATTTTTGGGTTTATTTCCAATTTATTTTTGTGTGAGTGAGTGTTGATGTTCACATGAGTGTCACTTATGATAGATTGGTACCTCATCCAAGCTTGGTTCCCACCTTGTTAACTATGCTGCAGGGATCAGTACCTGCCTACTGTAACTTTGATCTGGGTAGTTGGGTTAGAAAGGAGGTGGATGAATTATACTATATATTTACTGTTTATCCACATATTAAGTATAAAAATCAACTCTTCAGAAATATAAATAAATAATTATTGTTTTTATTTTTAGTGGTTTGGCAACCTTGTAATTATGGATTGGTGGAATGACCTTTGGCTGAATGAAGGATTTGCCAGATACATGGAGCTCGTTTCAATTAACAGTACCTTTCCAGAACTTCAAATTGTATGTATGCTCTTTAAGTGTTTCTCGATTACGGTTTCTGCAATTAAAGCAATAGTCTTAAAGTGCTTTTCTAATGTAGAATCACACACCTTAACTTTCCCAAAGCAAAAATTGAATTCCAAAAGCTCATAGGTATACGCAACATTATTGAATAATCTTACAGTGGTTGGCAGATGGGCATGGGGTGAAGGTATTTGCCAAACAAATAGCAGGAATTTCCTATTTGAGGCTTGTATGGAGCTTGGAATTCAGGAATTCCACTATGTTGAAGAATCTGCTTTCTATGGCAGAGTACAAGTCCTACTGTTTACTGTATGTGCATAAGGAAAATGCTGATTGTGCTGGTGACTGTGCAGACATGGACAGAGTTTGACATTTGGGCAATGAGGGGCCATATGAACCATAAAGTATTAATAAAATTTAAGTTTTTTTAAGTATTTTAATTGTGGCAAAATAAGCACTTTCTTATTTTGACAAGTTAGAAAATGTGCACATAGCATAACATCCAGGTGCAACATAGATAGCTGATTTAAAAGTTGGAGCGTTTTTTTTTTTTTTTTTTATCGATTTCATTCCATACAATCAAGTCAAACTTAACAAGACTAAATTCAATTCAATCCCCACCCGAGAGAAAGAGAGGAAGGCCAACAGCCAGAGTAAAACTTTAGGAGTAGAAAAGAGGTAAGAGAATCCCTTCCCCCAATATAAATGCTTATTCTAAACTGTTATTGATTAGATCCTGCCAGGTTTTAAAAAAAGTTTCGAACAGATCCTCTAAGTGCGAATTTGATTTTTTCCAATTTAAAATAGTATATAGCATCACTTACCCACTGACTTAACAGAGGTGGGTTAGGATTCTTCCAGTTGAGCAAGATAAGTCTACATACTAGTAGTGAAGTAAAGGCAATTACAGTTTGTTTGTCTTTCTCCACTTTAAGCCCATCTTGGAGTCCACCAAACACAGCTGTTAATGCATTAGGAGTGATTGTGACACCAAGGCTTTCTGGTGGGCATTTAAAGATTTTGGTCTAGAATGATGTTAATGTGGTGCATAGCCAAAACATATGGCCCGGTGAGGTTGGAGTTCGATTGCAACATTCACAGGTTGGATCTTGCCCTGAAAACATTGTGGACATTTTTAAACGAGACAGATTTGCTCAATAAAAGAATTTAAGTTGAATAATTGTATGCTTTGTGCATATGGAGCTAGAGTGAATTCTGTGTATGGTTACCTTCCACTCCTTTTCTGAAATGTTAAGTAAGAGATCCTTTTCTTACTGTACTCTGGGATCTTTGAAAAGAAGGGACTTTAAAATATTTTATATATTATAGAAATGCTGCCTATGTCTTCAAGACTAATCAATATTTCTTCTGGAATAGAAATAGGTGGGAGGTGAGGAAAATATAGATTTGTTTAACAAAGTTTCTAATTTGGAAATAGGAGAACAATCACGTTGATGGGAAGCTAAATTTGGAGTGTAATTGTTCATAGGATGCAAATACATTTTATTGTCTCTGGCTTTTATATATGTTGCTAATAAAAGGGGAGATAACTGAATTTTGTTAATAAAATTCAGCAGGGTAGCCATCAGGGCATGCTGCTTTCCTACTCTTAAGTGAGTTTATAGTGTGTAGTAATTCTGAGAATGTCAGAGGTTTATCCAATTCCTCTGCACTGAGAGTACCTAGCTGTGGTATCTGTAATGCATCAAAAATGCATTAGATTGTGTCTTATCTTCTTTAGACTAAGAAGAATATAAGGACTTATACAAATCACTAAATGTGTGCATTATATTTTTATGGTCAAGGAAGTCTCTGGCCATTATAATTTTATGAGTGTTCATTAGGAATGATCCAAATACATTTTGGATGAAGCCTCTATCATCCACATTGGATGCGTAGATATTTATCAAGATCACTTTACGATTAAATAATCTATCCATCACAATCACATAAAGCCCTTCAGGGTCATATACTACATCTAATATTACAAATTAAATTATTCTGTGTATTAAGATTCCCACACCTCTGGTTTTCTTTGTATAGCTGGAGTGGAATATTTGGCCAGTCCAATCAGTTTGCAGCTGAAACTGATCCTTGTTTAATAAGTGAGCCCACCGTAAAAATACTTTCTTGGAGTTTAGACCTGTTAGGTGAAAGAACACTTTCTTCTTTTTTAATTTGTGATTGAGACCTTTGACATTCCCGGCTCACAAAGTCCACTGTTTGGTCAAAGAGACACTGCTTCTGAACTTTAGCTGACATTTTATAGTGTTAAGTTAAGATAGTACATTATTACATAAGATAGCTTTAACCTTAATTTCCAATTTTGCCAGGTGTTATGGCTATGAAGCCTGTTGTATTGTTGGCCCTTACAATTGTGGGGTACTAGGGTGTTGTACCGTGTTAGCCATTATGAATGTAGAGAAAAGCCAAGCAAAATGACACCTTTTATTGGCTAACTAAAAAGATTACAATATGCAAGCTTTCGAGGCAACTCAGGCCCTTCTTCAGGCAAAATGTAATACCAATTGTGGGGTATAAAGAATTGGAAATACCTTACTCTTTCTCTCCTCTCCATTTTGCCTTCCCAAGTGAGGCTAGACCACACTTCACAAAGTCACAGTCCTCTGACATCCCTAGAGACAGAGCACGTCCAAAACAAAACAAGCCCCCCAGTAGCGGTGTAGAAAGATTGAAGTAGAGATGTCTATTGGCAATACAGTCCAAATACTATAAACCTAGAATATAATCTTAAACAGTCCCAAAAGAATAAACACATTGAATGATGTTAAACGGTACCCATGGAGAAGCAGATAACGTATGATAGTATAATCCTAATACAATAGAGTTCAGAGTGTTTTCTGTTATTTATTTACTTCATCAAAGAGGCAAATATCTTTTTATTTTTTTTTTTTTAATACAGCCCTATTTCCAAAAAATTTGGAACGTTGTGTAAAATGTAAATAAAAACAGAATGCAATACAGATCATGTAAACTCAATATTTATTTTCAATTAAATATAGGATTTTATTTTCAATTAAATATAGGATTTGCATGATTTGCAAATCATTGCATTCTGTTTTTATTTTACATGTTACACAGCATCACAATTGTTTTGAAATGGGTTTGTATTTGTCACAGTGGAATGTGTGACGTGTGATGGTGATTTGCTCAGATTGTTAAGATGCTGTTTATACAGCCAAGTGTAAGTTAGTTAGTTACTAAGTGTAATAGTTTACCATACGTTACTGGACCTTTCAATATGACTGAGTTCCATGGTCTGTAATTTTTTTCCTGGCATCTCTCTGACAACTTCTAGTTATGTAGGTGCTGTCTGATTGTAGTATTTGGAGACTTTCTGACCATAATAGACATAACTGGCATCTGCAGTTCTGAAGCTATGATCCTTGGAGATTCTTTGGACCCTTGGGCCGTCCTCCTCTCTGTATGTGGGGTCTATATAGATACATATCCTCATCCAGGTTGATTCTTGTAGCCATTTCCTGATTTGTACAGCTCAATAATCCTTATCGCACATTATAACTGTGTTTGTTCTTGGATGACTTAAGGAACTGGGCTTGCGTGTCACCTCAGATTTATACTCCAGTGTAATAGGATGTGGTGGCTGACCACTTATGTGTTCCTACTCATTTAGATGAACTTAAACATTTATAATATGAATAGGAATATACTTCTTTTAGATAGATAGATAGATAGATAGATAGATAGATAGATAGATAGATAGATAGATAGATAGATAGATAGATAGATACTTTATTAATCCCAGGGGGAAATTCACATATTCCAGCAGCAAAAATATTAAATTAAAGAGTAATAAAAAATGCAGATAAAAAAACAGACAATAACTTGAATAATGTTCAACGTTTACCCCCTCTGGTGGAATTGAAGAGTCACATAGTTTGGGGGAGGAATGATCTTCTCAGTCTGTCAGTGGAGCAGGACAGTGACAGCAGTCTGTCACTGAAACTGCTCCTCTGTCTGGAGATGACACTGTTTAATGGATGTAGTGGATTCTCCATAATTGATAGGAGCCTGCTGAGTGCCCGTTGCTCTGCTACGGATGTCAGACCGTCCAGCTCTATGCCAACAATAGAGCCTGCCTTCCTCACCAGTTTGTCCAGGCGTCAGGCATCCTTCTTCTTAATGCTGCCTCCCCAGCACACCACTGCGTAGAAGAGGGCACTCGCCACAACCATCTGATAGAACATCTGCAGCATCTTACTGCAGATGTTGAAGGATGCCAGTCTTCTAAGGAAGTACAGGCGGCTCTGTCCTTTCTTGCACAGAGAATCAATATTGGCAGTCCAGTCTAATTTATCGTCCAGCTGCACTCCTAGGTATTTATAGGTCTGCACCCTCTGCACACAGTCACCTCTGATGATCACGGGGTCCATGAGGGGCCTGGGTCTCCTAAAATCCACCACCAGTTCCTTGGTTTTGCTGGTGTTCAGTTGTAGGTGGTTTAAGTCGCACCATTTAACAAAGTCCTTGATGAGGTTTCTATACTCCTCCTCCTGCCCACTCCTGATGCAGCCTACGATATCTGTGTCGTCAGCAAACTTTTGCACGTGGCAGGACTCTGAGTTATATTGGAAGTCCGATGTATATAGGCTGAATAGGACCGGAGAAAGTACAGTCCCCTGCGGCGCTCCTGTGTTGCTGACCACAATGTCAGATCTGCAATTCCCGAGACGCACATACTGAGGTCTGTTTGTAAGATAGTCCACGATCCATGCCACCAGGTATGAATCTACTCCCATCTCTGTCAGCTTGTCCCTAAGGAGCAGAGGTTGGATGGTGTTGAAGGCGCTAGAGAAGTCTAGAAACATAATTCTTACAGCACCACTGCCTCTGTCCAAGTGGGAGAGGGATCGATGTAGCATATAGATGATGGCATCTTCCGCTCCCACCTTCTCCTGGTATGCGAACTGCAGAGGGTCGAGGGCGTGTTGGACCTGTGGCCTCAGGTGGTGAAGCAGCAGCCGCTCCATGGTCTTCATCACATGTGATGTTAGAGCGACAGGCCGGAAGTCATTCAGCTCACCAGGATGTGATACCTTTGGGACTGGGGTGATGCAAGATGTTTTCCAAAGCCTCGGGACTTTCCCCTGTTCCAGGCTCAGGTTGAAGATGCGCTGTAGAGGACCCCCCAGCTCTAATGCACAGAGCTTCAGCAGTCGTGGCGATACTCCATCTGGACCTGCTGCTTTGCTGGCACGAAGTTTCCTCAGCTCTCTGCTCACTTGCACTGCTGTAATTGTGGGTGGGGATGTCTCTCCTATGTTGGTATCAGCAGAAGGATGTGTAGAGAGTGCAGTAATCCGAGGTGAGAGTGGGTTAGGGTGGTCAATCCTGTTAAAGAAGATGTTCATTTGGTTTGCTCTCTTCACGTCTCTCTCGATGGTGGCACCCTGCTTCGAGCTGCAGCCAGTGATGATCTTCATCCCATCCCACACTTCCTTCATGCTGTTGTTCTGCAACTTCTGCTCCAGCTTTCTCCTGTACTGCTCCTTCGCCGCCCTGAGCTGGACTCGGAGTTCCTTCTGCACATTCCTCCTTTTACATTTTACAAGAATTATAGCACACATATATTTGAGAAAAATATTTCTTTTAAGACAAGAATTTCTTTTTCCTTCAATTATTTGACTTAAATTAAGGGTTAGGTTTTTGTTAATATTGAAAGGATAGACAATAACACCATTTTTTATTTCACTTCTTGTTTTGCTTTTATGTATCAAGGGTGCCAGTATTAGTGGAGGGTATCAGTGTCTGAATTATGGTGATCACAAATCTAGATAATTATCCACATGCAGTCTCATATCTAATGCCTATTCTTAAAAATTCATTCTGGGTCTGCTTGAGCAGGTTTTCTTTGTAAAGTTTATTTTTTGTATACAGTGTTTTTCATAGATTTATTCAGAAAGTGAATGTTAATCAGCACCCAAATAAAAAAGGAATAAACAAGCAGTGGTGCTTCCTTCCAGACTAAGGTCTTCTATGATACAGTAAAGCCCAGCTCAGCATTTCTTTGTTTGTCTGCTTTTTAATCAGGATGAGTACTTTTTAAGTGTCTACTTTGGAGCAATTTCAAGAGATTCATTAAAATCTTCACATCCGATATCCAATGCCGCAGAGACACCAACCCAAATAATGCAAATGTTTGACTCAGTCTCATATGATAAGGTATGTTTCTTATGTATTCATAGACCAATTAAAGGTAAAATTACCATCAGCCAAATGATCCATTAAGTAGCCATTCATCTGTTTTCATAACCCTTGTTTCTGGTTACACTTTCAGCAGCCAGTTATGCTTTGTTCACTTTTTTGTGTATACATTTTGCAAAGAGAAAAAAGGAGAACAACACGATAAGAAAAGTGACATCACAAAGAGAATAAAGTTCCCATGCCACCAGCATCCCACCCAATCCCACCCCATTCAAATAAAGGTTGAACAAGAAAAAAAAAATCTTGTAGCCTAGATTGTTGATAGTGGTACTGGTACTATGATAATTTCTAGGTTCATTCTGACTAACTCATGGTACAGCAGCATATCTCTGAGGGCTGAAATTGACAATTTTTTTTCTTTATCCTTTTATCAATTCCTAGTTACCAAAGCAAATCAAAGTAGTAGACTGTACTTCATTTGTATGCTCCCCCCTTACTATACCTGGAAGATGTGTTAGTTTCTTGTTCTACAAGTAACAGGTCTTCAGCTGTCATTTTAAAGCTTTTTTTTAATTTTAGTTTTAATTTAGCACACAGTCCAAATAAATATGTAAGCTCCTTTGAAAATAAATGGGTGTGTTTAAAAGCACATCTGCTGTGCCCGCTGTCATAGCAGTTAGCATTGCTGCCTCACAGGCCTAGCATCATGGTTTGAATTTCAGCCATTGTCTTCATGGATTTTTTTCTTCATACTTCAACCAATTCTGAAGTAAAGGGAACCAGAGCATGCAGTATTCGGCTACATCAGATGCAAATCAGAAACCAAACCTAAATAGTCCATTTCAAGGCTCACAAGTGAACACTCTACACTCACACAGGATTATTTTATAATCACGTAGCACACACATCTTCAGAGGAGACCCAGAGAAAAATTCACACACACATAGGAAGTACATGTACATTCCACACAGACCTTACACAGGATCTGAACCTAGGATTGTGCCATCCATTCATATAATATTACCTGACCCATCTGTACATTTTGTTGTATGTATGAATGTCATATATTGTTTATGTTCAGAATTTGAGACATTTTTCCAAGCACAGAAACAACACATTTTTGAGGTCAGCATATAAAGTGTCAAATGTTTATGTTATGAAATAATTTAGTCATCTTAGTTACTTTTTAATCAGATTTGCCAGTTTGTCTTAAATACAGTTTTAAGAAAATAAGGTGTTGAAACATTTTTATACCTACAGGGGGCATGTTTACTAAACATGCTGAAAGATTTCCTTACAGAAGAAGTTTTCAGAGAAGGAGTTACTCGATATTTAAAAAAGTACAGCTATAGAAATGCAAAGAGTGATGACTTATTGAATATCCTATCACTGGTAAGTTAGTTTTTTTTTTTTTTTTTTTTGAATTTCATACATATCTGACTGTGGTGAGAAGTTAAGAAAAATGACACCTTTTATTGGCTAACTAGAAAGATTACAATATGCAAGCTTTTGAGGTAACTCAGGCCCCTTCTTCAATCACCTGAGTTAGCCAATAAAAGGTGTCATTTTGCTTAACTTCTCACCACAGCCATAATGGCTAACACAGTGTAACACCCTAGTACTACATACATATCTGACTAGAAGATGAACACATACTTTTGTTTTTTTTTTATTATTTTTTGTTAATTTTGAAATGTAGTAAACTAACTTTATATGAGCATGTCCACAGCATGCAGCTCTTCTGATGAATGCTCTCTGTTGTAGTCTTTATAGTTTTAACTAGTATGAAACATCACAGGTAGTTTCCCCTTGCATAGAACATGAATCCTTTACTCTGTTTACAACATTAAGTGTTGCAAAAAGGCATGCTGAATAAAATGATTGCCCCTAACATGGCTGAGAACCCTTTGAAAATGTGTAATTTCCGTGTGTAAAATGAAACTAAATTATACAGTTCGGTCCATAGATATTTGGACAGAGACAACTTTATTCTAATTTTGGTTCTGTACATTACCACAATGAATTTTAAATGAAACAACTCCGATGCAGTTGAAGTGCAGACTTTCAGCTTTAATTCAGTGGGGCGAACAAAAGGATTACATAAAAATGTGAGGCAACTAAAGCATTTTTTTAACACAATCCCTTCATTTCAGGGGCTCAAAAGTAATTGGACAAATTAAATAACTGGAAATAAAATGTTCATTTCTAATACTTGGTTGAAAACCCTTTGCTGGCAATGACAGCCTGAAGTCTTGAACTCATGGACATCGCCAGATGTTGGGTTTCCTCCTTTTTAATGCTCTGCCAGGCCTTTACTGCAGCGGCTTTCAGTTGCTGTTTGTTTGTGGGCCTTTCTGTCTGAAGTTTAGTCTTCAACAAGTGAAATACATGCTCAATTGGGTTAAGATCAGGTGACTGACTTGGCCATTCAAGATTTTTCCACTTCTGTGCTTTAATAACTCCAGGGTTGCTTTGGCTGTATGTTTTGGGTCATTGTCCATCTGTATCATGAAACGCCACCCAATCAATTTGACTGCATTTAGCTGGATTTGAGCAGACAGTACGTCTCTGAACACCTCAGAATTCATTCGGCTGCTTCTTTCCTGTGTCACATCATCAATTAACACTAGTGTCCCCGTGCCACTGGCAGCCATGAACGCCCAAGCCATCACACTGCCTCCACCGTGTTTTACAGATGATGTGGTATGCCTTGGATAATGAGCTGTTCCACGCCTTCTCCATACTTTTTTCTTGCCATCATTCTGGTAGAGGTTGATCTTGGTTTCATCTGTCCAAAGAATGTTTTTCCAGAACTGTGCTGGCTTTTTTAGATGTTCTTTAGCAAAGTCCAATCTAGCCTTTCTATTCTTGAGGCTTATGAGTGGCTTGCACCTTGCAGTGCACCCTCTGTATGTATTTTCATGCAGTCTTCTCTTTATGGTAGACTTGGATATCGATACGCCTACCCCCTGGAGAGTGTTGCTCACTTTGTTGGCTGTTGTGAAGGGGTTTCTGTTCACCATGGAAATGATTCTGCGATCATCCACCACTGTTGTCTTCCGTGGACGTCCAGGTCTTTTTGCGTTGCTGAGTTCACCAGTGCTTGCTTTCTTTCTCAGGATGTACCAAACTGTAGATTTTGCAACTCTTAATATTGTAGCAATTTCTCGAATGGGTTTTTTCCATTTTTTGCAGCTTAAGGATGGCTTCTTTCACCTGCATGGAGAGCTCCTTTGACCGCATGTTGTCTGTTCACAGCAAAATCTTCCACATGCAAGCACCTCACCTCAAATCAACTCCAGGCCTTTTATCTGCTTAATTGATAATGACATAACGACGGACTTGCCCACACCTGCCCATGAAATAGCCTTTGAGTCAATTGTCCAATTACTTTTGAGCCCCTGAAATGAAGGGATTGTGTTAAAAAAATGCTTTAGTTGCCTCACATTTTTATACAATCGTTTTGTTCACCCCACTGAATTAAAGCTGAAAGTCTGCACTTTAACTGCATCTGAGTTGTTTCATTTAAAATTCATTGTGGTAATGTACAGAACCAAAATTAGAATAAAGTTGTCTCTGTCCAAATATTTATGGACCTAACTGTAACTATTTTGAATTAAGTCTGGAGATTTCCCAGCACAAAAAAGGAATTCAGGAGTTTCTGATGTTCAATATAGATATTCTCACCTTTTAAATAGTTTTTTTGTTTATTCAAAGATGTTGATTTTGTGGTTCATTCTTTATTTTATTTTATTTTATTTGAAAAAGATTTTTATTATTTACGCAACGTCCTGAGTAGGGTCACATTACCGTTTTCATTGTGGTTCTGACATCAGCAGAGTTGCTGCTATAAATATGGTGGCGATCACAACACTCACTATCCCTTCAGTGGATGCACTTGACAATTTTTCAAGAATCTTAGCATTAGTTAGTTTCTTTTTTTTTCTTAGGCTTACCATTTTTACTCAGTCCTTGTGGTTTTGATTACTTACTCCTTTTTTGCATGATTCTGAAGTGCATTTTTTTTTTTTTTTGTCACAATAATTCCTTGAGACTACACATCTCTTAACACCTGTTATTTAGCCATTAGAATGGGCTAGGGCAGATGACACACTGTTTCTCAAAATTATGCACAGGAATATAAATACACAACTTCTTCTTTTGGCTGCTCCCGTTAGGGGTTGCCACAGCGGATCATCTTCTTCCATATCTTTCTGTCTTCTGCATCTTGTTCTGTTACTCCCATCACCTGCATGTCCTCTCTCACCACATCCATAAACCTTCTTAGACCTTCCTCTTTTCCTCTTCCCTGGCAGCTTTATCCTTAGCATCCTTCTCCCAATATGCCCAGCATCTCTCCTCTGCACATGTCCAAACCAACGCAATCCCGACTCTCTGACTTTGTCTCCCAACCGTCCAACCTGAGCTGATCCTGTAATGTACTAATTTCTAATCCTGTCCATCCTCGTCACACACCCAGTGCAAATCTTAACATCTTTATCTCTGCTACCTCCAGCTCTGTCTCCTGCTTTCTGGTCAGTGCCACCGTCTCCAACCCATATAACATAGTTGGTCTCACTACCGTCCTGTAGACCTTCCCTTTCACTCTTGCTGATACCCGTCTGTCACAAATTACTCCTGACACTCTTCTCCACCCATTCCACCCTGCTTACACTCTCTTTTTCACCTCTCTTCCACAATCCCTATTACTCTGTACTGTTAATCCCAAGTATTTAAACTCATCCTCTTTCACCAACTCTACTCCCTGCATCCTCACCATTCCACTGACCTCCTTCTCATTTACACACATGTATTCTGTCTTGTTCCTACTGACCTTCATTCCTCTCCTCTCTAGAGCATATCTCCACCTCTCCAGGGTATCCTCAACCTGCTCCGTACTATCGCTACAGATCACAATGTCATCAGCAAACATCATAGTCCACGGGGACTCCTGTCTAATCTCGTCTGTCAACCTCTCCATCACCATTGCAAATAAGAAAGGGCTCAGATCCGATCCCTGATGTAATCCCACCTCCACGTTGAATGCATCCGTCGCTCTTACCGCAGACCTCACCACTGTCACACTTCCCTCATACATATCCTGTACAACTCTTATGTACTTCTCTGCCACTCCCGACTTCCTCATACAATACCACAGCTCCTCTCGAGGTACCCTGTCATATGCTTTCTCCAGGTCCACAAAGACGCAATGCAACTCCTTCTGGCCTTCTCTAAACTTCTCCATCAACATCCTCAGAGCAAACATTGCATCTGTGGTGCTCTTTCTTGTCATGAAACCATACTGCTGCTCACTAATCATCACCTCACTTCTTAACCTAGCTTCCACTACTCTTTCCCATAACTTCATGCTGTGGCTCATCAGTTTTATCCCCCTGTAGTTACTACAGCTCTGCACATCCCCCTTACTCTTAAAAATCGGTACCAGTACATTTCTTCTCCACTCCTCAGGCATCCTCTCACTTTCCAAGGTTCCGTTAAACAATCTGGTTAAAACTCCACTGCCATCTCTCCTAAACACCTTCTTGCTTCCATAGGTATGTCATCTGGACCAACTGCTTTTCCATTCTTCATCCTTTTCATAGCTGTCCTTGCTTCCTCCTTGCTAATCCATTGCACTTCCTGATTTACTATTTCCACATCATCCAACCTTCTCTCTCTCTCATTCTCTTCATTCATCAGCTTCTCAAAGTACTCTTTCCATCTGCTCAACACACTCTCCTCGCTTGTGAGTAGGCTTCCATCTTTATCCTTTAGAAATCTAACATGCTGCACATTTTTCCCAGCTCGGCCCCTCTGTCTAGCCAATCAGTACAGGTCCTTTTCTCCCTCCTTTGTGTCCAGCCTCTCATACAACTCATCATACGCCTTTTCTTTAGCCTTCACCACCTCTCTCTTCACCTTGTGCCTTATCTCCTTGTACTCTTGTCTACTTTCTGCATCTCTCCGACTATCCCACTTCTTCTTCGTCATCCTCTTCCTCTGTATACCCTCCTATACTACACCAAGCACCCTTCTTGCTGTCACTCTTACTACTTCTGCTGTAGTCGCCCAGTTGTCTGGCAGCTCTTCACTGCCACCCAGTGCCTGTCTTACATCCTCCCTGAACTCAACCTTGCAGTCTTCCTTTTTCAACTTCCACCATTTGATATTTTGCTCTGCCCTCTCTCTCCTCGTCTTCTTCTTGATCTCCAGCGTCATCCTACAAACCACCATCCTATGCTGCCATGAGTTAATATTAAAGCAAGCTACATTCATACACATAAAGATCATTGCCCAAAATGTGCAAAAGAACACATATGTGATAGCACAGTATCAACATACAGGCAGTCGGGAATGCAAACTCTACTGTAGTTGCTGGTATATTATCCTGAAGATATGTGGGGCTGGATGGGTGACTGACAGTGAAATGTCACACAGGTACGCTAAGCTTTGCATTCCACAAATCCAATGAACTATTCACATTACACTGTATAAGCCCGTGAAGGTTCAAGAATGTAGGCAGAGACTTCTGGGGCACGGGATAATTACAGACACTTAGAAGAAAAGGGGGGGGGGTTATGGGGGGGATTCTTCACTACAGAAAAAAACATCATCTTTTGTGGTGAAGCCTTAGTGTTAGTATCAGAAAACTACAACACCTCATTATGAGAGGCAATTAATGTCAAGGAGTACAATAAAATCTGATGTTGTTCATTCTCTGACGTGAATTCCTACTTGTAGCCGAGACTGGGACTATGACACTTCATAAATACTTCTTATATCCTACTCTGAGGTAGGACAAATTCTTACCCGGAAGTGACTTTTAGTGCAATTCTAGGAGTAATTCTGTGGCACTGGTCATTAGGGTGGTAGGTTATATAGATTGAAGTGTTTAGTACAAATCAAAGCAGTTTAGGTTTACTTCATACAATGCCATTGTGAGACTTCATCTGGAATATTCAGGGCACGTTTGGTATCCATATTAAAAAAAAGAGTTTCTAGACTGATGCCAGGACTTTGGAGTAAGTGCATTGAAAAAAGCTTAAATGATTTGCATCTCTTCACTATAAGCAATCAAAGATCAAAACATGACATTACATAAGTGTTTGAATCATGAAGGGAATTAATATGGTAGATACCAGCTTTTACTTTAAGACAAGTTCTTCAACAAGAGCACAGGAGCATAGATGGAGACTAGGTAAGCACAAATTTTACACAAATTAGACACAGAACAAGTTACCAAGAAGGACAATAGAAAATAGTAGCCTTGAGACATTGAAACCACTTACCTGAATTAGATGAATGGAAATTGAAGAGCTAGGTTGGGCTTAATGACTTGTTCTAGTCAAAACGTTCATATTTTCTTATACTATCATATTTTCTTATACTAATGTGGAGTAAGGGCGGCACGGTGGCGCAGTGGGTAGCGCTGCTGCCTCGCAGTTGGGAGACCTGGGGACCTGGGTTCGATTCCCGGGTCCTCCCTGCGTGGAGTTTGCATGTTCTCCCCGTGTCTGCGTGGGTTTCCTCCGGGCGCTCCGGTTTCCTCCCACATTCCAAAGACATGCAGGTTAGGTGGATTGGCGATTCTAAATTGGCCCTAGTGTGTGCTTGGTGTGTGGGTGTGTTTGTGTGTGTCCTGCGGTGGGTTGGCACCCTGCCCGGGATTGGTTCCTGCCTTGTGCCCTGTGTTGGCTGGGATTGGCTCCAGCAGACCCCCGTGACCCTGTGTTCGGATTCAGCGGGTTGGATAATGGATGGATGGATAATGTGGAGTATGAATATTTTTTCCCCAAGTAGCATATTTTATATTTTAACTTTAATATCTCTTCTAGTAACTCATTTTTGTAATTTTCCTTTGTATAAATTTCCAATAAAACTAAAAAATGTAACAAGATGTATAAGTGTCATTTGAAATCTTCCCAAAAGTTGAAGACTTTTAAATAAATATTTTACAAGGCACCATATAAAGAAATTTGATTAACAATGTATATGTTAACCCCTAAAAATATTTGTTTTAGAACAGCATATTGGCATAGTGGTACTATAAGTGCTGCCACCTCATGGATGTAGCGTTCTGAGTTTGAATCCCATGCCCGCTCACCAACTGTGTTGGGTTTTCCTCTCACTTTTCAAAGACATGAGCACTGTGAACTGGCTTTGTCGCATTGTGCGCATGAAATTATCCCTGTAATGGACTGCTGTCCCAACTTGTGTTCTTTCATGGCTTGCATTCAGTGCTGATGGAGAAGCATCCCCTGGCAATCCACAATTGGGTTAATTGGATTTTATATGTTTTGCTTTATATATGCATCTGATTTTTACTGCACGTGTTCAGTGTTATATGATATGACTGTGCTATCATAAGTTAGTATGCTATATTTTTTGTTTGAAATTTACAGACTTGCCCAGAAGAAGATTTTATATCAGGACACAGTTGTTATACATCTACACAAGTAAGAAAGAATGCCGTAAGTAATAAATGTGAGGTCTGATTTTTTTAATTAGCTTGAGCTCTCCTGTAATTTAAAAAGAGTAATTAGATATTACTTTAGCAAGCCCTGCTTCTTGCCAAGATATCAGCATGTGTTTGCCTTTCAAGACAATGGTAATCAATTCAAAATTATACTGCACAATAGCAATATGCTTATCATGCGTAATAAAAATACTACACTAATTCCTAGGTAAACAAAGTAGATGTGTTCAGGACTTTAGTTCATTATAAAAAACGTTGTTATCTGAGGTAGATTTGCCGTAGGAGGAATATGGATATGTACAGGAGTAGGGTAGGTGGTATCATCACAGGGCTTGTACCATCTTCTGTCTCTCCTTCCTTGGCTGCCCTCCAACATCACCCAGATTTTCCACAGCTTCTTTCATGCAGCTCCACATGTTCTCATCCTTGTCATCATCAAACCTACACCTTATAAGATCTAAGAATCATAGTGGACTCATCACTTTGTTCATGGAGATAGTGTACAGAAGCAATTAAGCATGCTGAGAGAATTTTACGTTATACATCACGATGTGTGGAGTGCAAGTCAAGGAAGGTTATACTTAAGGTATACAACACACTAGTTAGTCCACATCTAATGCTTTGTTTTAGCCTCCATTTCACAAAACAGATGTAGAATTGAGAGTATATCCAGAATATACAGAGAACAGTAACTGGGCTTATTCCAGGACTACAAGATAAGAACTTTGAGTAGAACAGGAAGACATAGACTGGTCTGCATCCTGGCCAGGATAGATGTGCCCTTACCCAGCCAGAAGGCCCTCATAGTGGATTGTTCATGTGGATTAATGGGTGTCCCAGCCAGGATGGCTGGTGTTTTCTTTGTGTCAAGTAGTCACTGTACTATAATGAAAGGACGAAGGGAGTTGTGTCTGTCCAAGACCCTTAATATGCTGGCTATCAGCTCCCTCTGGTGGGACACCTATTTGCATACCTGGGGAGGTGATGTATGAATTGTAGTCCCAATGGACAGCCTTTCTGGGATCCAGAAGTGTTGCCAGGGAGTTGCCAGGAAGGATCCTCTGTCATAATGAGATGCTGCCTGACTCGGTAGTGCTTCCTGGAGTCAACATTCTGGCACCAGAAATACTTCTGGGACCGCATGGCAGGGAGACACTCCACCTCACCTAGGTAGGGAAGAGAATTATTGTTTATTGAGTTTAAAGGAACTTTTGTGTTTAATTTAAGAGTTTGTTTGAAACAAGGTCTTGTGCCTGTACAGTTGTGGTCTGGACCTGTGATGCCCTGTCGTGTCTAGAAACTGATGCAGTGGATCCAAGCTATTATTTAACAGAAGCGAAGACACAGATAGAAACCTGTTAATTGTAAATTTCAAAAAATATTTCTTCAGTATTTTTTCCAGCATGGTGGAGGGTACGAGATGAGGAAAATCGGGCAGGTTCTGTTTGACAAAGTTTCTAATTTGAAGATAGTGAAAGAAATGTGTAGCTGGAAGGTTAAATTTGGAATGTAATTGTTCAAAGGATGCAAAGATATTGTCTATATAAAGATCTCTGGGCAATTTAATCCCAAATCTTTTCCAGATATTAAAAACTGGATATGTTTGCGAGGGTTGAAAGAGGTGGTTCTTTTGCAGGGGTGCCACAGATAGAAGATTTTCCATCTTAAATTGCTTTCTAATTTGGTTCCATGTTCTCAGTGAGTGAAGCACAATTGAGCTATTAGTATATTTGCGATAACTTGCATTTATTGGAGTGCAGAGCAGGGAATGTAAAGAAGTGCTGCAGGATTTTACTTCTATTGCGGACCAGGCCTGTGTGTGTTCATTTATTTGTGTCCAGGTTTTTATGGCTTGTATGTTTGCTGCCCAGTAATAAAACTGAAAATTAGGTAGAGCCATGCCACCTTCTGCCTGAGGTCTTTGTAGGGTCGCTCTTTGGATACGTGAATGTTTTGAGTTCCAAATAAATGAGGTTATGGTTGAATCTAATTGCTTAAAAAATGATTTATTGATATATATTATATTGGGATGTTTTGAAATAAAAAAAGAAGCTTATGAAGGATATTCATCTTAACAATGTTAATTCTTCCGGCTAGAGTGAGATGAAGGGTGGACCATCTATGCAAGTCTTGCTTAATTTTTTTCCATAGTGACGGCGAAATTTTGTTCATAAAGAGCTTTATGTTTACTTGTGATATTTACCCCTAGGTATTTAAACTGATCTGCTATGGTAAAAGGTAGGGTGTCCAATCTAATATTATATGCTTGTGAATTCACTGGAAAGAGTATACTTTTATTCAAATTAATTCTGAGACCAGAAATCATTTGAAAATCTGAAAGTGCTGTTAAAACTGCAGACACAGTGTTTTCTGGGTCTGATATATTTAAAACCATATCATCTGCATATAGAGAAATTTTCTGTTCCAGTCCTTCTCTGATAATCCCCTTTATCTGATAAGAATTTCGACAGTGAACTGTCAGTGGTTCAATGGCAATTACAAACAGCAGTGGTGTCAAAGGGCATCCTTGTCTGGTGCCACGTTCTATTTTAAGTAGTCTGAACAAATGTTGTTAATACAGACTGAGGCTTCTGGACTGGTATACAGTAGTGTGATCCATGCACAAATATTCGGGCCAAACCCAAATTTCTCCAATGCAGTGAAAAGGTAGTTCCATTCAATCATATCAAATGCTTTTTCTGCATCCAATGATAATAATATTTTTATCTCTGAGGTGTTTGACTTTGCTGGTAAATATATTACATAAAACAGGCGTCGAAGATTGGTAGATAAGTGTCAGCCTTTAATAAATCCAGTTTGATCCTGTGAATACTGCTCAACTTTGAGGACTTAGACACCATTTCTGCAGTATATAAAATTTAATTAGAGTCCCTTCCTTTTAAAGATCCAAGAGGACAATGGGAAAAAGATCTCTTAATTAATATATCAGAAAAGGAGTGGAAGGTAGCAATGCAGAGAATTAACTTGAGCACCATATGCACAAAGCATAGAATTATTCAACTCAAAATTATATATCAAGCACATCTGTCTCATTTAAAATTGTCCAAAATGTTTCCAGGGCAAGATCCAACCTGCGAATGCTGCAACCAAGCTCCTGCCTCACTGGGTCACATGTTTTGGGCATGTACCAAATTAACATAATTTTGGACCAGAATTTTTAAGTGCCTTTCAGACAGCCTTGGTGTCACAATCTAATAGCTGTGTTTGGTGTTCTTCCAGATGGATTTGAAATGGATAAGGACAAGCAAACTGTGATTGCATCCACTATACTTTTGGCACGCAGACTAATTTTGTTAAATTGGAAGAATCCTAACTCTCCTCTGATAAGTCAGTGGGAAACCGATGTTTTATATTTTTTGAAATTGGAAAAAATTAAATTCTCAGTTAGGGGATCTGTACAGAATTTTTTCAAAACCTGGCAGGATTTAATCAATAATATTTTAGAATAAGAAGAAATAATTATTTCCGCATTTCTTTTCCTTCTCCATTTATCTTTTTTTGCCCTATTAAACTCAATTTAGGCACGTTTACAAGCCTTAAGTATTACTCCTTTGGCCATGCTTTCCTTCTCAGAGGTGGGGTTTGATTTGCTTTCAATCCTATTTTTTGTAAAAATTGATCTATATGTATGGAATGATTACAATAAAATTAATAAAAAAATATTTCTTCAATTTCTTCACCTTAGACACATGAAATCAGTTACAAGGTTGTGTGAAAGACATAAAGTCTTTAGGATCAGAGCTCAACTCAAGTCATTTTAGAGCAGTTAGGAAAATAACATTGACTAGCTTTGTTAAGCTAAATGGCCTCTCTTCAGCAAAATTATTCTAATATTTTAGTACTTATTAATAAAATTAAACAGTAATTGTATTTGCACAAAGTAAAGCAACTTACTAAGTTTGGTATTCTGGTTTAAAATATGTCTACTCTTTTGTTTCAGTACCGGTATGTTAAAGAACCTCCGCATTTAAAGGAAACTATGGACTCCTGGATTTTACAAATGGGCATTCCACTTATTGTTGTGGAGAACAATGGTAATCAAATCATAGTCCATCAAGAGCGTTTTTTAAAGGGAATATTCCGGGATGATCCTGAATGGGAGGAGCTACAATCAGGGTAAACAGGGATATTTAATTTATTAACCTAACTTTTCTCTTAACAACAAAGACAGCAGTTGACTTGTATAATGTATGATTTTATGCACAAACCTAAGAACTACAATTTATATTCATATAAAAGACAGGTTTGTACTTTTTTTTTGGCAATAGACATTATCTGCGGTTTAGGTTGTTTCCTGTGTCTCGGTTTAGCTTAATATTAGTCTATCAAATTTCTTTGAGGTCTTCTCTTTAAGTTTTAAATTTTACTTAAATATGTTACCATGAAATCCCACAGTGCATGAGCAACATTTTTATTGGAAGTTATGATGTCTTCTGTGTAGAGTTTACATGATGCACCTATGCTTGTTTCCTTTGAGAGGTCTGAGCTCTGACACACTGCTCTATGAAATGTAGTTAACTGCACACATGATAATAATGCAATTCATTACAAGTCACAGGGTTTATTTTTCCAAATCATTTTAGTCCAAAATGAGACAAACAAGTAGGTAGCCATACATAGAACTTCAAAGCAAAATATGTGACCAGATCCAAAAAACAGGAACTAAAACACTAGACAAACTGTAATTTAAAAAATAAATGAAAGTTAAAAAAACACTAGACTTAAAATAAAGGAGGCACAAATCGCTATTAATAAAAGTTCTAGATGTGTTTTTACAAAAGCATGAAACAAATTGCTTGAACAAAAGCAGTCCCTGATGTCCCCCAATTTACGTCCTTTGCTCCTCTGCCAAGTACCTGCTGCATAATAACCATTATTACATAGCTTATTTTATAATGTTTTGTGCCCAAATAATTAAATAAACTTAAAAAATTACTATTAGTAATTACTAAATAAATAAGCATTGTATTGCAACAGACATGATCAGGAAGCACAATGTGCTGCTACAGGTAGACTTAGGAGTAGAGCCCCCAGCTCAAGTCTGACAATCGCTAAGGAGATTCAAAGGCTGCTAATAATCACTGTGTCATTGTATATTTTTTAGATAAATTCAGTCCCCATAGATTCTTGAAAGATCAATGTTCCAAAGATGTCAGTCCACTGATTTGTCATGATTTCTCTGTTACTCCTTTCCTTAGGCTCTATTATTCCTTAGGCTCTCCACACTCTATTATTTTCATATAAAGTGTTTCTTATAGGCATATGTTGGTTATTTCAAGAATCTAAGAGAAGTTCTTTTTCATATGAAGGATTTTTGTTAATTGTGTGTGAGGTCATACTTTCTAGTAAAATTTTCTAAGTGTATATTTTCAGTTTTTATTCCAGAATATATATATCTGATTTTGAGATATATATTTATTGCAAAAAGGCGATATATATGTGCCCGACCCAATACAGATTGGACACGGAGGCACACGTATAAAGTAAACAAACCTTTATTTTTCTTAAGCTGGAGGGCATGTCTTCCCTGTGTCCCCCAGCCACAACACAGTCCCAAAGCACCAACACACAAAAGTAAAGCACGCTTCCTCTGCACCACCACTCCTCCCAGGCAACCCCGTCCTCTTCCACCTGACTCTGGCTGCTAAGTGGTGGTTACTGCCTCCTTTTATTGGGCACCTGGAAGTGTTCCAGGTGCTTGATTGCCGACATCTGGCTGCACTTCCAGGTGTGGTGAAATCAGTGCCCAGAAGGTTACTTCATTTTTGAACTTTGTGAGTTCATTTTATTACGCTACCTCTGAAAATGTGCATGGACCTATCCAATACACAAAAAATAAATTAAGTAAACACTGGGAACTGGTAAAATGAGTTCTATCCTAGTTCCTGTATTTTGCATGAGCCACGTTCTGCCTGTAAATTAGATTCTTTAAATATCAAACCTAGTGTTAGACCAAAACACACACATTCATCTATAACAGGCAGGAGAAAACAAAATATAAACATTATACAGAGGGAAAGGACATTTAGCTGCTAGTTTATTTTTGAACATATAAGGGACAAGAAAGAGAGAAAGAGTTGGATGAGAAGGGATTGTTATATTGAGAGACAGGAAAGTACTCTTTTGTTTGCATTTTGCTTATCAAAAGAAATTTAAAAATGGAAGAATCTTGAAAATTTCAAGTTGTTTTAAGTGAATTTATGTCTCCTATTTAAGTACCACTGAGCTCAAGAGAATCTACCATGACAGGTCACACACATGCATACACCTCGTGTGCATCTAGTCAGTTTAGAGCTCAGAATTTACCTAACATACTGTACATCTTTGGAGTGTGTGAGTAAATTCAATCAAAACTAGCAAGGAAACCAAATCTGCTTTTTCCATATAGACAGTTAGCAGACGGCAAATCAAACCAAGATGTCATGTGTTATGAGTACATAAGAAATTTGCCAAACAAGAAGAAGAGACCATTCAGACCATCAAGCTTGTTTGTTTAGTTAATAGCTAAGCTGTGCTAGTTTCTCATCCAGATTTTTCTTTAAGGATGTCAGTGTTTCTGCTTTAACTCCATATCTCAGTAGTTTGTTCCAGATTCCCGCAACTGTTTTTATAAACAGAGTTTATAGAGTGCTTCCCGGCTTTAGTGTTAAATGCACTTCCCCTTAATTTCCACTGGTGTTCTTATGTATGTGATTTACCCTTAAACTGAAAGAATTCTGCTGGAATTCTTGGCAGAAGGCAGTAGTTATAAACATAGCACCACAATGCCACCGTACATTTTATTTATTTATATAATATGTACTGTACATAATTTTAAGCATAATTTAAGCAATTTAACATAAAACTGTTTTATTGTCTAATAGATATCTGTGGCATGTTCCATTAGCATACATCACCAGTGACTCTGACAATATTGGAAGGCATTTATTGAAAACAAAGTCAGGTTAGTTATATTTATAAATACCTTATATCAATAGAATTTATATACATTACAGTATTTAAGCATTGCTACTTAATGCATGTTCTTTTTGATGCGCAGATGTTATTCAATTGGAAAAGGAAGTGAAATGGATAAAGTTTAATCCTAATATGAATGGATACTATCTTGTGCATTATGAAGGCAATGGATGGGAAACGTTGGGTCAATTACTAAACCAGAACCACACTGTCCTCAGCAACAAGGATCGAACCAACCTCATTCATAATATATTTCAGCTGGTCAGGTACTGTAATTATATTATAATGATATGTTCTGTTACCACCTACACTTTATGAGAAATGTTCAGTCTTAATATAACTAATACTGTTAAAATTCTGTCTTTTACTAAGAGAAACCTGCAAATACAGTGTAACGCTGTATACAAACATGAAATTAAATAGTTTGGACAGTATACCTAAAAAAAAGGACAAGCGAGTGTGCAATATTAAGTTGGAAACTTTTGATGAAACCAGTTTTGCTGAGTAGGTAGACCAAATGTGAAGCAGGGGGTAACTCTCTCAACTTTTAGCCCAATAGAGAGATACCCCCTCGTAGATACCGCATAAATGGAATATTGATAATCCCCTGAGAACTTAAATTAAACTGTTAATTTGTAATATTTCAGCATCAAAAACTGTGAATTCTTCAGATGCAAGTCAGAGTGGAAGCACAGTTCGTAAACAAGATAATTTCCAAAATGAGGTTTATGTGATTTTATAAAATGAAAGAAAATTATAATGAAAGTTATATGAATTATGCAAGAAGCAAACTTGTATACACACACAAATATTATAAATGGAAAACAATTAGTGACACTCTTTATGGCCAACGGGGCATCACCAGATGAACATGGCACTTCAAACAGCGATAGGTTAAATTATTACAGGATATTCTGGAATTCATTTTAAAACCCAGGAGTTCCCCAAGTTGCTAGATGGCAGTGTGGAGCCTTGTTACTGTAGTCTTGAAGAAGCAGTAAGGAATTTTTTTGTGAAAAGGATGAAGAGAGGAGAATTAATCAAAGCCCAGAAAAAGTTGGTTAACCGGGATTCAAAAACCTATCTTTTGTCAATCCGAAGTAAAATTTTAAAAAATCTAAATTAAATAGCCAGAAAAATGAAGTTTTATAGCCAGAAATACAGTAAAGAATCATTACAATATACAGTTTTTGCCCAATTATGAATACTATGGATGTTTTTCTGCTGACCTTTATTTGGCTGTTTTAATGATATTCTGGGAAACATTGCTATGGCAACCACCAATATTACTGTTATTTGGGAACAGCACACAAAATAGAATAAAGATTTAATGCCTCTAAAGACCCACAAATCCAGGCCAGTACCTTCCCTAGCATGCCTAGAATAGAGTGGCTTAAGTAGCTTGACCTCCAAACTCTGCAGGCAGGCTTTTAGCCTGGAAGACTGGGGAAACCAGCTTTTAAAGTTCAAATGTCCCATAATATATCAAAATGCCCTTCATTGGAAAGATTAACTTTAAAATGTTTTTTGGCTTGAGAAACAATCCAAAGCAAGAATCAATATACAAATGAAAATATATATTTGAAAATAGAAAATACAAGAAAAAGGGCTCAGAAATCAAAAAGGAGTTGCCTAAAAGGCAACCCAAAGTGAGAAAGTCCTAAATTACAATATCCATCCATTTTCCAACCTGCTGAATCCGAACACAGGGTCACAGGGGTCTGCTGGAGCCAATCCCAGCCAACACAGGGCACAAGGCAGGAACCAATCCCGGGCAGGGTGCCAACCCACCACATAAATTACAATATGTAAGACAAATATAATAATCTAAACAAAAAATAGTCAGTAGTCCTGCAAATCCAAATGAAAAAAAATTATGCTCATAATAGGCACCTACAAACTCCAATGAACCACTACTGAGGCCTCTTCCCAGACTGAATATATAGCCTGGGAAGAATTGTCTGTACCAGTGATGTCAGTGTGACACCACCTCTTGGAGAACCACCCTCAAACACAAGGGACATAAGAGAACATTGCATTTCACATATATACTAAACAAAACATAAACATAAAAATATGTAAAAACATGACAAATATCTCTATTATATAAAACAATCTTGGTTCGAGATGTGACCTTCTCGGAAAGACACTTTGACATCCCGCAAGAACAACCAATTTAAAACAAGATAACGGACATCTAACCTCTCCGTTGTTGGAATGCTTTTGGCAGACAAACTTTATGTGCTCTCAGCTCTTAAAAATTGTATACGCTCTAGATGGCACATCAACGACTAAGCGAAGAAGAAAGAGCAGCGTGACTAAAAGAGACCCAAAAGCGTTTGAGAGAAAAGAAGGCAAAAAATAACAATAATAATCTATGTGCAAATTCTGAAAATAAGAAAAGTAATAATCAGCCCGGACCAAGTGAAATTGAAAACCTCGTAGGTCCAATCGGGGTCAGAAATAAAAGACTTCATAAAGACACTCAAAAACATTGGCGCGATACACATGCAGAGCAGGTTAGAGATTATGAAAGCAGTGGAAATCGAAAGGCTCAAAAAAAACTTTGACGCAATACACATGCAGAGCAAGTTACATATTATGAAAGTAGTAAAATTCAAAAGTATCAAAAAAAAGAAAGTAAAGATCGCATTAGCACAAATAAACTGAAACAGCAAAAAGAGATTGAATATATGGACATAGGTGATATGTTAGAAGTATGTAGATACTGTAAGGCTTTGAAGTTTAAGTCGGACACTTGTAGATCGTCTAATTCGTGTTGCCATCAGGGAAAAGTAGTGTTGCCTCCCAAGGAAGAGGTGTATCCGCGAGAATTAAAAAGAATTAAAAGATTTGTTATTTGGTGAAAGTGAAATCCACAAACACTACAGGCAGCATATCTGAGTCTACATTAATCTTTTCGCATACACATCATTCATTGGTTAAAACGTAGATTTACACAATAATGGACCATATGCTATGAGAATCTGCTACGACAAGTTTAATTTCAAAGAAACCATAATTCGGTCAGGTGTACATTTATGTTCACGGAGAAGCGATGCAACATAGAATCGAAAGAGTATGTAATAATTCCCATGAAAATAACAATCTCTTTAAATTATATATCTGGTTAACCAAACCCGTGGGCGAGCAAGTGAAGCAAGCAAGGGGCAGAGCCCCCTAGTATTGTAAAATAAACAAAATAGATAAAGAAAAAGAATTTAAACCTAAGCTAGGGCAATAATTCTGGCTAAAACGTAACAGCTGGTGCCAGAAAATAGAGAAAAGCAAAATGGTGTTGCAGCATAATGTTAAAAATTGTAAACTTAATTTATTTTTATGTTATATATATGTAAACTAAGCTGGAAAACATTGGAATTTACACATAGATGGTCATAAACACTTCAGGGAAGTGTATAAAAAAAATCACAGAATAACTCCATTAACAACAGTCACAGTATGGTTATTCTTTTCCAGAACAGCCTGCCTGCCTCTCTCTCCTTGGTATCCGTAAACTGGAAGTCAGAAAGCATAGGGCTCACTAGGTGGAGTTCCTTAATGAAGGCTGTTATGTACTGTGTTTCCCCGAAAATAAGACCTACTCCAAAAATAAGCCCTAAAATGATTTTCAGGCTGCTCTGTAATATAAGCCCTACCCTAAAAATAAGCCCTAGTCAAGATCGTCAGCTGAAAGTAAGGTGCCTAAGGCCAGGTTTATACTTCATGCGATATGATGTGTGTGCCCAAAACATCCATTAAATTCCGAGGACACCTTGCCACAATATCTCTGAAAAGGATGTGTAATGATTACATCAATCAATCCATGGATGTGTCCATTCCAGCAGCATCGGTGCAAAACAGAAACAAAATCCCTGGACGAGGCATCAGCTCATCGCAAGGTGAAGACAAACACATATACATACACTGGCGTCATTGTAGCTTCACCAAATCCCCAAACCTTCATGTCTTTGGATGGAAAACTGAGCACACTGTGGAAACCCACCAGGAAAACATGTAAACTCCAGGCAGGGATCACAAGGGATGTGACTCCCTGCAAGACAGCAGCGCTACCACACTGCCACCGTGCCGCACTATATGTGTAACTATTAACAGTATTCATTATTTAAACAAAGTTAACGATTTATCTGTAAATGTAACATACATATTTTAATGCATTTCATCATGAAAGTGATACCAAGTATAAATCTAAGGATTCTAAATGTGCAGAGAGCTGGAATATCATAAATGTAATGTGTTCTGTGTGGCGATCTATTGCTGCTTGCCGCTGCTGTCAGGTCAGGAGGAAACCCCAGAAGCGCGTTGCGATTACCAACTGGGATGACCATTATGACAGTCTACTTTAATGACAAAGTAAATTACAGGATTAAAGTGGACTTTTCGAGTTTAAAGCCGAAATTTTCACTTTAATCACAAAATAGACATTTTCATTATTATCGTTTGAATGTGGAGAGTTATGACGATATTCCAGAAGAAGATGACATGACTCAATTTGGATAAATGTATATTGTTGTACATAAATAAATATAAGATATCCCCTGAAAATAAGCCCTAGTGCATCTTTTGGAGCAAAAAGTAAAGTATTTCTCAAGGTGTACCCAAAAGTAAAAATGGGCAGAGTCTTAAAATCCTTGTCCAGTCAACAGACCATTGTGCTTAGAGTCAGAAGCTGAGCTTTAACAAGAGCTTAGCTGTCAGGAGTAAGAAAAAGTAGAGTACAGAAAAGGAGATTCATTCTTGGAAGTTGAGCAGTAAGCATTAGAGGAGTACTGTGGGTAAGTGGACCAGTCATAACTCCATGTGGTAGAAAGATATTATTTTATGTATGTGTAGGCTCTGTGTGATGTTTGATCTTTATTATTTTATCCTCTTTTTTGAACTATCAGTTGTACCTACACCCTGGATCCTTAATTAGGCTTGGAGTCAACTCATCAGCTCCCATGCAGTCCACTATATGTCTATGTGAAAGTACAAGATATGCAAGGACACATATTTAAGCATAGTATGGCATGAGCAATAAATATTAACGTGCAGATGGCTCTTTGCGCAAAAAAACAAAGTTCTCTACCTGGCTCCAGCACTGTCTCAGGCCACTTATCAATAAAAACCCCATTAGTGCAGAATCATCTGAGAATTTGAGATTGTGACACAACCAGGCGTTATATTTATAGTCTAAGGTGTACAAAGTGAAAAGAAAAGGAGACACAGCTATTCCTTGTGGTGCTCCAGTGTTGTTCACACCCATCAGGCACACAGTCTTTGAGCCTCACAAACTGCAGTACGCCACGTAGATAGTCCATTACTCACAACATCATAGGAAAATCCACCTGCGTATTTCTAAACTTACCTTTAACAGGCATGGCTGGATGGCATTGAAGGCAGTTGAAAAATTAAAAAACATAATCCTCTTGTGCTACCAGCTTTGTCTAGATGGAAGTAAGTTGTATAAATGTGTCTTCTACTCCAGTCTTTGCCCATTAGGCAAACTGTAGTGGGTCCAAGTGGTCTTTTACAAAAAGACTCATCTAGTCCAGGAAAGCTTCTCAAAGGTCTTCTGGGATGTAACGGCCACTGGCCTGTAATCATTAGTCTGGAGCCTTAGTAGCAGATTGAAAAGGTAGCTGAGAATACCACAAAGTTGGTCAGCACAGGCCTTAAGTACTTCAGAAGGTGGAGTCACAACAGATCACTAGCTAGTTCAGTTGTTGTATGGTGCTTTCCGAAAATTTGCTTATGTACAGAAATTTATTGTACAAATTTTTGTTTTGTTTAGAGAAAAAAATTGGTATGACCTCTGTAAAGTTGAGATCAGCAAAATTTAAATTTGCTTAAGATGCAACAACACCTATATACAGTATGTACAGTACATGCAGTGTATATGATTATAATAATAAAGTTCTGCTTTACTTAATAAAAATACACTCAGTGTTTGAAATAGTGAAGGATGAAATAGTGAACATTAAGAAAACCCAAATCGGCTAATACAAATATAATTTCTAAGGTGAAAACTTAACAGATCAAATTAAGCTGATGCTTATGTTTAAAAAATCATCTGTTAGGGGCAGATGAGATTATTATTCTTGTTTAAAATCTGAGCAGATGTTTATTAATATGTAATGGGTACAGAAAGACAATGAAGATTGAAATATTTGTAATACACCGAGGGATATTTTAATAGAGCTGCCACTGGATTTTTTGGATTCTTTCCAATTATACATAAATGGGGAAGTTATTGGAGAGAGAAAAGGGGAAATGAGCAAACATAATGATACAGAAGATATATAAAACTCCTAGCAGAAATGAAGTAAATAAAGAAAATCTTCTAACCTATGCTGAGGGTGATATGAATTTGAATCATGAGGTTTAAAATTCGAGTAAATTTCTTGAATGAAATGGCTGAGAAACTGCTGTGGACATAATTTGTGAAATTAAGGCACTGCATCACAAGCTTCATTTTTATAGCCTGGAATGTTGACTTCTTTAATAAGAAACTGGTAACTGAAAGCCTTGTGACACATCCGATAATTTCATTAAAACTTATGAAAAGGATCTTCTTTTATTTACCAACTAGCTATGCTACCCATCTAAGATAAAATCTAAGTTTGCAGTCCACCATCTATTAGATTGTATTTTATCATGCATGTAGTAATAAAATGTATTGTGTTTTTTTCATTTCCAACAAGTGGTGTGTCACTAACATTAGTACAGCTTTTACAAATCCCATTCCTAATGGCAAATATAACAGGTATAGCAACCAGACTGACAGACAGATACACACACACTCACACTTGCCCTTTTACTAAGGTGTGCTCCCACAAATATAAAACCAATACAGAGTCATTATTCAACCTAATCTAATTCAGTTTTGAATATAAAAAGAAACTAGTATACCCCAAAAAATGTTTACGGGGGGTGTTGTTGTTAGTCCTAGTTAAGACAATTTCTAGTTATGTGAGGCAACCCACTGCTGTACCATCCATTTGCTCACAGTACAAGCTTTGATATGCAAGTAGAGCTCAAAATGTACAGTAAGCTGACAGGCAAAACTTGCCTGAAAAAGGGGCCTGACTTGCCTCAAAAGCTTGCATATTGTAATCTTTCCAGTTTACCAATAAAAGTTGTCATTTTGCTAACACGGTACAACACCCAAGTACTACTAACAGTGTTTTAGGAAGAGATTCAAAACTGGATACTGCAAACAAAATTTATGGTAAAATTCATTGTGCCAGCAAATATCATCATAAAATTACTATAATAGTGAACTGTAATTTGTGAGTTAAAGTGACAGCCTTAGGGAGTCACAATTCTTTTCAGTTTATTTTGATTAGACATGGTTGCCTTAAACAATGAAAAAATCAAATTAAAAATGAGACAGTTAATCTTAAAGACAGGGCCATTTTTAATTTTTCTTCCTGAGTATATTCATATGCAAGTGCATCAGATATAGTACTCTCGTATAGTAGTATACAATGTACTGGATACAAGTCTTCTGCTAGTATAAAAAAAAAAATATATATATATATATATATATATATATATATATTGGTGTTGTGGAAAAAAATTTCCTCTATTTTCAAATAAGTAATTCTTGGAGGCCAGATGAAAATGCAGAACGATTCTTTATTTGCACATAGATATGCACAAATGTCTCAGTCCATGGAGTGAGAGATTAATAAAACAATTCACTCCCTTTTATACTGTTCTATTGCAATTACCTTATCTAATACATCACATCATCTGACTGTTAATATGCAGAATTCTGTCATCTTAGCCAATCGACTACAGCCACCAGTAACTTTGTATACATTCTAAACTTTGCTTCGTTAATGTAGGTGTGTCCTAAAGGTTTTCCCATTGATCTTATCACTGCTTCATAACAGGGGTGTTTGGGCTTTCTCACTAGTTTGTCTTGGCTTTTTAATGGGGTTTTTTACTCATTTACTTCATTTTGACCTTACTAATTACCTTGATGGCTCCTCTTAAGATGAGGCAACCCTCACATGCTCAAGCTTTAAGCCGCATTTGGTTAACCTTTTAGTTCCCTTCAGTCCTTTGACTTATGCTTTTAATAATCCATTGATACAACTTAATTTAAGTATATGCTTATATTAAATTGTAAAACCTATCACATATTCATTACAAATATTTGTTTAAACTTTTATACCGGTATGCTAAAAATAAGGAAGAAACTTGCAAACATATTTAAACATAAAATACAAAATTAGAGTGTGGAATGATATTGAAAATGTGATGATGTGTTAGTGTATTAGTTCCTTAAAGGTAATGATTTTATGTATTAAATTTGCTTGTCTACTGCACCTACAGTTGTTAACCTCTTATTTTGTTTGAATGGTATAAAAACTAGACAAAATGAACAATGGCTAATCTTCATGGACAAACAGTAAATAAACATCAATAAAACACACTAGAAAGTTTTGAACTTTACAAAATTACAAAAAAATTAAATGTACATATTTTTTCCTAACCATTTAATCAAACTAATTTCTTATTTCTTTTCAGCGTTGGTAAAGTTTCTCTTCACCAGGGTCTTGATTTGCTACTATATTTGAAAAATGAGACTGATAATCTCCCACTTCTACAGGGAATAGGTTATCTAGAGGTTTTATACCAAATGCTGGAGAGAAGGGGCATTTCAGATGTTGCAAATAATCTAAAGGTTTGTAATCCAATTGTAATGTTAAAGAGTTTAAATTAAGAGCAAACTTTACTTCTACTTTATGTCTTGCATTAAATTGTTCATGTGTGCAGTTATGTTTAGGTGTCATGCTTTATTAGAATTAAGCAGTGGCCTTTTTAGAATGAGAATTCTGGTATGGGGCAACACGGATCTTAGACACAGAGAGATTCACTATCAGAAGAGTTCAGAGTCATCCTGAGAAACTGTGCATAGGGTGGGTGTGGTTGAGTGAGTGTGAATGAGACGAGAGAGAGAGAGAGAACTAGGGATCAACCAGTAAAGGGCAGCACTTATGAAACCAGCTTATCAGCCTAAATTCATTGGAATGGGTACAAGACCCACCGGCAAGTCCTACCTTGGCTCAGCTCCCAGAGAAGAGGAAAACATGTGAAAGATGGTGTTGCCTTCAAATCCAAGTTAGCAATGTGCAGTGGAGCCAACCGCGAGAATGTGATAGTAGTGGACGTGGCAGAAAGAAGATTAGTAGTGCAGCATGGAAAGAGTCATGTAAGATCAGGGTGGTGTTGGAAGGCTGCCAATGAAGGACACAGTAGAACTTGCATGAGGAAGTGAGAGAGAGAGACAGAGTGCTTCACAGTATTAGGATACGGCATCAGTGATGATGATATGCCAGACAAATAGCGTTATAAAAAAAAAAAATCACACAAAATGAAGATCTCTCATCATATTATTTAGTCATACAATACAGCCACAAAATTACAGTATTTAAAGATCTCATTATCAGATACTCAACACTGAAAGCAGAAATGCAAATAAATATTCATAAATTTGCAATTTGTCTTCATTGGACAAAGTTGAAGAAAAGAATGGAAAAATCATATTCTACTGTACATAAACAATCAACATTCAAGATGACATCTCTCCAAAATAGCAAGATATGCACATTCGTCACCATTTAAATTGCATCACAAAAAAATCCATTAATGGGTTACAGAATTAGTTACCAGGCAGGAGCCAGATCTGGATGGGGTGCCATCAATCTTAGGAACATAGAAGGAAAACCACACACAAATGTTTTGACTTCAGGAGACAGTCACTGATTCAAACCTAAGATTGTTCTGACAAAGAACAGTAGGAAAGATTTGAAATAAGGACAAGGCTTTTCATCAGAAAATCAGATTGATCTTTTGTTAAGCAAAAATAAAGTCATAATCCTTAGTCAAGGAAATTTAGAAAAAAGTTCTATTGCCGGGAAAACAATAACTAAAGCAAACACAAAATCTTACAGAGACAATTCGTCAAACTCAGGTAATGAAGAAGTGCCAAGTACAACCTTTTTACAATCAACCCTGTGATGTCATGAGTGCATACTTTTGCCGTTGTTTCCGTAGCAACATTTAGACATTACTTGTCACAAAAAAATTCCAATCAAAATAAACAAGATAATGCTGAAATGCAAAAGATTATGAACTATATCAAAATGAAGACAAAACAAAAAATGTCAGGAATGGGTTCAGGATGCCAACAAGCCATTATAACTGTGTAATCAACATAAAAATGTTTTTAAAAAACAAGTTAAAAATTATAAACAAAATATATTGACAGCAAAGATGAAGTTTGTGAGTTGGAAACACTAACTCCTATGTTTTCTATGGGAAATTATATACACAAATTTACTCCCATTTCTTTGTACTTCACGCACCATCACAGCTTTCAGGACATTCATTTTATAAAAGTCAGAAACACACGTATACCATTTTTTAAATGGCAAACACCTAAGAATATTAGATGCAGTAAGTATTTTTTTTTCAATGTAGTATTTTAGCTTTACAAATCATTTTGATTCTTTTTTTCAGAAATTTATTTTACAGCATTTCGGTGATTTCATTGAGAGGCAGACATGGAGTGATGAAGGTTCAATATCAGAGAAAAAACTTCGGACTGAGCTCCTGGGACTTGCATGTCAGCTTCACCATAAGCAGTGTATAGAAAAAGCCAAACAACTCTTTGATAACTGGATGGCATCAAACAGCTCTTCGAGGTTGGTAGCTAGATTTTATTTCAACACATTGTTCTTTGTCTAGTATCAGTTTGTAGAAATTAAACCATCAGTTGAAGTAATTAAAAAGAATGTTTTTTTTGTTACATTAGAGACAGATATATCATAAAACTAGCTTCTACCTGTCAATCTATTTGCAAGTGATTAAAATTTTCCAACTTAGAATTAATGAAACTTGTGCATTACTGTTAAAAATAATTCAACAGCATATTGTCCATAGTCAATATGGTCAAACTTTTTTATGGGTAGTAGTGGAAAATAGAGGAAAGTCTGAAAAAGTACACCAAAATTCATTTGTATCCTTCATTTTTTTACATACAGTATGAAGCAACCAAAAACACAATTTTCAAGTATGTAAACCTATCAGCCTTAATTAATTCAACCTAATTAACTATGCAGTTAAAATTAACACTTGTCCAGTGTTTATTCCTACCTTTAGCCCTAGTGGACTCATATACCATAGTACTCTTGGATTAAGTGATTTCTGAAAATGGATGGGTGAATGTTTGACTAGTTTGGCTGATCTAGTTGTATCCACATTTTCTCTCCCTGATAAACTTAATGCTTACTATGATTTCAATAAAATGTCTGGTCCAGATAGAATTTCAGGATGCCCTTTAAAAAGCAATAGTATAAAATTAGTTGTTTTCATTGACACTTGCTGACACTTTTTTAATAAAATATGCATTGTTTTCATTACAAATATGATGTTTTCTTGGTCCCTCAGCATTCCTACTGATGTACTAAGGACAGTATACATTATTGGAGCACAAAGTCCTGATGGCTGGAACTACCTCTTAGAAAAGTATAGACTTTCATTGTCATCCTCTGAAAAAAATAAGATCTTATCTGGATTGACCCGCACTAGAGATACAGATAAGCTGACAGAGTAAGTTATCCTAATAATCACTATAAAACTTGAATGGCGTTCACTTGTACACGGTATTTTATTTTATATTGTGTCATATTAGAATGCAATAAATATCTGGTTTATTACTGCCATTCACTATTAAAATGTTATATTTAGTGTAGACTAAAAGTTTTTCATTAGTTTTCCTTTATATACCAAATTGAAAGAGGAATAATGCTGAAGCTTTATGAAAAAGAAACAAAGCATACTTATGCAGTGTGTGACGAAAGGCAAGTCTATAAAGTAATATTTACATCATGTTTGTCAAGATTTGGAATTTGTTTTTATTTTTACTTGCTTATTCTTTTTTACAATCTTTTCCTTGATTTGTAAAAATAATGGAGGTATAGTTTTGGGGGTTTTAGAGGTTATGGAATGTAATGTGTGTTTTTTTTTTTTTTTATTATTTAGGACATTTTTGCAAAAAAAAAAAAACATCTTTCCAAGGTGCAATTTTGTTGCACCAGAATTGCTTGTTGTTTTTAATGCAGGTTTGCCATGCTGTTACTAGGCAAGGCATCCAGGAGTGGGCGACATGTGACATTATTGCCACAGCAGCATAAAGGTCAACATCACATGCTCCTTTACTGTCCCAGTTTGTGACTAATTCAAAACTTGCCACTGTAGTGTCATTTATTTTAAAGGTCTGTCTGACTACAAGTTGTTTTCTGTTCTTCAACTTTGATTTACGTTTTGCATTTTGGCTTAGGGTATGTGTAATATTCTGGTATATCACTCTGACACTACCACTCTCAACTTATGATTTTGTCTCACATCCTGGTCATTGTTTATTCGTATCACGTTTTACTATTACACTACATTCCATCCTACTTTAAACTGTTGCTGCCCTGTGCAAGTATTGCAATGCTTTGCTCTATTTTGAATGTGGCTGCACAATATGGAAGGTCAGGTCGGGATCCTGGTAGGCAGACAGTTGGTCCAGTCCCACCCTCCAGAAATGACCATCTGTCTGCCACAGCCAGGTGTTATGTGGGCATCCCCTTGGCCTGGTCCACCCACTCGGGTCACCCTCGGGGGCTGTAGTGCCGTAACTGACGCTCCCTCACAATGCAGGTAATGTGCCTCATTCGGGACTCCTTGAGCAACTGCTCATTTGACACAAAGTCAAACCAGCGGTACCCAAGGACACAGTACCAGACAAGTTCAATCTTCTTCTCAGGTCACTGGATTGCACCCATGTCTCACAACCATATAGCAAAAAGGGAAGCACTAACAACGTGGAAAGGAAGAAAGAAACATTTGTGTAAAAAAAAAAATAAAAATAAAAAAAAAAAAAACCTTATAGGTATGCAATTATAGGGTATGCAGTAAATTCTGACTTATAGTGGCTAAGATGTACATTTTATGTTGCCTGTTCACTTTCCCACCACAGTCATAGTTGAGCTGAATTAGGATCATTTGTGTTTGCTGAAGTGCATAATATTGTTAACCCTTGATCACAGTGAAGTAATACTCTGTCAGTGATACTACTAATTATTTATAGCCTGTGCCATAGAAGACACAGGTTGACTAGAACACTGGCCATGGTAGACTGTTCCTTACCAATACAGAATGACATGATAAAGAAAGGATATGGATGGACAGGCTTCTCGACCAATTGGGGAAGACAGAGGGCAAATGCCTCCCAAGACTTTGTGTTCCCTCAGTACACCAGGTGGCAGTGTCTTTGAGGTATGGCTCTGTTTGGACACCCATAGGGTTGCACGGGAGCTGTAGTTTTTCTGAGCAACCCTACTGGGGTTCTCAGGTGCCAATAGGGGGAGCTGCTGAGAGCAGGATCTCCAGTTACAGAGAGCTTCCACTAGATCCAGAAGTGCTTCCAGGTGGTAATCCTGTTGCCCTGGAAGTACTTAAGTGTTTGTGTTGAAAAGTAGCGGCTGTGCCCCATCCAGCAGTCAGAGTCTGGAGGAGGCGGGCAAGGCTTTCTCCGGGGAAAGTGAAGGTGGAAAAAGAAAGGATTAAAAACCCCTTTAAAGGTATTTTATTTGAATAAAAACTTCTTTCCTTGAACCAGTGACTATGTGGTTTGGTTATGTCTGGGTGTTTGGGGTGCTAGTGCACCCCTACATGTTGGACAAATAGCAACAGTTGATGCAAAGCAGGAACCATCAATGAAATTCTACCAGACCCTCTCATATCAAACAGAAACCCCACAATTACCATATACTGTGTCAATTTACAAATAACTGGCAATGTCTGTGTTGTGATTTGGAGTTCCAAACATAGAGGAAAGAGGATGAAGCATCCAAAAGACTCAACAAAAGCATGCTTTCCTGGCCAGTTTGGAAGTGGTTCACCCCAAGGCGGGAAGTCTCCAATCTGCTATTTGTCATAAACACAGTCATAAACTTTACTAAAATATCTCAGAACGGAGAGAAACCTTCAAACTCTAGCTGGTGGAGACAACACTCATAAATAATCTTTATCAATTGAACATTTATTTAACAAAATAGGAAAGTGGAGCAAAATTCTCAAAAGTGTAAAAAATGGTTTTGCTTAAGTGGCAAGTAGATATTCTGAAAAAACAAGCTTCACTCTGTGGTTGGCAGGTGAATGATATAAAAAAAAAATACTTTGCATTTTTATATAGCAGTACTTTATTGATTAGCTTGTCAACCGGTAGAGCAAAAAGACAGTATTATTGCCATTCTATCTTGTTAACATTATCTGACTATCAGCAGACCTGTGGTTACATAGGATACACCTTTCATGACTAAAAAAGTCTCCTATAAAAGCCTGTTAAACCTGTAAGTGTGTGTCATGTGTCTGCAAAATAAACATAACCTATTACAAGAGAAAAACCTTTCCGTTAAACAAGATTATACTTTGGTATGAAAAGGCATAAGTGTGCTAGTGGAAAGGTGAGCAATGCAATGCCACTAGCTATATGTGGACCCTGTCGTTCACTAATATACAGTAACTATACAGTCAGAGTCAATGTGATGTTCAAAGTATTTGCAGCTTATATTCGCTAAAAATGATGAATTGTAAAATATGCTTTCAAAGTAAACATTGTGCTATTACACCCAGTTACCTGAAGTTCTATTAAGTACATTGATAATGAAGAGACAAAGATTTTGGTACTCAGTAAATGTACCTAATGACACTGACATCACTCCAGAAGACCCACAGATGAGGCTGCCCATCTAAATGAATAACTAAAGGAAGTTAGATTCACTGTCTAATAGAAAACAATAAACATTCTATACCAGAATATAGTTGCAGCATTTTAACAGGTACAGTAGCTTATATTTTAGACCACAATGCTTTTCTAAATGTTGTTTGCTGCTGTTATGCCATGTAGTAATGCAATAGATAAAATGACACCAAAATATATAAATTAAGATTTATTTACCTTGTATTACTGAGCTCTTGAATGGAAAATAGCCATTTTAGTTTTTTTATTTTCTGTCAGTGTCAAGTCTTTTGCTCAGTTTCTTTTGCTCTCTCCCTATTTATTTAACATATTTATCTAATATATGAGTTGAAATAGAACACTGCAACTCTGAATGTGTGTTTAAAGTGTTTAAAGTATACAGGCAAGATCAAATTGGAGGCAGGTTTTAAGGAAGAAACCCCAGTGGGCATAGCCTTTTCACCCACTATTCACTACAAACTTTTTTTATCCATAGACATGCTTGTTTGGGATAGGTGGAGATCCACAGTACCAGCCCTGATTCAAACCCAAGATGCAGGATCCATAAAGCCACAGCAGACACCACTGCGCCACCCTGCCATCCATAATAAATAATATAGTTAATGCCATTGTATGTACTGATATATATATTTTTTTTTTGCATTGACAGAAATCCTGGATATCACTTACTGTAACTTTAGCCAGTGTCCTATTGCAGATAGACAAGTACTTGATATTTTTTGCATTCTGACTCAATGCAACTTCATTCTGGAAAAAGCAGTTCCAAAAATAGCTGATGAGTGATATACTATGTGTGAAATGTCATGCTGCTCAGCATTTTGTCTCAGAATTGTTGTGCACTCTAAAGATTCATCCATGCATTTATAAGTTTCTGTGGTTTTGCCTTGCACATTGTCAACCTGTAACAATAACTAGTCCTTAAAGAGATTTAAATAGAAAATAAATGTACAATTACATCTAAATGATTTTTTTGCCGTTAACATTTTTAGTAATACTTTGCCTTAATTGTACTGTTTATTATTTTTTTTCCGTTAGACTCTTAGAATTGTGCATGAAAGGAGATGTGATTAAAACACAAGATCTTGCATCTGTTGTTGCCACCATAAGCAAAAATCCTGATGGACAATATCTGGCTTGGGAGTTTGTGAAGAATAATTGGAACAAGCTGCTAGAAAAGTAAAAATTATCTTAATTTCCTCTATCCACTTAGAGATATAATTTAGCCTTTTCATTGTTTGGTCTTCAGAATTAGTTCTTAAAATATAGCAAATATAACAGGGGAGACGTTTTAGGATAACCAAACAAATAATTCTTGAAAGTTAAAAAATCCCTTACTGTTATTTTAAGCTATTTTGTGGAGTACACACAAGTCACTTGTTGGTTCAAGGCCAGTCTTTTTGAAAAAATTAAACAAGACCAATTAAAAAAAACATTAATGAAAAGTAAGTCCTATAATGTAAGATTGTAATCACCATTCAAAGTGATCATGAATCTAACATTTAAAATTACATTAGAAGTTGATATTAGATAGATAGATAGATAGATAGATAGATAGATAGATAGATAGATAGATAGATACTTTATTAATCCCAATGGGAAATAAGGTACATACTTTGCTGCTAAAAGATATAATTTACCATCTAAAGCTATTACTGCAGTACACAACTTCTAATCGGAGGTAATGTCAAACTTATCAACTTCATTTGCTGACCTTGACTCTTAAGGATGTCAGGTTACACAACTAGGAATTGCAGGTGATGGCCGTGACAACAACTCCATGATGACTTTGCAGCATAGGTTCACATTTCCAAAATTTTGCAAGCTCTCCCTTTTTTCTAATAACCAGTGCTGTCTGAATGCTTTTTAGGTAGGGGAGTTCAACTGCAATATCAGACCTTTATTTTTCTTTTTTTCCATTCTTTCTTGGTAAGTAAAACACAATAATACATCAGACAGACTTGCCACTCTCCTGTTTTCAAGATTCAAAATAAACTCTGTCCCTGTTTACTTGTGGGTGCATTGCATTTTACTTCTGTCTGAGTGCTCATTGGCTATTAATTCTGGCATGCAAAAGCTCCACTCCTACGATTTAAGACTAAAGCAAACCTTTTCACTGTTGTAAATGACACAGGCATTTGGTGTTTTTTATAGTGAAAAAGCCAACTGAGGACATGTAACCCATTTGTTTCTCATGCTACACACGTGTGCTCCCCTTTTATATACTGAGGAGGGTTGCAGGTGCAACTGCCTGATGGCCACTTGTTTTGTCTTGGTAGAGTAATATATTACTCTGCTTTCCTCTTTTCTATTATTGATATGTAGCCTTTGTCAGAATGCCTCATATCTCACAGACTTACCACTGTTTATAAGGTATTGTACCATATAACTTCTCCTCACCTTCCCTTCTACATCTATAACCTCAGACAATTAGGTGTAGTAAAAGACAAGCAGAAGTTAAGTTACACTTTAAATAATGTATTATTAATAATATTCGTCCTGCGGTGGGTTGGCACCCTGCCCGGGATTGGTTCCTGCCTTGTGCCCTGTGTTGGCTGGGATTGGCTCCAGCAGATCCCCGTGACCCTGTGTTCGGATTCAGCGGGTTGGAAAATGGATGGATGGATGGATAATAATATTCATTAATAAAAACAATATGCAAAGTACATTTGAATATTGGAAACCATACAACCTGATAAATGGTGATATGTAGTTTCAGGGGGCACACAGACTTGTTACTTAAAATGTCTCTAGTTAAGTCCTTATTTTTGGTCAGCTTTCTTCAGAACAGGCCGCATGTCTGTCTCAATATGGCTGCCAAGCTGTGCTGTTCATTGTGTTGTCCTTTTCAGTTCAGGGTGTCTGAGATAGTCTTTCACCAAATGTTTGTAAGAGAGAGAGAGGGGTAAAGCAAGTTAATTTATAGATTTTCTGTCCAACCCCTAAAGCCAATAGGGCATCAAGGTAAGCTTGCCAGTTAGGAAGTCTGGCTTTCCCCTGGGGGTTGATTGAGAACGTCCAGCAGAAAAACACTTGCCAAACTTGTTTAAGGCACTTTTCCCAACCCTGTCATAAAATTCACTGTCCAGACTTAGTTCTAGGGGGTAAACATGAATGCTTCTTACTAATGTAACACTAATATTACATTGCTACAAGTTACAAATAAAGACATACAAAATGTTTACCAACTTGTATGCAAAATTTCACACCACAACACTCTCAGATAAATATTTTTATATTGTTCACTTAAACCCCAGTAAGTGTCTTTTTCTTGCTGTCTCTTCAGTTCTTCTTCATGTCTTTGTCTTTAGTCTTTGCTTGTCGTCTTTTCGGCTATGTAGGCAGGTCTGCAAAATGGAAGATGACAAAGCAGTATCTGTCCATCTCATCTTCTTGGTTGTCAACCTGGTGCTCGAACTTTGTTTCTGGGCATTCATTAGAACAGGTTGGCCACTAGTGCCACTCCGCTCCAGTCTCCTGCATGGATTTTACTCTGCCAATTGCCTTCATTATTTATTACCTGCACCAACCCAAAGTTCGTAAAACCTTACAATAGAAGTAGTACTATTGCAAAAGATCAGGATATTGAAACAGAAATAACTGTTTTCCCTTTTCTGTCTTCCTGTGCTATCTTTCCATTTTTGTCAATGCCTGTGTGTCCTTTTTTATTGTATGGTAACTGCTGCCTGAAAAGTTAAAACCTCTCCAAAATCCAAGTGCATCTCTCCTAAAACTGACCTTTGTTCTTTACTCAAGACCAGCTCACTTTTCTCCATTTTATTGCAGGGAGTTTCATAGGCTGTCTTTTTAATGAACTGGTCAGTAAGGTTTTGAATTACTAAACCTAAGTGTGTGTGTGCTTTTTAATTACTGCTGGGCCTAGCAGAGCTGTTAGGACATTCACACTCCTGCGCATTCCTGACTTGCTGCCTGAGCTTGTAAACCTTTCTGCTACACCATCCCCCATCCTTTGTTCTTTTTCTTGTCCTGTTTCATTCAGAACAACTCCTGAACTGGTGCACTTTTTTCCAACTCAGTCATTCTTGCACTTGCACTTTAAATAATGTATTATTTATAATATTTACAAATAATAACAATATGCAAAGTACATTTGAATATTGGAAATCATACAACCTGATAAATGCTGATCTGTAGTTTCAGGTGGCACACAGACTTGTTAGTTACTTAAAATGTCTCTAGTTAAGTCCTCATTTTTGGTCAGCTTTCTTCAGAACAGGTCACATGCCTGTCTCAATATGGCTGCCAAGCTGTGCTGTTTATTGTGTTGTCCTTTTAAGTTTATGGTGTGTGAGATGGTCTTTCACTAGATGTTTGTAAGAGAGAGAGAGGGGTAAAGCAAGTGAATTTATAGATTTTCTGTCCAACCCCTAAAGCCAGTAGGGCGTCAAGGTACATACAAGCCAATTCCAAACGGCCATATTTCAGACCAATGGGGGACAGAATATCTTCACACCTGCCCCCAAAACCATTTGTTAAGATAAATCTTGCCAGTTAGGCAGTCTGGCTTTCCTGTGGGGGTTGATTGAGAGCGTTCTGCAGAAAATCACTTGCCAAACTTGTTTGAGGCACTTCCCCCAACCCTGTCATAAAATTCACTATCCTGACTTAATCCTATGGGGTAAACATGAATGCTTCTCACTAATGTGACACTAATATTACATTGCTTTGCCTAAGTTACAAATAAAGACATACAAAATATGTATCAACTCTCACACTAGTTCCATTCCATCTGTGGTGCTGAGGTGTCACCCGTTGCGTAGCTGCACTCGGGTCCTAATCTGGACCCTGAGTTGGTTTATCGTGTGGTGGGTGCAGCAATTCGCTGTATCAGAGCGGGCTCCTGACCTCCTCCTCCTGTATGCAAAATTTCACACCACAACACCACCCGGGGATGATAATGAGAAAATCAGAACAGCTGTATGTGTGAACAAGGCAACTCATGTTCTGCTTACTGTCTTACAACACCCCGGAGAGGAGACGTCTTTTCTCTGCAGATCGCCTACACCTGCTCTACTCCACAGTACGAGTGTGTCAGTTATTTATTTAATTTAAAGATGCCAACATCCCGCAGACCTCTCATACCATATGGGGCACTAACCTGGTCACCCCTTTTAATTTTTACAAAGCCCTGGAACTGAAACAGGCACTCAATGGCACATCCAACTAGGCAAAACAAAAGCAATGGAACCTAAGAAATAATCAGGAGGATTTAGTCTTCCCTTGGGGGCATCAATATTCAGACATGAGCTCCACTCAAGCTCGGTATGCTCTCTCCAGAATGAGACAAGCCATGCTGAGAACATCTTGGTTTTGTAGTGAAGGGACTGAAAGGGGCAGAATCAATTTCCCTCCATAGGCGGTTTCTCAGGGCTGTGGGAGAAAAAGGAGATGTTACTGTTAGCGACATTGACCCCTTGTGTCCCGGAGTGGTACTGCTCACCTAAGATGAGCCCGGAAGGCAAACCTCAAATCCATGCATGATAACACGTAGGAATCTTTTTTTGTGCAGTATACACATGAAAATAAATTGAAACTTAAAAATACTTCCTTCATTTCATGTTTTATAATGGTTCAAACTCTCACTTAATAATGTTATATCAAAACACAGGTATTTGAAGTACATTGCCTTTCCTTAATCTTTAATTTCTGACATCAGTAATGGTGTATTCGAAAATTAACTCAAATGTCCCATTTTGTTTTGCTCCAGGTTTGATGTGGGGTCATTTTCAATAAGAGGTATTTTGTATGGAACTACAGCCCATTTTTCTTCAAATAAAGATTTGGAAGACGTAAGTCTTTATATTTATATATGTTTATTGTGCTCGTTAAAGTATTTTTTGAATTGGCATCTGATTATATTAATTCAAAAACTGTTTACATTTTTATTTTGAACACAAAATATTAAGAACCTTCTGGCACACTGTCCATCACTGGTTTCCACCTTTTGTCCTTATGAATTGGGTTAAGTAAGTATAAAATGTGTTAATATTGAGAACAACGCTTTTTAAAACTTTCCACAGTATACTGGAGTCTATGGGTTTGTTTATACATGATCTGATGTCCTCTTGCTGTTTTTCTAAATGCAAGACTAAAGCCACATCTTGTATATTGTATTTTTTTCTTTTGTGACTTATCTTCTGTACTTTTTTCCTGAAATCTGTTGAATGAACTTTTGATAAAAAATGGAGTTCAATCTTTTTAGGTGAAACAAACTGTACATTTTTTTGGCATTTGGTACTCAGTATAAAAATGACAGAAGTGTTTAAAATTATGATGGGGTAAGCAGGGTATGATAAATGCCACCTGTAATGTTACAATTGGTCCTCCAACACAAACACGGGCACAAATGAAATCTAAATGAGGTGCAAATGTAGATACATGAAATAAGTTATGAAGTAGTGTAGTCAAAAGCGGCTTTACAGATCTTAAAACCTTATTTTAATGATATTCTGTAAACATTTGGTGAATAGCTATTAAGAAGCTTAGCTGAGCTGATACTGTATCTTACGTAATAAAGGACATCACATTTTCTTTAACCACATCTATAAAATGGTTTTTCTAATCACAGTAATGAAAACGAAAAGCAGACTACAACTTTAAATTATAATATTTTGACTTAGTGATACAATGAAGTAGAAATATAATGGTAATAATGAGTATAATTATAATCATATAATTTTCATGAAAATATAATGCTAAAAAATTATTTTATTTGAAATAATATGCATAATTATAATGCAATAATTGTCATGAAAATATAATGCTAATAACATATTTTATTTGAAATGTCATTTAAAATGTTTACCTTATTGAAATAATATTTGACACATTACACTGGTGCCAGAAGGTTTGTGAACACTTAAGAATTTCCTGTAATTCTGCATAAAAAATGTGACCAAATTTGTACATACAGTCATATGAAAAAGTTTGGGAAACCCTCTCAGCTTGTATAATAATTTACTTTCAGCAAAAAATATAACAGTGGTATGTCTTTCATTTCCTAGGAACATCTGAGTACTGTGGTGTTTTCCGAACAAAGATTTTTAGTGAAGCAGTATTTAGTTGTATGAAATTAAATCAAATGTGAAAAACTGGCCGTGCACAAATTTGGGTCCCTTTGTAATTTTGCTGATTTGAATGCCTGTCACTGCTCAATGCTGATTACTTGCAACACCAAATTGGTTGGATGAGCTCGTTAAGCCTTGAACTTCATAGACAGGTGTGTCCAATCATGAGATATAAAGGTATTTAAGGTGGTCAATTGCAACTCCTCTGACATGTGACAGCATGGGATCCTCAAAACAACTCTCAAAAGATCTGGAAACAAAGATTGTTCAGTCTCATGGTTTAGGGGAAGGCTATAAAAAGCTATCTCAGAGGTTTAAACTGTCAGTTTCAACTGTAAGGAATGGAATCCAGAAATGGAAGGCCACAGGCACAGTTGCTGTTAAACCCAGCAGGTCTGGCAGGCCAAGAAAAATACAGGAGCGGCATATGAGCAGGATTGTTAGAATAGTTAGACAACCCATAGTTCACCTCCAAACACCTGCAAGAACATCTGGCTTCAGATGGTGTATCTGTACATCGTTCTACAATTCAGCACAATTTGCACAAAGAACATCTGTATGGCAGGGTGATGAGAAAGAAGTCCTTTGCGCACTCACGTCACAAACCGAGTCGCTTGTTGTATGCAAATGCTCATTTAGACAAGCCAGATTCATTTTGGAACAAAGTGCTTCTGGAATGGCCGTCACAGTCCCCTGACTGGAATATCATCGAAAATCTATGGGTTGATTTGAAGCAGGCTGTCCGTGCTCGGCAGTCATCAAATTTAACTGAACTGGAGAGATTTTGTACGGAAGAATGGTCAGAATGCCTCCATCCAGAATCCAGACACTCATCAAAGGCTATAGGAGATGTCTAGAGGCTGTTATATTTGCAAAAGGAGGCTCAACTAAGTATTGATGTCATATCTCTGTTGGGGTGCCCAAATTTATGCACCTGTCTAATTTTGTTATGATGCATATTGCATATTTTCTGTTAATCCAATAAACTTAATGTCACTGCTGAAATACTAACGTTTCCATAAGGCATGTCATATATTAAAAGGAAGTTGCTGCTTTGAAAGCTCAGCCAATGATAAACAAAAATCCAAAGGATTGAGAGGGGTTCCCAGACTTTTTCATATGACTGTATTACCCAGCCTAGGTAGAAATGGATTTTATCACCAAACACAGTCTTGTATTGACCTATTAATGCTGCCAGCGAAAACATTAAAGTAGGGTAAAAAAATAAGATTGATGATAACAAAAGACTGGCTTCCAACTCTCATGATTTGACTAATGACTGGCCTTTTAAATTTTTTTGAACGTTATTTCCATTGTTTCAAAGACAACAGAACTCAGTTATATCTTTTTTATTTCAAAGTTACCAAGCAAGACAATTGGGAACATGCATTACATAATAAAGTATCTATCTATCTATCTATCTATCTATCTATCTATCTATCTATCTATCTATCTATCTATCTATCTATCTACATGACATCATCAGTATGAATGTATAATGGTCAGTGTGTGCATTCCTCAGATTCTTCTTAAAAAATTTTATTGATAATTCTTATTAGTATATTCCTGTTATGAATTTTTCTGTCCTTTGGCTTCATTTAACATCTACTCAGTTTCAATCTAATTATGTCTCCCTGTTTGACTACAAAATCCCTCTCTGTATTCTGACTTTGATCTTTGATTCATCTCCTTAGCTTTATTGATAATTTTCACATATTTACGGTTTCAGCCTTTAGCTTGTTGTTTTGACTTTGCAACTTCTCCTGATTTCCTTTTCATTTAAAACTGTTACTACCCAGTGTAATAACAGTTGAATGAATACAAACATTGTACAGTATGTGGTCATGTGGAACATACCACCACTTTTAATGTGATGTTACAAAAAAGATTTGTGTGCTCTGACCACTAGGCAGGTGTAAAAGAAACATTACCGGAGTTGCAGAGGGTTGGCGTCTTATGTGGGAAAATCACAATTTATCCACAGAGATTTCATGTTTTTCACAAGCACATTGCAGATGATTGTCATGATTTGATTGTCTTTGTATGATTTATTTATTTTTTCAGTACATTTATTTTGTTTAAATCATTTGGTTTTGCAGTAGCTATTTCACGTCAGCATGTGCCACGGTGAATGGCTCCAGAAATTGCTTACCTTCCATCTATTATGCAATGGTATAAATGTAAATGTGACGAAACTATGTTATGCAAGTTTGACAAATTCTGATCTAAACCTTGCTTGCTTGTTTTCAATTATTTCCTTTTTGCCTTCATGACTTCTGACTCTTTGGTTTTGTTCTCAATTACGATTTTGGGTACAAAATGGGTTTTGAGGCTCACTTTAGGATCTTGATCTTGTTTTCTTGCTCATTTTGCAACTCCTCTCCTCGTCATTCCTTTAAACTTGTTTGCATACTGGTGCTACCATAAGAGTGATAACTGTTGTACTTTGTAGTAGCGGCTCAGATCAATGCTGCCATCCAGACACTAGACACCAGGCAAGTGATGTGAATGACCTTTTATAGGCCTAGACAGGTGGGTGTAGACAAAGACAGAAATATAGGCAGATTCCCATTGATGTAATTCTTCTTCCTTTGTGCTGACGATTCCCTGACTATGGAAGAAACAGAAAACTGGTGTCACTTCAACATTTTGTTTTTAACTAATTTTGTGAGCTTCACCTATGGAGCATGTAACATCTTATCCAACAGTTAAATACGAGCTTTTCTTGCCTGTAGGTAAGACTTGTATAAACTCAGTCATTATGATTAATCTGGTGATTTGCATATGCAGTGTCAGGGTATTCGGGCTGGATACTATCCTGGAAGCACTCGGAGCAACGCAGGAACTGGTCCTTGACAGGGTGCCAGTACTTTGCAGCTAATGTACTGAGTATTTTATTGTTTCTTCACAGGTCAAAGTGTTTTTCAAATTCTTAAAAGAACAAGGACATGAATTAACTGTTGCAGATGTTGCTGTAGAAATGATTCAGAAGAACATTAAGTGGCTGGAACAAAATCTTCAAGTATTAAGAAAGTGGCTTGAGAATGTATTGTCTAATGAGGCATCATGAAATGCGTAAAACTATAACCTTTGTTTTGCAAAGGAGAGACTTCATTTATATATCAAGGAATTTATGCCACAAACCATGAAGAAGAAAAACGTGTCTTAAATGAACGATGGCATAATAAAATTAATAGAACCTGATAATTAATGAAGCAGGTTGAATGTGCAAATGGTGAAGTATGCATTGAAAAGGAATCATCTCTCTCATTCTTGTTGGACTTGTATGCTTTACTCTTGGGTCATTTCTTCTTTGATTCTAGTAACTTGCTTTAAAGTGTGATGTAAACTTATTGTCCTTTTCCAGAGTTCACAGTACAGGATGTCACAATGCAACAATTTTTGTGTTCAGTACGAATATCAGTTAAATTCCAGGATAACCGAACACTATTCAGTACCACAGCAAAAAAAGAATTCCTTTTACTGGCTTTCTAATCAAAAGTACCTCCATTGTTCAAGTGGACAATATTGTGCCTTTTTCTGTAACAGAATATAAAATATATAAATACTAATAGTAACAACAAATTTAAAATACTGTAGTGGTAAATCAATTAAGCAGTATCCCGTATGGATTCCTACAGTGTGACAGCAACTCAGGGGATGTTACAGTCTTGGGGGGATTTCTTTATTGGGCTTTGTAAAGAATGACACTGCCAGTGATGCAGTTTCCTCCCATGTTCCACAGTCCTATATGCTTGATTCTGGATGCGTGTAATGGTTAGAAAATGGATGGATGCTTCTGTTGACCTCTATAGACGTCCAGTCTGAGAATGAATGCAAAGCCTATGTTCCTTTATCGGGGCTGTATAGTACAGGGCATTAAAAAGCAATTAATCTCACCATCTACTAGTTAAAACAATTACAACTCACATCTCCATAATGGGATAAAAGAGGTAATAATGACAGCTTATATGCGTGTGTTTTGCCTTTTTTTTTTAAAAAATGATAAGCATTATTCCGGCAATTATGCACTGAAATTTTCCTGTTTCAAACACAAAGCTATACCAGACGGGACGTTTGCTTGTTTTCTTTTCAAGATGTGTTAATGCGGTACAGTAGCACTGTGAGCCATTTTCACATATAATTTTTAGTCACAAATTTTATTCACATATTATTTTGCCTTACGAAGCAATATGTTCACTTGTAGTAACTCACCTTTGGGGTACCTAGTTCTACCAAATTCTGTAAAAAAGCAAGTATTGTTATGTATTCAGCATTTTGGTATTGACTTGGTACTGAAGTTTTTGTTTCATCATTAATTCACAATAAAAGATGATGTTTTAATTTTTATGGTTCTTCTTAGCACTGAAATCTAAACAGTACCAACTGTAATGAATCCTGGGATGCAATCCATTTTCATTTTGGACTGTTTTCATTCATTGTTGTAGATCTTTCCATTTTTTATCAATAGGGTGTCACCATTTTAAGTGTTGTTTTTTGACAACAACCATGTTATCTATGATTGCTGTGGCCATTGCCAGTCATGTGACCTGAGAGTCATGTGTCGTATTGCACTTTTTTTTTTCTCAAGTATTATCTTTTTTGTATTTAGAAATCAGGGAAGGTACATTAGACAATGGACTGAATATTTTTGACTTTGAAATTTTGGATGATATTTTGTGGTTTTGATGAATTTTTTTGACCCTGGTCTGTGTCATTTGGTGGTATGTATCGATGCATGCTCCCAACCTCCTCCTCCTCTTCCTCCTCCTCCTCCTGTTCAACAGCTGTTCTTTGATTCTCACTTTCAGACACTCTTCATTGCCTGGTCCATTTAATTTCACCATCTTTTGGCTGTTTTTTTTTTTCTACAGAAATAATACCACCTTTGTTACTGAACAAGTGACTGACTAGTCCTACTTTTGTGCAGAATGTCCTCCCTGCCATACACTTCTTGATTTTTGCTTAAATTGTCTTCTGATCAAATCCAGATGTCATGGAAGCAGCATGTCAGATTTTAATAATTTACAGTAAGCACAATTTCTTGGTTTGCAGAGTCACTGTGGCTGGTGGCATTAGGAGGTTAGTTGTTATTACATTAAAAATGCATTGCTTCAAACTACCCATATTGAGCCCTACAAATTGTTTAACTATTGGGCAGATGTTTTTCTTTCCTTTTTATACTTCATTTAAATTTTCTTTTTTTCTTTTTCGTTTCCTTTTTCTTGATCTAGAGGAACAGAAACTACTGGTGGGAGTGGGCACTGATGGCGGGGGGGGGGGGGGGGGGATGGAGTTATCTCATTTATTTGTAATTGCGTTCATCCAGTTTCTTTCTGTGTTTTACTTATTCTCTTCAATAAAGGTTTGTTTTCAAAAAAGGATCAGAAACTCTACAGCAAGTAATTTAGCTTGTGTGGTACATTATTTGTTTCTTTTTTGTTTTGTAAAATGTATACAAGTATGTAAACTTATAAACCCTAAATTACAGATGTGAATCTCTTTCACATAACTTTAAATATTTTATTTATCTCATTTAAATACAGTACTTGGACTTGCTTATATGAAAAACATTTAAAATTGTATAACTGAGAACCTTAATGTTCATGAATTTCAGTTGTCACAGGTGGTATTGACACGTACTACTGTATAACTTCCCCCAGATACAGAGACCTTACTGTATTTATTTACACTTAACCTGTGAAACCTTTTCTACAAAACACACAATTTTTTTTTTTTGCAACTTTATAAAAACTGGAACTAATTTGAATGAGCTAAAAGTCAATGATTCATTCATTTCTTTTGCTTTCACAGGGTCTGTTTAGAGAAAGCATGTTGTCAGATTTAGTAGAATTTTTATATTCACCTGTTTCAGAAATCTTGGAAGGTTAACATCTTGTATTGACTATTTTGTACAGTGATCCCTCGCTATATCGCGCTTCGTCTTTCGCGGCTTCACTCCATCGCGGATTTTAAATGTAAGCATATGTGAATATATATCGCGGATTTTTCACTGCTTCTCAGATGTCTGCGGTCTACAGTACACGTGCTTCCTCAGTTGATTTGCCCATTTGAATTCAAACAAGGGACGCATTTGAATTCAAACAAGGGACGCTATTGGTGGATGGCTGAGAAGCTACCCAATCAGAGCACACGGTTAAGTTCCTGTGTGCTGCTGATTGGCTCAGCGACGGAGTGCTGCATTAACCAGGAAGTCTAATTTCACTCATTCAGCATTAACGCACGTTACTGCTACTGCTTCAGAAGCCATGTCCAAGCTCCAACAGAAGATGCAAATGATTGCAGAAAAGGTAAAAGTTTTGGATATGTTGAAGGAAGGAAACAGCTACACCGCTGCAGGACACAATTACAGCATCAATGAGTCCACGATTCTTTTTATTTAAAAAGGAGGAAAAGCATATAAGATCTACGGCCGCAGTGTCCTTTAACCGGGGCGCAAAACGAGTTGCAAGTGGACGTGATAAGGCAGTAGTCTGGATGGAATCTGCTTTAGGGATTTGGATTGAAGACTGATGGAAGAAGAACAACGGCGGTGCTAAACAGTCGCCTGAAGAGGCTCCTTTAGAAGAGCTGTAACGCTATCCTTTGTTGTGCAGTAAAATTAAGCTCATCGTTATCGGACAAGTCGTCGTGTCATTGTTGGTGAGTAACCATAATTAGTTATTTACGTACAGTACTTATTACATGTACATAGTTTAGTGTCACTGTACACACATTTTACTGTATACAATTTTTCTTGCATTGTACGTATTTATTGGTGGTGGCCTGTCTGTCGTAATGGCTGTAACATATGTGATATTGGAGACGCTCGATATCTTTAAAATAATATTTAGGTTTTACTGTATGTAAACACAATTTCAATGAATCTTACCTAATATCTAAGAGAATACAAAGGGTTTATGCTGTATAATTGTGCGTGAAATGTTTATAATAGTGTGGGAGAGTTTATAAGGGCTTAAAATATATAAAAATACCCATATAAACATATGGTTTCTACTTTGCGGATTTTCTTATTTCGCGGGTGGCTCTGGAACGCAACCCCCGCGATGGAGGAGGGAGTACTGTATAACTATACACATGTTGTGACATGATGTATTCTGCATTTGTTTTTTAAGGCTTTCAACCATTTAATTCGGAGACAAGGTACACTCCCAACACATACTGAGAGATGGAGCGACTCAAATGGAGGCTGGTGCATGAGTGTGAGGGGCCCACTGCGTCTTTCTCGGATTGGTGCATATAAATTGGTGCCGCAAGTGAACTATGATACTTTGCGCGATGAGAGAAGTCGCAAAATCAACCGGAATGTTCAAGCAAATTATAGAAAAAAACTCCGATCTAAATCTGTTGAGTAGTTCTCACGTAAAAAGCAGACAGACATATAGACAGACTTTGGATTATATATATATATATATATATATATATATATATATATATATATATAGGTATATATATAGGTATAGATTGTAGGCTCTAATGACTGGATTACGGTCCAGTACCATCTACAGGTCCAATGTCTGTTAATTGGTGTGTTGTTTTGTCTGTCACAATGTAAAGGGTTCAGCTTGAAGTTACAAATTTAAAGTGAATTCTCCCTTTAGGGCATTCTTGTCTGCAGACGTGTCAACTCATCTTTCATTACTAGATCAATCTCAGTGAGCAAGCTGACCAAATGTTGGTAGAGCTGCAGTTAACCATTAATTTTATCGTTCACTCTGGAATGCAGGTGCTGGGAGCAGCTGTGTTTTTTTATATATATCCTTTTAATTCTGCTCTAACATGCCCTGTGTGCCACTGAATGCCTATTAAATTGGAGGAATGCCCACTTTCTCCTACAACAGGTCACAATCAGAAGAGTGAAATTCAATACTCTACTGCTGAACTCACCACTCTAGCAGGGAGTGTGGTTTAGTGGTTAAGGCTTTGGACTTCAAACCCAGAGGTTTTGGGTTCAAATCCCACTACTAACACCATGTGACCATGAGCAACTCTCTTGACCAGCCTGTGCTTCAACTGGCAAAGCAAAGGAAATGTAACCAATTGTATCATAAATGTTTTAAGTCACCTTGGCTAAAGGTATCAGCCAAATAAGTAAGTGAAATGTAATGGTATGTGAACATCATCATAAATGTCGGCATTTTGAATTACACAGTTTATAGCCAGATCCTCCAGCAGGGTGTATTTAAAAGGGTAAGTCACCATTTTGGGCCAATTATAAAACAATACTTCAAATCATTTTCATATGCACTACTTGTATATGTTTACATGAACCAACACCTTTTTCCCCACAGAAGCCATTCAATTTCGAAACTAGGCTTAAATACATTACAAACACAATGTCTGTGGAGCACACCATGGAAAAATTTTGTCAGAAAAACATGTTTTGAGAGGCATTACATGAATTAAATGATCTTGTGGTTTAATTATTTTTGGTATAAATGCAAGCTAAAAAGAAGAAGTAAAGCGTGTTTGCTCAAAGCAAAGATAATCTGCTTACTGATCTCAGAGAAAACATTGGTCTTGTGAAATGACAGATCTTAAATAATGTGGTAAGTCTTGCTGTGGTCTGTCAAATGAAATGGGTGAGCAGAAGTAGTGCGCTTTATATCTCACCGAAACTTAGCTGGTAGCAGGAAGCCTTTGTTGTTTTGCTACAGTGCTGCAATATTGTTTGACACTTTATACTACATAAAAAGAGAAGGTCCAGACAGAGTATGTAACAAAGGAGACATGAAGAGGACAATGCGGAGTTTATTTGAGTTCAGTTAGGAAATCCTTGACCATAACCTAGAGATGCTCCAGTTAATCTAGAAATATTAATGTGGCTGTCCCTCTACATGCTCACTTTGGCTGTCATCAACTTGTCTTCAACATTGCGGAAGCTGAGGTTTATGGCTGAACTGACTTAATTCTTCTTACAAAAACAAGATTCAGATGTGCACATTCAGAACATGAGCCTGAAAACAAGACACGTGCATTAGTTAAATTGAACTTCACAGTTTGTTTCCTTATTTTTTGACTTCATTAACAATTGGTGTCTGTGTTTTAAACACCCTAAGATCTGAAAAATTATACAAGAAGGACCTGAGCTAATTGTTTTGATTTGTAGCACACAAAGTAGAGAGCAAACGTCTAAATATACAAAAACTTCATCAGCAAATTTACCTTGTGTAATAAGTGTATATATTTAACTAGCAAAATACCTGCGCTTCGCAGCGGAGAAGTAGTGCGTTAAAGAGGTTATGAAAAAAAAAAAAAGGAAACATTTTAAAAATAACGTAACATGATTGTCAATGTAATTGTGTTGTCATTGTTATGAGTGTTGCTGCCTTTTATATATATATATATAATATACACACACACACACATAAACATATATATACATATACATATATATATACATATCTACATATACACATATCTACATATACATACGTATATACACATATAC